>NW_023494377.1:5100079-5468408 GCF_011100635.1 Trichosurus vulpecula
GGTGATGTGCTCTGTGAGCAAAGCAGAATCGAAACAGCTCAAAGGAAATGCAGGATCCACAAGTTGAGAGAATCCACCCCAAATTTTCACACGGACTATTTGTGCCTGACTTATCTAGAGTGTTCTGAGCTCATATTGGCCTGATCAGGCACAGTCGGACACACTGAAACTCAACTCTAGCATAGTGATGTTGTTTTGGTCCTCTTCGTGAACCCAGGACAACAATCAAGGTCCATTGAATCTCTCTGCTTATATTCAAAATGTTTCTCCTCTATTCAGCAAACATTCATTAAGGTCTTATTAAGCAAAAGGCCCTGAGATGGAATAGAAATATAAATAAAATAGTGACAGCTAGGTGATACAAGTCACTGGGCATGGAGCCAGGAAGACCTGAATTCAAATCCAGCCTCAGATACTTATATAGCTGTGGGGCTCTGGACAATTCATTTAACCTCTGTCTACCTCAGTTGCTTCAAGTCTAAAATAAGGATAATAATAACAGCACCTAAAACCCAAGGTTACGATCAAATGCGATAATGTTTGTAACACACTTAGCAAGTGCCTGCCATATAGTAGGCACTTCATAAATATGCATTCTTTTCCTCTTCCTTAACAAGGATGGGGAACCTGTGGCCTTGAGGCCACAACGTGGCCTTCTAGATCCTTGGGTGCAGCCTTTTGACTGGGTCCAGATTTTACAAGAGGAGATTTGTTCTGTGAAATTTGGATTCCATCAAAGGGCCACACTTGAGGATCTAGAGGGGATTTGTTCTGGGAAGTTTGAATTCAGTTAAAGGGCCAGACTTGAGGACCTACACATTCGCATGTGGTCTCGAGGGTGCAGGTTCCCCAACCCTGCTCAAGGACCTTATGTTCTCAAAGAGGAGATAAGAGATACATGTCACACACACCATACACACCACACACGGTGAAATATGATTGGTGCCAAAGATGAGTATCAGGATACACACTAACTTATCTGTGATTTGATGCCAAGGATTCAGCCAGTAACCCCTCTTGAGGTACAAGTGGGACCATGAGAATGACCTTTTAAGACTTTGAAAGCAGGCAAAGTTTGTTATTTGGACCCAAGCTGACACTTCTAGTAGTCGCCCTCTCTTCAACAGTCCCCCTCCAAGGCTCCTAGGTTCAATCCTGCCCCTTTGCTATCCCCTTACTCATATCTAGCCTCCCTTAGCAATGTCCCAAGCTATAGACTTCTGGCTGTGTCCTTCTTGCACAAGGGTTGCTAGCTAGATACTCTCTTCTTTTAATTGGGTGGCAAGGGTCATAACTTGCTATCATTAACAAAAGGTCTTGCTGAGCCAATGTCTGCTTATTCATGAATGTCAAGAACCACTGGGAGATATTTGGAGTGCGAATGAGTCCTTGGGGAGCACTCAGAGAACTTTAAAGCTGAGAGAGACCTCAAAAACGAGCAAGTCCCTATGTCAGATTGACATCATTCCTGACAAGTAGTAACCCAGCCTTGGCTTAATGAACTCCAGTAAAAGGGAACCTACCATTGTCCAAGAAAGCCTATTGCACCCTGGAATGGCATTCGTCATTAGGAGGGTTCATCCTGACATCAATTCTAAATGCACCTCTGCAGCTGCTACCCATTGCTCCTGCTTCTGTCCTCCACTGCCAGAGAGAACAAAGCTAGTTCCTCTTACATGTTTTCAAAGAGTTGAAAACAGTAATCCAGTTCCCCTCCTCCCTTTATTCTTCTCTTCTCCAACTGAGATATTTACAGTTTCTAAAACTGACCTTATAGAGTGTGATCTCAAATCCCCTCACTATCTTGGTCACCCTACTCTGGGTATTTTTCAGCTTCAATACTTAAATATATTTTATACATTCTTCCTAAAGTATAGCACTGGGAATTCAGCACAGTTCTTCAGTTTTGGTCTGACCAGAACCAGTACAGTCAATAAGAACCTTCCTAGTTCTGGAAACTGCTTCTCAGATTGCTGTTGGTGGCCACTCCATATGGGTATTTGCTTCCACAGCTTATCTGGTAGGTCCCTCCTGTCTGTAATAGGGAAGGATAGCCTCCTAGCATGGGAGATCTCAAAGGGACTTTAGAAAACAGGACAGTGGTAGACAAGTGGTGAAAGGTTAAGAACAAACACTTTTCAAAGGAACAATAGCAAAAATAAATTAATGATCTGATATTAAAGATTTCTTTCAAGGACTAATAATAAGAGAAATGCAAATCAGAACAACCCTGAGGTTTTACTGAACACCTCAAAATGTGGAAAAGATGACAAAAGATGAGAATACTCAGTGCTGTGGGAAATTGGGCATGCTGGAACACTGTTGGAGAAGCTGTGACTTGGTGCAACCATTCTGGGAAGAAATTTAGAAGTATACAAAGAAAGTGACCAAAAATATCACTTTGAAGTGACAAGAAGGTAAGAAGATACAAAAGAAGTCACCAAAATGACCCTTTGACCCAGAGGTCCTGCTGCTAGAACTGATCATGAATTGATATGGAGCAAAGAAAACAGAACCAGGAAAGCACTATAAAGACTAAAATGATGTGGGTGGAAGGAAGGAAGGAAGGGAGGGAGGGAGGAAGAAAGAAAGGGAGGAAGGAAGGGAAGGAAGGAAGGAAGGGAGGGAGGGAGGAAGGAAGGAAGGGAGGAAGGAAGGGAAGGAAGGAAGGAAGGAAGGAAGGGAGGAAGGGAGGGAGGGAGGAAGAAAGGAAGGGAGGAAGGAAGGAAGGAAGGAAGGGAGGGAGGGAGGGAGGAAGAAAGGAAGGAAGGAAGGGAAGGAAGGGAAGGAAGGGAGGGAGGGAGGGAGGAAGGAAGGGAGGGAGGGAGGGAGGGAGGGATAGAGGAAGGAAAGGAGGGAGGAAGGAAGGGAGGGAGGGAGGAAGGAAGGGAGGAAGGAAGGGAGGGAGGGAGAGAGAAAGGAAAGGAGGGAGGGAAGGAAACAAGCATTTATGAACAAAAACAACTTCTATGCCAGGCGCTGTGCTAAGACAAATATATTTCATTTGATCCTCATAACAACCCTGGAGGGTATATGCTTTTTATCTCTATTTTACAGATGAGGAAATTGAGGCAAAAAGAGGTTAAGTGATTTGCCCAGGGTCACATAGCTAGTAAGTGCCTGAACTTTGATTTGAACTCAGGTCTTCCTGACTCAAGACCCAGCTTTCTGTCCGCTGGGCCACCAATATACTAATATAGTCCCATAGGATTACTTAACTTACATTTTCCATAGAACTGGCCATTAGGTGCAGAAGCACAACTCTGGAGTTGAGGCTTATGACGTAGGAAATGGAATATGTGGCTATTGTTGACAGGATCCAAGAGAGTCATCCCAGCAGCTAAGCCGCACTGGGTCAGGGAAGGCCATAGTATTATACCTCCAAGCTGCCAGCCTGCTAAACAGCTCCTGGCCTTTGTCTTCTTTCCCGTGATAGAGCCCAGGAGCTGTAGCAGGAGAACTAAAATCCCAGAAAGAACAGGGGCTGGGGTCCTGCATTCAGTTGGCAATTGGTATCTTATCTTATAAATTTTGACTTGTTTTCGTTTTGACCTGTGATTTACATCCTGAAATCATAACAGGCAGAGAATAGGCTAGAAAGAGTCAAGTTGGGACCACGTGGAGAACCAATGCAGCTCCCAAACACCTCAGCAGCATCTTTCGAACCCTATGACATTGCTTTTGCTCCTTTGTGCAGGATGAAGGGTTGGGTCCTGAAACATCACCCTTCTCCCTTATTCCTATTTCATCCCTTGGACCAGTGTGGGGAAACCGGAAGGGGTTGGAAGATAATTGGGTATATATAAAAGGAGGCTATCAATAGTTTCTTTGCAATTTTATGTTTAATCAGCCATATGGACAGAAAATATGGTTACCTATGTCATATCAATATATGGGGTCAAGACAGCTAGGAAATTTTCAAGATATCTGGGATGGGGCCTCTAGGTGACGATAATAACAATAATTAGATAGGTATATAGATAGCATTAATATAGACCTTTCAGTTTTGCAAGGTCCCTTATGTATGTTATCTCACTTGATATTCACAACTACTTTGGGAAATAGATTCCTTTTTTATTTCCATGTTACAGATAAATTGTCCTATTTGCATAACGCATAATTAAACTTATATATGTATAAGCTAGATTCATTTTAAACCTAAGTAGTCCTTTTTCCTGCCTGGCCTTTGAAAGCCAGTGGTTTGGAGGAGTTGGGCTGCCTGACCATGGACATAGAAACTTTTGCATACACTTCAGAGGCTTTGACTACCAAGTTGGAGTTGAGTGCCATCTAGTGGGCAAAATGGTAAAGTACACTCCCTTTGCTGATTGATGGAAAAGTGACACCCTATTTTTCTGTAAGTCTCTGGGAGGCAGGATATGAGCTGGTGTAGGTTGCTATTACTACTTCAGCTCATCAAGCATCACCTGGAATGGCCACTAAGCACACACTGTCACATGCACAGAGGATATGAGAAGCTAACTTTCAAAAGAAGTAATATAAACTATCAGAAACCATGTAGGGAAATGGTCCAACTCGCTAAGAGAAATACAAACTAAAACCACTCTGAGGTTTCAACTCACATCCATCAAGCTGGCAGAGATGATAAAATAATGGCTGGAAATAACTTCTGGCAATAAGTGATGCTGGAGGATTGTGGGAAGCTATTCAAATGAATACACTGATTGAACTGAGAATTGTCTAACCATTTTGGAAAATAATTTGAGATGGGTGGGGGGGGGAGTTACTAAACTATTCCTACCTTTTGACCCACCATTATAAATCAATTTCTTTTGGAACAGGGAACACATTAAGTTTGTCCAAGCTGTTTTCTCCTTGGAAGTATCATTAGTGTTCTGGACACTTTAAAGAATGATCACTACTCCTAACTGACCTCCTAGCCTCTAGGCTGTCTCCACCCCAATCTTGGGTAGATGTCAAAATAATTTTCCTAAGGTAATGTTGAACCATGGAACTCTGCAGCTCAAAATTCTTCCGTAGCTCCCTATTGGCTATCAGACAAAATAGGAACTCCTCAGCCCAGCATTCAAGGCCTTACATTTCATTATTCACTTTTCCTGTACTCAACATTCTACCCCAACTGCACTACTCATTCTGTGCTAATCTCCTCCTGCCCTCCTCCATTTTGGCCATTCTCACAGGCCAGTCCTGTGTAGATTCTCTTAGACCACCTTGTCGAGACTATTCCTTTTTCTCCTCCAAATTCTATCCCATACTATACTTATCTGTGTGCATTAGGGATGTTATAGTTCCCTAGAGATTGGAAATTTTTGAGGGCAGAGACATCATATAATTTTTATCTTCATATTCCCAATGTTGAGTACAGGATCCTAAATGTAGAAGAAACTCAGTAAGTTAGATGAATTGAATTACTATAAAAAATGCTTGCAGCTGGGATGGTGGGGTGTCATTCACCCATTGTTTGTTTTTTTTTTTTTTAGTTTTTTTTTTGAGGGAGGGAAGGCAAGGCAATTGGGGTTATGTGACTTGCCCAAGGTCACACAGCTAGTAAATAAGTGTGTCAAGTGTCTGAGGCCAGATTTGAACTCAGGTCCTCTTGAGTCTAGGGCTGGTACTCTACTCACTGTGCCACCTAGCTGCCCCTCACCCGTTGTTTCAGTCAAGGAGTCAGAGAAATCAGTTGCATTGGCCCTAGCTCCTTTTGAAAAATGGAAGAAAATGTATTCTACAGAGCATAGCATGCTATAGCTGAGAGGGTCTTTAGAGACTATGTAGTCCAGCCCAATCCTTGACAAATGAAGGCCCAGACAGGGAAGATGACTTGTCCAAGGTCATAAAGTTAAGTGTCAGACAGGATTTGAACACACATCTCTTGATTGTACATTCGGGGTTATTGTCATTATGCCCATGTGACAGCACTACTTTTTCCCACCCTTGTAGTTTTAGGGTTATTCTTCCCAACTCATTGGTCAAGCCATACCAATATGAAGAAAGTATATGTCTATTACCTAGTGCAGGCAGTTCTATAACAGGACTTAGCATCCCCTCGGGGTGAAATCCATCCTCACTGGACTCTTCATATCCCTGCTCTGGAGATCAGTTACAGGAGATCTCTAAGCACCAACAGCCATTGAGCAGCCACACAGTTCCCAAGGTCTAAGAAAAACAGAGTTTCAAAGCTGATAAGTTACTTGTAACTTTGACCATAGAATGGAAAAGCTGGAAGAGGACTGAGACTGAGTTGAGGCTGGCAAGAGTGGACAACTTTTGCGATTAAGTAACCAGAAGTGGTCACCATGGGGAAGTGCATGTGCCCTGTAAAGCATGTCTGAGCTAGTCCTCCCAATAGGCACCAAAGCCAGACCCAGGTACCATGTTGCTGGGCAGCTCTGACATTAATAGGTTCAGCTGACATTTCAGCTCAGCCAGGACTGGGGCTCCCCACCTGGGGCAAATTGGAAGTGGATTGCTTGGCAGGCCAGTGTGAGCAGATGGTTGCAATATGATAGTGGGTGGAGGACTCGAGGAATATTAAAATGAACTGCTGAAAGAAGATGATGCCTGTTGGGCTCCAAAAGTGAGAAACTTTACAAGGTAAGAGGTGCTAATTTCCTAGCTGTGCTCACAGTTAGAGGCAGACGGAGATATTCCCAAAACATTTCAAGATCAACCTGGACTTGATGGCTCTAATGGTGGTATGAAGAACCTTTACAGAGAAGTTAGGAATGGTGTAACCTGGCCACTTTAGCCAGCATACATTTGGAAATGTCTCAGTCACTTCCACTTCTGAAGGTTGTAGAATGGAGTCATTGGGGATCAGAGAATAGAGAGAAAAAAGAAAGAGCCCTGGAAATTTTGCATCATTGAAAGAATGCTAGACTGGCATACTTTTAAAAGATCTTAGAACATGGAACGTAGAATGTCAAAGAGAGAAGGGACCTCATGATACAAAATATCAGAGCTAATTTGGACCTTAGAATAGAGTGTGTCAGGGTAAGGAGAGACCTTAGAACATGGGATGACAGATGGACTGTCAGAGCTGGAAGGGCCATTAGCATATCAAATGTTACAACTGGGAGGAACTTTAGAGCATAGAAAATAAAATGTTAGACCTGGAAATGGCCCTTAGAAATCATCTAGTCTCTTTTGCTTGCCCAGACAGCTGACAGATACAAGCCTATAGTCCCTGTGGCTGGGGGAGGCTGAGGGTGGTGAATTGCTTGAATTCAGGAGTTCTGAACTGCAGTTGGGCTGAAGTCAATCAAGAGTACGTACTAAATGTAGCACAAATATGATGAACCCCCGGTGAGTAGAGCAGGTAAAAGCTACCATGTCAGTCAGTATTGGAATCAGGCCAGTGAGTGGCCACTGAACTTCCAGCTTGGGCTACGATGAAAAGATCCGGTCTCTCCCATCCCTATCCCTCCCCCCCCAAAAGAAATCATCTAATCCAACCCTTTCATTTTCCAGAGAAGAAAACTGAGGCACATAGATAATAAGTGACTTGTACAATGTCACATGGGTAGAAACAGAGTAGAATTCAAACATAGGTCAATTTATAGCTAATTTGCATCTTTTAAAATTGATTGGGGGTAGCTAGGTGGCACCACAGTGGATAAAACACTGACTCTAGAGTCAGGAGGACCTGAGTTCAAATCTGCTCAGACACTTATTAGTTGTGTGGCCCTAGGCAAGTCACTTAACCCTGTTTGCCTCAGTTTCCTCATCTGTGAAATGAGCTGGAGAAGGAAATGGCAAACCACTCCAGCATCTTTGCTAAGAAAACTCCAAATAGGGTCACAGAGAGTCGAACATGACTGAAATAAAATAACAAAATAGACTGATCGATAGGCAAAGCATTTATTAAATGCGTATTATGTGCCAGGCAGTGTGCTAAATATTTGGGGCTACAAATAAAGGCAAGCAAGAAAGTCCTTGCCATCAAGAAGCTTACATTCTAACGAGGGAAGACAATTCCCAGAGGGGGCTAGGAAGGAGTAGGCCAGGGAATAATCTAAGAAGAGTGAATTGGTTAATGAAATAAAATGAAACTTCAACTCTAGGAGGACCAAGGGGCTGACTGTAAGATTTGTATAGGGGACAGATAAAGATGATGGCCAGAGTATGGGCAGCAGGATGTAAAGAGCACTGAAAACGTATTTAGTCCCATGTTAGATACAAAAGAGGTATAAATCAGGCCTCCTGACTGCAAAGTCTTCTGTGTTTCTACTGTCCTATGTTACTCCTCTACAGGACCCCTGAAGGTCCTTCCTCAGTGTTTTCCTTAACAGGACCTTCTGTCAATGCCCTTGAACTATTACAGGTTGAGTATGTAGTTACCATTATAGACTCTACCCCTAATAAGATTATATTTGTAAAGCCATTAACACAGTGTCTGGTGCATAGTAGGTGCTTAATAAATGTTTCCTGACTTTATTACAAAGTACCCCTTGTGGTTATACTGACTGGGGCCTGCATGAAGGGAGAATGCAAACAAAATAAGTCACCTTCCTCCAACCCCTCTGACCCTGAGGGTTTATCCTACTAGACAAGGACCAACAGCAGCAGCTACAAATGTGAGAATTAGGAACTGGAGAAAACATTGGAGGTTAATGAATCCAACCCAGAACTGGCATTAAGAGATCAAGTAATTTATCTAAGGTCACACAGGTAATAAATGGCAGATCTTGGATTCATATTGGAGGAGTATTACTCCAAGTACAATTATCTTATCACTATATCACAGAAATGATCTAGAAGGGCCCTCCCAGCCCTGGCATCCTGTGTTCTAAGGCTCCTCTCAGCTCTAAGGCCCCTCTTACCTCTGACATTCCCTGTTCTTTTTTAAATGTTTTTTTTTTATTTTCAGTTCTAGATTCTCTCCCTGTCTTTACTCCCTCCTCAACTCATTGAGAAGGCAAGAAATATGATACCCATTATACAAGTGAAGTCACCTAAAGCATGTTTCCACATTAGCCACGTTCCAGAGAAAAATAGAGAAAAAGAAAAAAATGTATTCTTCGATCTGCGCTCTCAGTCCATCAGATCTCTACCTGGAGGTAGAAAGCATGTTTCATCATGAGTTCTTTGGAGTTTTCATAGATCGTTCTATTGATCAGTCGTTAAATCTTTCAAAATTGACCATTGTTACACTCTTGCTGTTACTATGTAAATTGTTTTTTCCGGTTCTTCTCATATTACTTTGTATCAGTTCATAGAAGTCTTCCCAGATTTTCCTAAAATCATCCCCTTCATCATTTCTTACAGAACCACGGTATTCCAATCACATTAATATACCATAACCTGTTTAGCCCTTCTCCAATTAATTGCCATCCCCTTTCCAATTCTTTGTTACCCATTCCCTGTTCTAAGTCCCCACCAAGCTCTGACATTCCCTGTTCTAAGGCCCTTCCTAGATCAGACATTCTCTGTTCTAAGGCCCCTCCCAGGTCTGACATCCTCTGTTCTAAGGCCCTTCCTAGATCAGACATTCACTGTTCCAAGGCCCCTCCCAGCTCTGACATTCCCTGTTCTCCTTGTTCTAAGGCCCCTCCTAGCTCTGACATTCTCTGTTCTAAGGCCCCTTCCAGTTCTCATATTCTATGTTTGCAGGTCCTACCCAACTCTGACATTCTGTCTGAGGCCACTCCTAGTTATAGTTTTCCCTGGTGTAAGGCCTCTTCGCAGCTCAGGCTTTCTATGATTGTATAATTCCAGGCCTCCTTTCCTATTGCTTCTGAAGCAGCAACCATCCTGCTTGCTCTCCCTCCATCAGGTAGGTAACCAGGACAGGCAGGGGGCTCCCTGCCAAACCTCTGGGCTCCTTTCTGACTACAACCACCAGACCCTGAAATAACTACTTTTCAGCCGTCCTTGGCCAGCTGCCTTCTCTCACTGTTGGGCTTTGCTCCCTGGGTGGTACTAATGACTCCCAGGGCTCCTTGAAGGAGCCGCCCTACGATCTAGGTTGTACGTGTATACAGGTACGTGTGTGTGTGTGTGTGTGTGTGTGTGTAAAGGACAGCAGGAAGGAGAAGACTAGAGACAACTGTAAAGGCCCAAAGCCCAAGAGCCTCAAACAGGAGAGGCAACCTAACCACCTCTGGCCTACCAAAAGGGCAATTCTGGGGGCTGCTAAATCCTCTACCCCATTGCTTATCTGGGATAGTTACAGTTTAGAACGAGACACCATGCAATTTTTTGTGACTTCTGCATAATGACTAATTCAGGAAGCTTCCATTATCTAGAATAGTTAAGAAATATATTCTTCTGCTGAACTAAATATTCTACAGAATGTTCACCTCCCACTTTGGTATTAGAATGTAGTAAAATCAGCTTCCATGGGCCACCTAATTCACCTTTTCTTTGTTGTCTCCAAATAATAGTGTCAATAACTCGTATCACGGGAACTTCAAAGTTTACAAAGCACTTCGTCTCTTCACAACAAATCAGAGGTCAAAGTGGGACAAGAATTGCTACTACTGTTTTGCAGACAAGGAAACTGAGAATGAAAGGGTTTTTAAAAAGTACATGTATCTACCACCTTAAGGATTACAAAGCTTTTTTCCTACGATAAACAGGATGCGGAGGGAAATAGTGTGAGAGTTATTACACCCATTTTATAGAGGGGGAAAATGAGAGGCAGTGTGTTGGCAAAGGTTAGGCAGTGAGTTGATATTGCTATTGAGTTGTTTCAGTTGTTTCCAACTCCCAGTGACTCCATTTGGAGTTTTCTTGGCAAAGATACTGGAATAGTTTGCCATTTCCTTCTCCAGCTCATTTGCCAAAGATACTGGAGTAGTTTGCCATTTACTTCTCCAGCTCATTTTACAGATGAGGAAACTGAGGCAAACAGGGTGAGGTGACATGCCCAGGGTCACACAGCTAGTATGAGTGTCTGAGGCCAGATTTGAATGTATGATCTCCTGACTCCAGGCACAGAGCTCTATCCACTCTGCCATCTTGCTGCTAATCAATCAGTCAATAAACATATATTAAGTGCCTACTACATTCTAGGCACTGTGCTAAGTGCTAGCGCTACAAAAAGGTAAAAGATAGTCCCTGCCCTGAAGAAGTTCACAAATCTAATGGGGAGACAACACGAAAAACAACCATATCCAAACAAGCTATAGATCAGATAGATTGTAGATAATCAATAGAGAGAAGACCCAGGCAATAAGGCGGGTTTGATGGGGAAAGGTCTCCTATAGAAGGTGGGATTTTAGCTGGGACTTGAAAGAAGCCTGGGAAGTCAGCAGGTAGAGATGAGAAAAGAGAGCATTCAAAATAAAGGTTTCCTTTACTATCAATTACATTTTTATCCCTTTTGTTGTCATGAGGCTTTTGTAATTCACAAGGCACTTGGCATCACTATTGCAAATGTTTCACTAGTTCTCAATGTGTGAGACAGATGATTAGAGATGGAGTTGGAGAAGGTATAAGGGCTGGAGTTAAGTACTCACAAGTCCCCAGAGATTACTTTTTGGACTAAATCCTTTGGAGCCATGTTGGTTTACTGGTTCTTTGTCCGTTTCCCATAAAAGCAGAGTACAGAATAATAATTATTACTGATGTTTATTGATTAATCCATTGGCAAACCCTACAAATTGATTAATTGTTTTGATGTGTCAAGACTTAAGAAAGTGATAGTAGAGCTGCTAGGTGGCACTGGGCCACCCAGAGTGCTGTGTGGAGTCAGGACAACCTGAATTCAAATCGGACCTCAGATGTGTCCTATGTGACCCTGGGCAAGTCACTTCACCCCGTTTGCCTCAGTTACTCAACTGTAAAATAAGCTGGAGAAGGAAATGGTGAACCATTCCAGCATCTCAGCCAAGAAAACCCCAAATGGGTTCTTGGAGTCAGACACAACTGAAAAAAACCTAAACAGCAACACTGATAACAAAGTGATAAAGAAAATGTTAATAATGGCAGATTAAACTTAAAAGTGTGTCCTGTGTACATTTTTTTCCACAAAACTAGTTGTTGTGAAATACTTACCAGCACACTTCCGGCTTGGAGCCTTTTAAAAGTCAAATGACTTGGGACTTTTCTCTCTGAAACCAAGAGAATGATCTTAGGTTGATCATAGGTCTCAGATTGAAAAGGGATCTTAGAAAATAAAATGTCGTACTTGAAAAGTCCTTAGTGATAATTTATTTCAACCCCTTTCATTTTAAGGATGAGGAAATTAAAATCCAAAGGAAGGAACTGAATGTCCCAAGGTCTTATTGGGAATAAATTAGCAGAGCTGAGAGGCCTATTTTTCCAAAGTCCAATTATTTTCAGAAAGATAAGGTACTCCATGTCCTCACTCCCAGCCAACTGCAGAATGATGGAATGAACAGAATGCTGAACTTGGAGTCACAGGACCTGAGTCTGAGTTCCAGTTCTGCCTTGACTTAGCTGTGTTACCTTGGGCAAGTCACTCCCCCTCTCTAGGCCTCTGCTCCCCCCTCTTTAAAATGAGGGGGTTACCTTCATTGATATCTAAGGCTCCTTTCCATATCTAATGTCTATGTTTCAATACAAGTCTATTTCATTTGTAACATTCACTGAGTCCTACCTAGACCCCTACCTAGTACTCCCTACCTTTTTTGTCCTACCTCTGCCTCACTACTGGGGTGGAGGTAGAGAGAGGGGATAGGTTGTTCCATGGAGCTCCCCAGGCTGAGATCTGGAGTTTAGGCCATGGCTACTCTCTTTTTGGGCAGCTAGGTGGCGCTGTAGTGGATACAACACTGGACCTGGAGTCAGGAAGACTTGAGTTCAAATTTGACCTCAGACACTTACTAACTGTAAGTGGCTTAACCTCTGTCTGCCTCAGTTTCCTCATCTGTAAAATGAGCCTGGGAAGGAAACGACAAACCACTCCAAAATCTCTGCCAAGAAAACCCCACATCAGGTCATGAAGAGTTGGACATGACTCAACAATAACACTCCCTTTTAAGGATGTGGAGGTTCTCTGAGATACTAGCAGGCAGAACACTAATTACTCTCAAGGGAGTGTAGCCTGATCCATCCAGACTGAGAGGAGTATTCAGTACAAAGGAATTGACTTTATTATGGACTAGAATTTATCAAGGGGCTAAAATAAAGAGTCAGTTACTCCATAAATATTTATTAAGTGCCTACTATATTCCAGGGACTATACTGAGTGCTGGGGATAGAAAGAAAGGCAAAAGTCAATCCTTGCCCTCAATTAGAGAAGTCCAGAGAAGAACAGACAGATATGAAATTGACTAATACTAATAGTAACTGAAATTTTTACCATATTTTACAGTTATTTATGCAGGAGATTTAATTCAATCATCAATGTAACCATTCACATATGTAGGGGAAGTATTATCACCTTTTACAGCTGGGCAAACTGAGGTGTGGAGAGGCAAGTAACTTGGTCAAAGTCATAAAGTAAGTGGCAGGGCCAGAACTGGAATGCAGGTTTCCTACCTCCTACTACAATGCTCTTCATCCCACTCCCACCACCTCTCAGAGTATAAAGATGAAGAAAGCATCTGTTAAGTGTTTTCTTTAGGTTCTTGCTTGGATAGAAAAACATCTGTAGTATTTCTGTTTAGTGTGTGTGTTTGGATACTGGGTTTGCCAAATTCCCATTGGCATTCAGTGCCTTGTCCCCCTTTCCCATAAATTTCATTCAATTCCACATTTATTCTGAACAATACAATTTTGGTGAAGCCCAGGATGGTTCCCTGGGGATGACCAAATGTAAGATACAGCAGAAGGATGTCTCCATGACAGGGCCACATCCTACAAATTCCCCTCCACCATTTTTAGTTTACAATGGTGGAATCAGTCCCTGGGGACCAGGAACTGAACAGTCCCATATCAGTATGGAACACACTTTATACAATTTGAAATGGATTGAACTCTTTCTGGATTCTCTCTGCCCTTCAAAACAGCTGGCTTCCTAGATCATCAGAAGTTGGCATGCTCAAAAAAAGCAAAGTCCTCTAATAAGATGTCAAATGTCAGAGCTGGGGAAGACATCAGGACAGGAAATGTCAGGGAGGGGCCTTAAAGAGAAGGTTGGGGCTGGGAGGGGCCTTAGAACAGAGAATATCAGAGCTCGGAGGGGCCTTGGAACAGGGGATGTCAGAACTGGGAGGGCCCTTAAAACAGAGAAGTTTGGGGCTAGGCGAGGCCTTAGAACTAATCTCAAATTAGCCCCTAATTTCCAAGGGAGTGTCCAAGCTGAGGCAATATCTACAAAGAATGAAACAATCCCTGCTTTCAAGGAGTTTTAAGAATGAAGCATGGGGAGAGATGGAAGGAAAGAGGCTGAAATTAAGTGAAGTCATTCCTGAGTCCTTGATCTTGGAAGTAGAACCAAGAAGAAGCAGGAAGTGACCATTCCTGTGTGTAGCTGCAGTGAAGGGGCTTGGAGGGTTGAGGATATTGAATGACATAGCTGAATTTGCTTGAGGGAGCATCAACATGGATGGATGGATCAAGTCCTTTAGTAGAAGGGCAGGAGATGAGGTGGAGAGGGAGACTGTGAGCAAACTAATTCGAGTCTATTGGGTTCCCAAAGAAAAGACAAGGAGACCCCCATTACTCTGATGCATTTCTGCAGGAGACCTCCCCTGAAGGCATGGAATTTCCACTGCAAATTCAACAGAGAGTCACACACATTTTCTAACCCCAAGTTAAAGGGTCAACTCCCTCACAGAGTTAGTTGCAGGCCCCAGTGACCAAGAAACACAAGTCAAAAAATTGTATTCTTCCCAAAGGCACTACCTGAAGCAGCTGGTGGCAGAGTGGACAGAGTGCAGCACCTCGCATCGGGAAGACCTAAACTTGAATCCTGCATTAGACACTTGCTAGCTGTGTTTCCCTGGGCAAGTCACTTCATCACTGTCTGCCTCGGTTTCTTCATCTGTGAAATGGGGATAAGAACAGTACCTATCTCCTAGGATTGTTTCGAGAATCAAATGAGATAATATTTGCAAAGTACTTTGCATGGTGCCTGCTCAATAAATGCTTATTCATTTCCCTTCCTTATAGCTAGCCAGCTCAATATTACACTGCCCTCTGCTCTTAAATCCCTTGCCCCAAAGGCTGCTCATGCCTAGCCAAAATTCCAACCTTGGGTTACTCCCTCTATTGGCCTATTTGTTACTAAATAGAGCCCAAAGAAATTGTACAACCCCATGAATGGAGTCCACTGCAAATGTCTGTAATCTCATCTCCAATGGGTTCTCACTGCAGCAAGGCAATCCTGTTTCTCCTCCCTAATTGAATGATGGCACAGTATAATAAGAAGATGAAGGGATGAAGAGTCAAAGGACCTGATTTGGAAGCCTGTCTTTGCCACTTGCTAGTTGTGTGAACTTGCTCTCACTGAGACTTGCCTGGAAAATGCAGAGGGTAGACTTAATAATCTCTAAGACCCCTCCTGCCTTTAAATCCTGTGAAGTATGAGTGGTACAAACATTAAATGCCATAATCATTGAGAGGAAAGAAAAGATACTTTGGAGGGTTTACATGCATGGAAAGAGAAGGAGAGGGGCAGAGCCAAGATGGCAGCATGAAAACATGGAAAAAGAAAGAGCACTAAACTCAGAACCATAAGACCTGGATTCAAAATCCTGTACTACTTATTACCTGTGTGACTTAAAAGCAAGCCATTTAAGCTCCCTGTGCCTTAGTTTCCCCATCTGTAAAATGAGAGGCTTGTCCTTCCTAGCTCTGGACCTACGATCCTATGTGTGGCTTTGGGCAAGCCACTTAACCTTCCTAGGCTTCAGGTTCTCCACCTGCCATCCTCAGAAGTCATGTCGAAGTCCAGGGCTAGAATCCTATGACCAGGGAATTCTGGGAAGGCTTCTCGCAGAAGATAGAACTTGAGTTGGGCCTGGAAGGAGGAGTAGGATCTGAACCAGTAGACAGGCTTCTGATGAAAATAGCAACACGAAGAGCAGAATAGATTTGCCTAAGGCCCCATAACTAAGAGAGCACCATTAGGCCCAGATCTTGAAGATAAGAACCCAGGCTCTCACTCTGGACATGGATAGGTCTGTTTGCAAAATGTGGCCCAGACCCTTGAGTCTCAGCAGATGTTTCTGATGCTATACCAATAGGGATTATTATTATTCATAACAAAGTCAGTGGTATCACCTTTAAACTGGAAACCACAAATATAATGGCCTTCATTTTCATCATCAGGAAATTGCTTTGAGGTCCTGAGATAAAAGAGGCTTCACCTGCTAGAAGCCCAAAGCAAACACTGATCTTATGACAACACTCAGGCCAATATTGTAATAACAATCTGGCTGTTTACACCACACCTGCCTTTTGAAGAGCTCAAAGCACCTTTGGTGGTTATGGATCAACCCCCCCCCATAGGCTTTTCAGGTAAGCCAACAGTCAGTAATCATATCCCTAATATACAAATAAAGAAACAGAGACCCAGGAAAGAGGAGTACTAGACCCAAGGTCATGTAGCCTGGTTATGGTGATGCTGGGACTACAACTCAGATCTTCTGGCTCATCTAGGCCTGCATCCTTTATCACAGAATGTGAGAGTGAGAAGGCACACATTATCATTTTGGGGGGAAATAAAC
The DNA here is from genome assembly GCF_011100635.1 of Trichosurus vulpecula. Lineage (NCBI taxonomy): Eukaryota > Metazoa > Chordata > Mammalia > Diprotodontia > Phalangeridae > Trichosurus > Trichosurus vulpecula. The sequence goes on from NW_023494377.1 coordinate 5,116,645, forward strand.
TGAGGCTGATAGAGGGGAGGGGAACTGGTTTACCCAAAGTCACAAAGCTAGCAAATAGCAGATCCAAGATTTGAATTAATTACTCTCATAATTATCCCATAAGGAATTGAACTACAGCAAATTCAGGGCCATAGTCAGTCTGTTAACAAGTGTTCATTAAGTACCTACTATGCACCAGCGATTGTTTCATCCCAATACTATACTATGTACCAACTGAGAATAAAGGTTAGCATCCTTTTATTTTATTTATCTATTTATTTATTTGTTTGTTTGTTTGTTTATTTATTTATTTATTTGTTGCAGGGAGAAAGGTAGGGCAATTGGGGTTAAAGTGACTTGCCCAAGGTCACACAGCTAGTACACATGTCAAGTGTTTGAGGTCGGATTTGAACTCAGGTCCTCCTGACTCCAGGGTCAGTGCTCTACTCACTGCACCACCTGGTTGCCCCAGTTAGCATCCTTTTATAAAGAGGTGACAACCCCTTTCCCTCTGGTGTGCTGATAGTGTCAAGGGTGTTCATGGGAGGGTTGAGTGTCAAGTGTTGAGAAAATCTGGAACAAAGAGCTAACAGTCCTCTAATCATAATGTCCCATTCTGGGTGATGTGTTTTAGGAGGGACATTGACAGGCCTGAGTCTGTCCAGAAAAGGACAGCCAAGATGACAGCAATAGTAGGGTGATCCCCAGTGAACACTAAAGTCACCCAACTCTAGGGATTTTAGGCTCATAGATTCAGAGCCAAGAGGAATCAAAGAAGCCACCCTGTTCATACATGTCAAGCACGTAGCCCTCAGGCTGCGTAGAGCCAGATTAAAATATAATCGCTAGGTGACACAGTGAATGGGCCTGGAGTCAGGAAGACCTCAGTTCAAATTCAGCCTCACACACTTATAAACCTGAGCAACCCTGGGCAAGGGGAAGGAAATATTCAGAAATGAAGGTGATTTCAAAAAACCAGAGATCAGTAAGAATTTGTTAAATAATCACAAAAACACAGGGCTTTTTCATCTGAGAACAACTTGGGATTTTAAAGTGGAGGACGGTTCACTAAATGAAATGCCATCTAACCTCCTGGACCATCAGGAGTTTTGACCATTTCTAGTGCCTGTCTATTACATCCCAGCTGATCCACTGTCTGCTAGGCACTTTGCTAGGTGATTGGGATACAAAGACCAACCAGAAAAGTAGGCCTTTGCCCTCAAGCTTATATTCTACTGGGGATTACAAGATATAAAAGGATAAATGAATACAAGGGAATTGAGAAAGGGAGTGAACACTAATAGCTCAGAGAGGCCAGAAAGAGCTTAGGAGGAAATAATCCTTTTAGCTTGTCCAAGGTATAGCTACCAAAGAGCCAATCCAATGGGATCCCTCCCCAGTTGCCCATTATAATCTAGACCAGGGGTGGAGAACCTGTAGCCTTGACTCCACATGTGGCCTGACAGATCCTCTGCAGCCCTCTGTCTGAATCCAAACTTCACAGAACAAATCCCCTCTAAGTCCTCAAGTGAGGCCCTCTGACTGAATCCAAACTTCACAGAACAAATCCCCTCTAAGTCCTCAAGTGCAGCCCTCTGACTGAATCCAAACTTCACAGAAAAAATCCCCTCTAAGTCCTCAAGTGTGGCCCTCTGTGTGAATCCAAACTTCACAGAACAAATCCCCTCTAAGTCCTCAAGTGAGGCCCTCTGACTGAATCCAAACCTCACAGAAAAAATCCTTGCCCTCTGGGTTCTCAAGTGCAGCCATTTGGACTGAATCCAAACTTCACAGAACAAATCCCCTCTAACTCCTCAAGTGCGGCCCTCTGATTGAATCCAAACTTCACAGAACAAATCCTTGCCATTTAGGTCCTCAAGAGCAGCCCTTTGATTGAATCCAAACTTCTCAGAACAAATCCCCTTAATCAAAGGATTTGTTCTGTAAAACTTGGACTCGGTCAAATAGCCACCCCCAAGGACCTAAAAGGCCACATGTGGCCTCGAGGCCACAGGTTCCCCACCCTGATCTAGACACTATATGTTTTTTGTTCACTTAGGGGTTATTTTTTGTGTTTTTTTTTCAGTGTGGGTGGTTAAAATTATGTTTTGAATAATTATAGATTTTACTAAGGAGCATTTCAGATCTTGATACAATTAGTACCAAGTAATTTGTGATACGCAAGTTCAAGTGCAGAGCTGTTATCTAGTCCAACAGGGCTCTTGGCACATAGTATGTGCTTAACAAACCCTTCTTGACTGACTGGTTGGCAAACCCTCAAAATCTACCACCTGAGACTTTTTGCATGAGGGAGAGGCTTCCATTTAAATGAAAGAATCAACATGATTTACAAAGAGCTTTTCTCATCAGGTTCCTAGGAGATAAGATTATTATCCCCATTTATAAATAAACTCAGGTCAAGAGAGAGGAAAGACCCTTCCCCAAAGGTCACGCAGTAAGTAAGTGGCAGTCAGAACTTGATCGATGCTCTTTTCACTGTTTATAAAATGCTTTCATGGAATCATAGAATAGTAGGCCTAAAGCTAGAAAGGACATCAAGCCCAACATTCTCATTGTACAGAGGAGAAACAGAGGCCCAGGGAGGCTAAGTGACTTACTCAGGGTCACAGAGTTAGTCAATAACTGAGGTGGGACTTGAACCCTGATCTTCCTGACTCCGGGCCCAATACTTAGTCTACAAATATCATGATGGCTCTGTATCCAGGAACTGTCGCATGATGTCATGGAAAAAGCACTGATGTAGGAGTTAATGACATTGGGGAACTTCCCAAATACTTGCTCAACCATGGGCAACCACCACAAGAGTCCATTGTGGGCTGCAGGAAACCCACAGGGAATGTCTTGGTCTCCCTTGGTTGATTCTGTATCTCTGTAATACCTTTTAACTGTATAGTTAATTTATTCTTTGTGAGAATCCATTATTTTTATCTCTCCTTAGGTCACTCAGGGCATTCAGAGCAAATGAGCTAATTATGTGAGGAACTTCATTGTTTAATCTGCTTGATTGCATTTCGTTTGGGTACTGAGTGAATAGAGATGTTGGAAGTGATCCAGAGGAAGTCACTATCAGGATATGGTGATATGGGAGGTGGTCTGGTCCATCGAAAAGAACCCTGGCCTGGGAGTCGAGTCAGATAGCTAGGTGGTAGAGTGGATAGAGTGCTGAACCTGGAGTCAGGAAGAACCAAGTCAAATCCTGCCTCAGGCACTTACTAGCTGAGTGACCCTGGACAAGTCACTTAACCTCTGTCTGCCTCAGTTTCTTCATCTGTAAAATGATCTGGAGAAGGAAATGGCTAACCACTCCAGTATCTCTGCCAAGAAAACCCCAAATGGGGTCACAAAGAGTCAGACACAACTGAAAATGACTGAATAACAACCAATGTGGGAGTCCAGAGCTTGGGATGCACCTCCACTTCTTACAATGAGAATCTGGAGAAAATCATTGAATCCATCTGGGCCCAAGTTTCTTCCTCCACAAAATATAGGGCTTGGGCATGGTGCAATGAAAAAATGGTACTAGATGGGTAGTCAGCTGACCCGAGTTTCAAACTGGACTCTACCATTGGCCAAATCACTTAAGCTCACTAGGCTTCACCTTCCTCCGATACACAAGGCAGTTAGACCAAGTGACTTTTAAGGTAACTTCAAGCTCGAAATCTGGATCATCAATAAAGTCCTGAACTAGAATCGAATGTCCTGCGATAGTAAGATCATAGATTTATAGAGGAAGGACACCTCAGAGGACATCATGTCCAACCACTTCATTTTACAATTGAGGAAACAGGTACAGAGAGGTTAAGGATTTGCCCAGGGTCACACAGCAAATCCACATCTGGGGTGAGATTTGAACCCAAGTCTTGCTCATTGCCCTTAGTGCCTTCTCCATTAAGCCATTTTGCTTCTCAATAATCGAAGTCTCTCAGTTATCTCCCAGATCTAACATTCTCTCCCTCCTAAGGTTGCTTCCAGTGTTTCTATATTCTAAAGCACAAGTGGGGAACCTGTTGCCTCAAGGCCACATGTACCCTGCCAGGTCCTTGGGTGGGGCTTTTTGACTGAGTCCAAGTTTGACAGAACAAATCCTTTGATTAAGGGGATTTGTTCTGTGAAGTTTGGATTCAGTCAAAGGGCCACACTTGAGGACCTAGAAGGGATTTTTTTCTGTAAAGTTTGGATTCAGTCAAAGGACCCCACTTGAGGACCTAGAGGGGATTTGTTCTGGGAAGTTTGGATTCAGTCAAAAGGCCACGCTTGAGGACCTCAAGGGCCACTGGCCTTGAGGCCACAGGTTCCCCACCCCGTGAGGTCTCTTTCATCTCTAAATAGAATGAACCTCCTTGGAGATAGGAAATTTCATCTTTGTCTATGCATCTTCAGCACCTACCACAGTGCTTTGTATATTACTATGTACTAAATGAATGTTTCTTGAGTTGTTTTTCTGTGCTCTGAGATCACTCTCATCCCTCATCTCAGACATTCTATATACTTTGCTTTCAGGTTCCTCTAAGCTCTGACATTCAACAACATAGCTAATAAGATCACTTTTAGCCCTATAGCACCATGATGTTAGAACAAGGTGGTAGGTTTCCCTCATATTGGAGGCCTTCAAGAAATGGATGGATGACCACTTATTGGGTATATGGGGCATAGGGTATATCCTTGTTGAATATAGGTTAGATTAGGTGAAGTCTTAAATGATCCCTTCCACTTCTAAAATTCTATGATTCCATGAGTCTAAGAGATGGTATGTTATGTCAGGAGGACCCTATGAAGTACTTTATTTAAGGGATGAGATCCAAGTAATCTGGGGAAGAGGAGGGGAAAGATGCTGAAAATTAAGGTTGCGATTATTGGGGTGAACTCAGAAGAAGCTACTCAGAAAAATCACCACGATTTTCCAAAGGACTGGATGCCTACTAAGCTGACAGGGAAGATTAAGACACAAATTCAGAATAAGATGATGATATGAAAACAGGTACAAGCAAAGCCACAAAGAAAAAAAAAAGTAACAAAAGCCCAACAAGAATTCCTGAAAGTGCTAAAAAAATTCAAATCAAATAAGAATGGTAGAAGAAAAATGGGGAACAAAATGAGAATGATACAAGAAAATTTATGAAAAGACAATTTACAGCATGGCCAAAGAGGCAAAAAATGCAAAAAAGACCTTAAAAATCAAAATTGGACAAATGGGAAAAAAAATTAAGAGAAGAAAATAATTCCTTAAAAATTGAAATAGGCCAAGGAGAAGCTAATGACTCGATGAGACATCAAAAAAAAACAAACAAAATTTCAAAAAATGGAAAAAGAAGAAAATGTGAAATATCTCATTGAAGAAACAATTGACCTGCAAAATAGATTAGAAAAAAAAATTTAAAATTATTAGATTATCTGAAAACCATGATCAAAGAAAGAGCATAGACATCTTATTTCAAAAAAATTATAAAGAAAAACTATCCTGATAGTCTAGAACTAGAAGGTAAAATAGAAATTGAAAGAATTCAAGTTGAAAGAGATCCTAAAACAAAAATTCCCAGGAATGCTAAAGCCAAATTCCAGAGCTTCCAAGTCAAAGAGAAGATACTTCTAACAGTCAGAGAGAAACCATTCAAATACCATTAAGCCATAGTTAGGACCACACAACGTTTAGCAGCTACAACATTAAAGAAGCAGAGGGCTTGGAATATAATATTCTGGAAGGCAAAGGAGCTAGGATTACAACCATGAATAACCTATCCAGGAAAACTGACCAAAACTAAATGGAAAATTGACTTTTCAATACAAGACTCAAGAGAAGCATAAAAAGTTAAACATGAAAGTAAAACCATATGGGATTCAGTAAGGTTAAACTGTTAACATTCCTGTATGGGAAAAATGATTCATATAACTCCTAAGAACTTTATTATTAGGGGAGTTAGAAGGACTCTACAGAGACAGATAGCATGGGTGTGAGTTGGTTATGTTAAGATGATCTCAAAAAAAGGACAGGTGAGAAAGAAAAATGTGCTGAAGAATGGGGAAGGGGTGGAAAAATTATCTCCAACAAAAAGATGCAGAAGGAAAAAAGGGACAGGAAAATGTGGGGGGAAGCCAATGATTGAACCTCACTCTTATCTAAATTAGTTCAAAGAGGGATAAAAATTATATACGTGTATGTATATATATATATATATATATATATGTGTGTGTGTGTGTATGTATGTATGTTTGTATGTGTGTGTATGTGTATGTATATATGTATGTATGTGTATATGCAGTATATGTGTATGACTGGATATAGAAATCTCTCTTACCCAAGAAGATAAGAGAGGAAGGGGATAAGAGAGAGGGGAGTGGTAATAAAAGGGAGGGAGGATTAAGGTAGGCAGTGGTCAGAAGCAAAACAGATTTTTGAGGAGGGACAAGCTAAAAAGAGAGAAAAGGAAAAATAGAAGAAAATAGGATAGAAGGGAATGCACAATTAGTAATCATAACTGTGAATGTGACTGGGAAAAATTCACCCATAAAATGGAAACAAACAGCAGAATGCATTAGAGACCAGAATCCAATAATATGTTGTGTACAAGAAACATACTTGAAATGAAGAGACACACATATAGTTAAATAAGAGACTGGAGCAGAATCTATCATACTTCAGCTGAAATGAAAGAGTTAGGGGTAGCAATCATGATCTCAGAAAAAGCAAAAGCAAAAATGGAACTGATTAAAAGAGATAAGGAGGGAAACGACATTTTGCTAAAAGGTGGTGAAGTAAGATCAATACTAAGCACATATGCACCAAATGGTATAGCATCCAAATTCTTAAAGGAAAAGTTAAATGAATAATAGGAGGAGATAAACAGTAAAATTATAGTAGTGAGGGACCACAACTTTCCCCTCTCAGAGCTAGATAAATCTAATCATAAAATAAGAAAAAAATTTAAGGAGATGAATAGAATTTTAGAAGAGTTAGATATGATAGACCTCTGGAGAAAACTGAATGGAAATAGAAAGGAGTATACCTTTTTCTCAACTGTACATTACACCTTCACAAAAATTGACCATGTATTAGGGCACAAAAACCTCATAAACAAATGAAAAAAGCAGAAATATTAAATGCACCCTTTTCATATCATAATACAATAAAAATGATATCCAATAAAGGGCCATGGAATCATAGATTAAGAATTATTTGGAAACTAAACAATCTAATCCTAAAGAATGACTGAGTCAAAGAACAAATCATAGAAATAATCAATAATTTCTTTAAAGAGAATGACAACAATGATGCAATATACAAAAGTTTGTGGGATGCAGCCAGAGTAGCACTTACTTTCTATCTGTAAATGCTTACATCAATAAAACAGAGAAAGAGCAAATCAATGAATATGGCATGCAACTAAAAAAAACTAGAAAAAATTAAAAATTCCCAGTAAAACACCAAAATGGAAATCATCAAAATCAAAGGAGAGATTAATAAAATTGAAGTTAAAAAACATTGACCAAGTAAATAAAATTAGGAGCTGGTTTTATGAAAAAATAGATAAGCTATTGGTTAATTTGATTTTAAAAAGAAAGAGAAAACCAAATTACCAGTATCAAAAATGAAAAAGGTGAATGCATCACTAATGAAGATAAGATTACAGAAATAATTAAGAGTTATTTTGCCCAATTACCTGTTAGTAACACTGACAATCTAAGTGAAATAGATGAATATTTACAAAAATATAAATTGCCCAGATTAACAGAATGGGAAATAAACTACTAAATAAGCCTATTTTAGAAAAAGAAATTGAATAAGTCCTAAATGATCTCCCTAAGAAAAAATCCCTTGGACCAGATGAATTTACAAATGAATTGTACCAAACATTTAAGGAATAATTAATATCAATGCTATATACATTATTTGAAAAAAAAATAGGTAAGAAAGGAATCCTATCAAATTCCTTTTATGACACAAATATTGTTTTGATACCTAAACCAAGGAGAGCAAAAACAGAAAAAAGAAAATTATATACCAGTTTCCCTAATGAATATTGAAGCAAAAATGTTACATGAAATACCAGAAAGGAGATTACAACAATATGTCACAACGATCTTACACTATGACCAGGTGGAATTTATAACAGAAATGCAAGGATGGTTCCATATTAGGAAAACTATCAGCATAACTGACTATATCAATAACAAAAGCAACATAAATCACATTATTACCTTAATAGATGCAGAAGAAGCTTTTGACAAAATATGACACACATTCCTATTAAAAAAAACAGTAGAAAGCATAGAAATAAATAGAGCCTTTCTCTAAATGATAAACAGTATCTAAAACCAAGAGCAAACATTATCTGAAATAAGGCTTTGCAGGAAATCTTCCCAAAAAGATCAAGGTTGTGAAGTAAGGACGTCCAGTATCACCACTATTATTCAATATTGTGCTAGCAGTGCTAGCTATTGCAATGAGAAAAGAAAAAGAAATTAAAGGAATAAAAATAAGCAGTGAAGAATCAAACCTATCATTCTTTGTAAATGATAAGATGGTATACTTAAAGAACCCTAGAGAACCTATTTGAAAACTAGTTGAGACTATTAACTTTAGCAAAGTTGCAGGATGTAAAATAAACCCACATAAATCATTAGAATTTCTCTTATGTTACCAACAAACACCAGCAGCCAGATAAAGAAATTCCATTTAAAATAACTGCAGACATTAGAAAATACCTGGGAGTCTACCTGCCAAGACAAACCCAGGGCCTATATGAACACAATTATGCTTTTCACACAAATAAATTAGGATCTAAACAATGGAAGACATATTAATTACTCATGCATTGGCCAAGCCAATATAATAAAATGACAATTCTACCTAAGTTAATTTGTTTACTCAGTCCCATACCAATCAAACTTATTTTATAGAGTCAGAAAAAATAATAACATTTATCTGGAAGAACAAAAGGTCAAGAATATCAAGGGAATCAATGGGGGGAAAATGCAAAGGAAGGTGGCCTAGCAGTATCAGATTTCAAACTATATTACAAAGCGGTAATCATCAAAACAATCTGATACTGGCTAAGAAATACAGTGGTGAACCACAGGAGTAGATTAGGTACACAATACACAGTAGTAAATGAACACAGCAATCTAGTGTTTGGTAAATCCAAAGATCTAAGCTTTTGAGGTAAGAACTCATCACATGAGAAAAATTGCTGAGGAAACTGGAAGGCAGTTCAGTATAAACCAGACACAGACCACCATCTCACATTGTAGACCAAAAGAAGATCAAAATGTGTACACGATTTAGACATGAAGGATGATATCATAAGTAAATTAAGGGAGAATGGAAATATTTACCTGTCAGATCTATGGATAAAAGAAGATATTATGACCAAACAAGAGATAGATGGGACCACAGGAAGGAAAATGGATAATTTTGATTATGTTAAATTACAAAGGGTTTGCACAAACAAAACCAATGCTACCAAATTTAGAAGGAAATCAGGAAGCTGGGGGAAAATGTGGCAGTAAATTTCTCTTATAAAAGCATAATTTCTCAAATATATAGGGAACAAAGCCAAATTTATAAAAATAAGAGCCATTCCCCAGGTGATAAGTTGCCAAATGACATGAACAGACAATTTTCAGACAAATTAATCAAAGTTATGTATAGTCATATAAAAATGCTCTAAATCACTACTAGAGAAATGCAAATTAAAACAACTCTGGGGTACTATCTTACTCCTATCAAATTGGCTGACATGACAGAATAGGAAAATGATAAATGATGGAGGAGATGTTGGTGAAGTTGTGAACTGCTTTGATCATTCTGGAGAACAATCTGGGACTATATCCAAAGGACTTGAAAACTACGCCTACCCTTTGACCCAGCAATACCACTATTAGGTCTGTATCCCAAAGTAATCAAAGAAAAGGGAAAGGACTTATATGTACAGAAACATTTATAGCAGCTCTTTTTGTGGTGGCCAAGAATTGGAAATTGAGGGGATGCCCATCAATTGTGGAATGTCTGAACAAGTTGTGATATATGATTGTGATAGAATACTTTTGTGCTATAAGAAATGATGAGCAGAATGGTTTCAGAAAAACCTGGAAAGACATATGTAAACTGATGCAAAGCGCAGTGAACAGAACCAGGAAAACATTTTACACAGTAACAGCAATGTTGTAATGATGGTCAACGGTAAAAGACTTAGTTACTCCGATCAACACAATGATCCAAGACAATTTCAAAGGACTCATGAGGAAAAATGTTATGGACCAACATCACTTGTCAATATCTGCACAATTATTATTTTTTCTTTTTCACAAAATTCAAGCAGAAAGACTATAACAATGTACTGTCAGATTCACACTGATATTAGATGTAAGGATGGTTCAGCATCAGAAAAATAATTAGCATACTTATCTACTTTAAAAACAAAAAATATCAAAAACCATATAATTGCATATTTAGGTGCAAAAAAAGCCTGTAACACATTTATGCTAACAAAATCTTACAAAGCATAGGCATAAAAGGCATTTTTAAAAACATTTTAATTTTTTTTTCAGTTAACCAGCAATTTTTTTCTCCCTTATGCCCCCTCCTCACTGAAAAGGAAAGAGAAATGAAACTTTTGCAACAAATACATATAGTCAAATCAAACATATCACTATATGAGCCATGTTCAAAAACGTGTCTCATTCTACATTATTAGTCCGTCACCTGTCTGTCAGGATTTGAGTATCATTCTTCATCACCAGTCCTTTGGAATCATCATTGATTATTTCATTAATCATAGTCCTTAAGTCTTTCAAATTTTTTCATTCTTATGTTGTTTTATAGTATAAAATGTTCACCTAGTTCTGCTCAATTTATTCTGCATCAGTTCATAGTCTTGCTAGATTTTTCTGCAAGTATCCCTTTCTTCATTTCTTATAGCACAATAATATTCCATTATATTCAAATACCATAATTTGTTCAGTTATTCTTCAATTAATGGGAACTCGGGGTCATTCTTTTTTTAATCATTAAAGTGTACATCTAAAACCAAAAGCTGGCATTTTTGTCATTGGAAAACCATTGGAAGCATTTAGAATAAATAAAAGGGTAAATCAAGGATGCTCTCCTCTCCACTATTATTTGACATAATCATAGAAATATCAATAATGATAATAAGACAAGAGAAAGAAATTATAGTCATAAACATTAGCAGAAAGAAAATAAAAGTATCCCTATTTACAGACAGCATGATGCTTTACTTAGAAAACCCTAGAGATTCGGTAGACAAGAGCTTCCGTAAAGTATCAAGGAGAAGCAGCATTCCATAGCAGCTAGAGGGCGAGCTTTGAGGTTAAGTTGACCTGGGTTTAAATTCTGTCTGTGACACATACTAACGCCATGGCACTGGGCAAATCACTTAACTTCTCAGTGCCTCAGGTAACTCTCAACAATTATAAGTTCCAGAGTGGATACTGACTTGTATTTCTGGCAGGGGTTTCCTCGCTGGGAGTTTACCTATCAATGAATCACAAGTTTTACCCCTTCAGCCAGCAATAGAACCAACTCCTATTCCAGTACGCTGTGTCATGCTTTCCATCAAGTTGTGTTCGTCCTTCATTTTCTAAGAAGACCATGACATCAGGAAAAAGATGACATGACTTGCGATTGACTTTGATTTGAGTGAGGAAAGGCTGTGCAAGGTCACCAGCCTCACTTTCTTCTTCAGAGCCATCTGGATCCAGTGACCATATATTCATCAGGATGACTGGAGATGACCCAGGATGCAATGGGAGACTGTGGCCCTTTTAGGCTAAGGCTTTTTCAGGTTCTCATTTTGAGTGAGGTAATGCCCATTCAGTGAATAGGCCTCTTTAAGAAGTGAGTCCAGGGGTGGCCCCTTAAATAGAAAAAAGAGAAAAAAGTAACCCTTTCCTAGAAGCATGGGGTTTGAATCCTAACTCCTATCTGTACTAGCTAGATGATTCTGGGCACGTCATGGCCTGTCTTAGAGACTATGTTTCCTCATCTCTAAAATGGGGGTAGCAATGTTGTCACTTCCTACCTCACAGGGTTATACAGAAAATGGTTTGTAGATCTTAAAATGTTACAGAAATGTCGGTTATTTTTAGCATTTTTTCGTAGTGAGCCCTTTAACCCTCAGCATTTGGCATGGGATGAAGGAAATAATAGGATAACAAATTCAAAATAACAAAATTTTGGAGTTGTAAGGGATCCCAGGGATCAGCTTGTTCAACTGACTACTCGATGGATGGATCCCTCTAAACATCCCTAACCAAAATGTTAGACTTAGATGTTTATTTCACCCGTGTGATTTGCACTAGGGAATGATTGCCCCCCTCAAACCTACACATGCATCTCTCCAGAGATATTGGATGCCCCACTCCGATATAGCAATTTCACCTTTACGCCAGCCCACCTGTCCATTCAAGTGTGATCAAATAGATCTTCCTGTTGGCCTCTCAACATCCATTGCTACCTACTTTTCTCCTTCTAAGCTCCTGCCCCATGGGGACTTGAAGGGTGGAGGACCAATAATGGCCTCCCTGCTTCAGTTCCTGCCACCACTTCCAGCACTTCTGTGCTTAGCCCCCCAAATTCCCTGGGTGCTTCTGGATAGAGGAAGACACAGCTGTGCCCTCAGATCTATGAGGCTTTGCCAGTCTGGGCAGAGCCTTGCCCAAATGCTGAAAGCCAAGACTGGTTCTAAATGAGTGAACAGCTACAAAAGACACATTTAATTAAGAAGCAGAGGGATAAATCAAAAGAAGTTTGTTCTCACAGAAGTTTAAAAGGTCAGGACTGTTTTCTTTTTTGTTTGTATAATTATGTTTTTGCCTCAGAAAGATCAGTCAAGTCAAGGGCATAAATGATGGTAGCTCAAGGAATTAGCACATCACCCCACACACTGCTCTCTCAGAGCCAGTGAGAACCTAGGGAGGCAGCCGAGATCCAGCAGAAGGAAAATGGGTGACTGGTTTCTCAAGGCTATTCAGGATAAATCTGCCCTGCCTCTCCTCACCCATCTGAGCCAGGAGACAGCCATTCTACTGTCAGAAACAGACAGTCCTCAGCAAAAGTGAGTTTCAAGCCAGGCTGGGCAGCAGTCTGAGGATGGAGGCTGTGAGAACAGGACAAGAGCAGTCAAAATGTATAAGAAAAGTGGCCCAGGCCCTCCCACCCCAAGTAACACAACCAATAAGATACCTTAAGCCATTATACCAGTGAGGTGATAACACCTCATTGAGTGTCAAAATCAACCAAGCAGTCCCAAATGTAGGTGGTGGTTTTTTTGACATCACAGGGTAATGTGTTGGTCTCCTGAGTGAACTGGATTTAAGGAAGGCAGAGTTGCCCCAAGTTGTCAGCCTCGTTCTCTCTTTCAAAGTTGAATCCAGTGGCAGGAGAAAAGTCAAGATGACTGGCAATGGCCTGGAAAAAACTGTTCTCATGAAGGACTACCACCTCTGGTGTGAGGGCTTGCGGAGCCCTTTTCAGGGCTGCTCATTCATCTTTGGTGTCCACCTGGCACCCAGCTCTCACCTGTGGCTCCCAGAAGCTGTAGCATGTGCAGAAGCCACACCTGGGTAAAACCATCTCAGCAGATGGTTGAGGCCAACCAATTGGTCTCAAACACATTGGTGAGTTAAGAGGGTATCTACCCCAAGCACATGAAGACTTCCCCCAGAATGGGTACATGAGAAGTGTAGGTGTGAAGATTTATTGAACCAATTAATCAGAGTCATAAATGGAGGTGTGAGCAAGTGCTTAATCAATATGGGAGGAATGAAGAGCCACAGAATAAATAAATTCATTTGATGGGGTACAGGAAATGTGTTGGGATTGGTTGAAAGATTTAGACCCACTTCTAGGCCTGCATGTATCAGAGGAAGGAATCTGGCAAATCAAGGCAGTTAAGTTTCAGGAGCACTTTGAGGAGCTGGACTCCTAAGCCTGTCACCAGAGGGCAGCAAGGGGGTGGATGGGCAGAAATGAGTCTCTTTCCTGGTGCCCCACCCTCCTTGAACAGATGCCAAGTAAACTATGGAAAAGCTAGAAGATTTGAGCTTCCCATCTGAGAGTTGGCACCAGGAGAAACAGTGGTCCAAGATAAATTAGAAATACCAATGGAAAGATACTTTCAGGGTGTGTGACCTTCAGGACAGAGAAGAGTACAGCTATGCTTTGTAAAAATGTACCTACCCTTGAAGCCCTGAAGAGAGCTATACCTCAAGGGTCAAAAGGACTCTCTCTGTGAAGTGAGAAAAGTAATAATATTAATAGTTACCACTGGGGCAGCTGGGTGGCACAGTGAGTAGAGCACCATCCTTGGAGTCAGGAGGACCTGAATTCAAATCCAGCCTCAAACACTTGACATACTTACTAGCTGTGTGACCTTGGGCAAGTCACTTAACCCCAATTGCCCTGCCTTCCCCCCTCCAAAAAATTAGTTAGCAAATTACAAATATCTCATTTGATTCTCACAACAACTCTGGGAGGTAGGGACTATTATTATCCCCATTCTATAGCTGAGCAAACTGAGGCAGGAAGTGGTCAAGTGACTTGCCCAGGGTCCCATAGCTAGTAAGTGTCAGAAGCTGGTTTTGAATTTAGGTCTTCCTGGCTCCAGGCCCAATGCTCTGTGCCCTGGGCCACTTAGCAGCTTAAGATTTTCATTATCAGAAGCCAAGAGATACCCTTTGATGACGTGTGATCTCTAAGCTTGAACCTACTTTCACTTAGACACTATGTGTACTTGTGGGAGACTATGTCCCAGATTTGGAGTGGGGAGTGATTTTTATATCAATTGTTCTTACTATATTACCTAGTAAATACTACCTTTCTAAAAGCTAATTAAAGTTGCCTAGCTGGTAGTCAATGGGGAATATATGCAGTAAGGACTCATGAACAACTAAAGAAATCATCCCCCAACCCCTCAGGATTACCCCTAGAACCATGAGAGGAACAGTAGTCAGTCATCCTGCACAGACCCAACCTGCCAGGCCTAGTGGGAGTTGGCAGAGTGGGCCTAAAGGGGATGTTATGAAAACATGGATCTAAAGAATGCTAGTCTTAGAAGAAACCGTCACAATGCTGCCATTTCTATAGTAATTTCAAGGTTTATAAAGCACTCTCTTCATCTGAGTCCTAGTTACCCAGGATGACACAGCTAGTCTGTTTCACAGCCTGAATTTTTATTTAATTTGAAACTTTTCACTTATAGTTTATGTTTTTCCATCACCTTCACTGCCTCCCTTTGCCAAAGAGCCAGCCCTAGGAACAAAGAATAAAAAAGAAGTAGATGGGGGAGACAAAAGAAACAAACAGCTCGGCAATGCTGGCCAACATTGGAATTACATTTGATAGTACATGCAAGGCTTAATACCCATCATCAGGACTCATGACATGCACTTTTCTCTTCATCAGGGCCACCTAATAGTTAGAATCCCATCATATTCAATTTCATGGGGTTTTTATTGGTGTTTACATATACAATGTTATAGTCATACATATATGTGTGTGGGTGTGCATATACACATATGTATATGTGTATATATGTATAGATATACATATGTGTGTTTGTATGCACATACTTTACTCTGAATCATTCCATATAAATCAGGACCAGGATTTTAACCCAACTTCCCTGAGGTGGAAAGTACCTTATAACACAGAATGTCAGCACTAAGAGGGAACCTTAGAACATAGAATATCAGAGTTGGACTTAGAACATAGAATGTCAGTCAACAAGCATTTATTAAGCACCTTCTGTGTCAGGCAATGTGCCTAGTGCTGGGGGTATGAAAAGAGGCAAAAGAACTGTCCCTGATCTCGAGGAACTTACAATTTAATGGGGGAGACAATATATAAATAAATATATAACCAGTAACGGGATGTCTACACATGCTCCACAATCTCTCCAAGGTCCTTCACTTCACATCATCACTATATTCCCAGAGGCAAGATTCCAAGGTTCTCCACGTAGGGAAATGCTTTCCCAAGCACTCTGCACATACATCAGCCCCCCATTCCAGAAATATAACTAATATTTTTACACTTACATTGATATCTTTTGTTTTCATATCACTTTCTCTTCAAAATATGTTCCCTTTTCCCTCTTGTTTACGCAGCCAGCCAGCCAGCCATGCCTTGCAAAAAAAGAATAATTTTGAGGGGAAAAAATGAAGTTCAGCTAAAAATAACTAATATATTGACTGAGCCTGACAGTATATGCAATGTTCCCCACCCATAGTCCCCCACCTCTGGAGAGGAACATCTATTCTCTTCTCCATGGGTTTGCCATTATACTGACATACAATTTAGCTGCAGGGCTTTTTGTTGGTGCATTCTTGCCATTTACCACTATTAGTCACTTTATTGTTCTGCTTTTGCTGTAGTTCTTCCCAGTTCACATTAAGTCTTCCTATACTTTTAAATGTATGTTTCAACTAGTGAACTCTTCCAAATAAATTCATGTCAGTCATGATACTTGATAACTCTTAAAGCTAAGCTAAAATATTTGAAATCTCTTTGAAAAGAAGCAGGAATAGACAATTCTAAGAAAAGCTAGTGGCTCATAGATTTCTTTCAAATCTAACACTTCCAAATAAAAGCTGCCATTTCACTTACACTTTAAGTCAGGATTTACTAACTTGAGATCTACAAACCCTCAAGGGTCTAATAGATTGTGGGGAGTATGTAAACTTGGGGGAAAACTACATTTTTCTTTCCACTAACCTCCTGTTTCTTTTGTATCTTATTTTATACATTTGAAAATATGATTCAGAGAAAGGGCCTATAGACTTCATAAGACAGCCAGAGGGGTCCATAATACAAAAAAGGCTAAGAATCCCTGTACTATGGTACATGACAATCCCATCACAGTATCACAACAATCTCATGAGGTAGACAGCACAAGAAATATTATCTCCATTTCACAGATGAGGAAACTGAGGCTGAGAGAAGGAAATTAACCTGCATCAGCTGTGCACCCTTGGTCTCTACTATCTCACCAGCTCTTTTATTTTCAGGCTGGCCTTTCCCAAAGTCCTGGTAAAATGGTCAGGTGAGGATTTGGGGATGGATGGTGCTTTTGCAAAACAAACATCATAATATATTGGATAAAACCACAAACTGTTTCCTTTTTTGATAAAAAAAATATTCTCTAAGGCTCTGGTATTCCCTGGGAGCATTTGGCAAGGTCAGCTAACTTGAGTCAATTAAATTCTTCATGGAGACCACAGGTAAGTCCCTCGGTTATCTGTGTCCTTGCTTTGTGATGTTTCCTGGCATCAAAACACCAAGAGACTATAGACTAAAGGCATCTAGAATCTGGGGTACATAGAACCATAAATCTAGAGCTTCAAGGGAACCTCAGAAGCTATTGAATCCAATCCCTCCACTCATTTTACAGTGGAGGAAACTGAGGTCTAGTGATGTGACATGATTTACTGAAAGTCACACATAGGATCTGGAGAAGGAAATGGCAAAACCACTCCAGTATCTTTGCCAAAACAAAAAACAAAAAAACCGAATAGGGTCACAGAGAGTCGGAAACAACTGAAACTACTGAACAACAAAATTTCAAGACAGCTAGGTGGCGCTGCAGTAGATAAAGCGCCTTAGATCCTGCTAGTTGTTAATGCTCTCTTCACCCCACATATTCTTTTAAAATTTATTTTCTATATATTTTCTATTTGCTTATGAGTGTACATGCTAGTTTTCTGTGGTATAACATAAACACCTTGAGATCATGAAGTGTCTCTTTTGTTTCTTTATTGCCATTGTCCTGGCACCTTTAATAAATGCTTGTTGACTCATTGTCAAGAATTTGTTTCATTAAGCCGGACTTCCACCATCTCATCTGTGGAATGAAACGGTTGGATTATTTAAGGTTCCTTCTAGCATGAAATTTTATATTCTAGAGCAGTGTTTTTGAAAAAAGAATTTACTTCAGAAAGAGATCTTGTTGAATTTGTGAACAAAAATGAATAATTTAAGAGATTCTGACAAGCAATGGACAAAGATGCTATCAGTTGGCAACTTTACTGGCAATGAATTCATACGAATTGATTATTTCTCCACACCCCAACAACATTGCATCGCCGTCAATTATTTTTTGCCAATTTCAGGGGATCTAACAAAATTGTTTTCCTTTGTATCCCTAAATCTCAGTATGACTGAGCATTTTCAAATGATTTTGAACAATTTGTGCTTCTTCCTTTGAAAATTACCTGCTTATTTCCATTGATCATTTGTCTACTGTGCACTGGAAATTACTGCTGTAGCTTCTTACCAGTTTTTTTGTACATTTTAAATGTCAAAATTTTGTCTTTCTTATTTGCCCTGAATATTTTAATCTGTGTTCTTTTGAATTTCTTTTTGCTGTGAAGCAGTAGCTTAGGTACATGTAGTCAAGCACATCTATCTTGTCCCTAATAATTCTTTCCATTCAGTGGATCCAAAAAATTTGTATCTACCCTCCACAATTAAACTAAATACTTCAGTCGGTTTTCTTCCATATTTTTCTAAAGTTCATTCCTCCTCTTATCCCCTTTTTTGGTGCTAATTTTTAAACTCCAGCTGGAATTCATCGGGGTACATGGTGTAAAATGAGGCTCCAGAGCTTTACTACCAAATTTACAAACAATTGGCCCAAGTACATTCGTTAAATAATGAGTTCCATTTCCAGTTTTTATTTTCTAAATATTTATCAAACACCAATTTTTTTTTTTGTATACACTTGTTTGGATACTGGGTTCAGGGGTGGGGAACTTGTGGCCTCAGGGCTACAGGTAACCCTCTAGGTCCTCAGGTGCAACCCTTTGACTGAATCCAAACTTCACAGAACAAATCCCCTTCATAGAAGGATTTGTTCTGGAAAATTTGGACTCAGTCAAAAGACTGCACCTGAGGTCCTAGAAGGCCACATGTGGCTTTGAAGCAGCAGATTGCCCACCTATGGATAGCTATTCCACTAATATTTCTCTCTATTTTTTACCTAGTACCAGACTGTTTTAATGATAGCCGCCTTATATTTTCATATCTGGGAGTACTCAACACTCTCTCATCAGCTTTTCTCCTTGGTGTGTCTCTTATTATCTCAACCATTTCTGGGCCATCTCCAGTCATCCTGATGAATATCAGGTCACTGGACCCAGATGGCTCTGGAGGAGAAAGTGAGGCTATTGACCTTGCACACCCCTCCCTCACTCAAATCCAAGTCAACTGCAAGTCATGTCATCATTTCCCTAATGTCACGGTCCTCTTCGAGAACCAAGTACAAACACAACAACAATCTCAACCCCTTGTTTTTCTACAAAAAATTCATTATGATTTTGCCTAATCCCATAAAGAAGCTCCTTTGTATGTTGACATTTTAGTGGAGAGGCAGTGTGGTGCACTGGATAGACAGACCTGGATGAGTCCTGCTCCTGACACATATTGGTTGCACACTGTGTGATCCTGGGCAAGTCACTTAACCTCTCAATGTGGACTAGAAGGTGCAAACCCACGTTGGTAGAAAGAGTTTCCTATACTATTGAAATCAAATGCCCAATCCCTATGCCTAGTGGGAAGGGGCTGGTGTTTGAGAGTCAGAGGACCTAGAGCTTTATATTCCAGCCCGACCACTTACTCTGTGACCTTGGAAAAGTCACTCTCTCTGTGCCTCAGATTCCATATCTGTAAAATGAAAGTGTTGGACTAGATGACATCTGAGGTCCCTTCCAGTTTTTACCCTATGACTCTATAATTTGGAGAATATTGGTATTTTCACTATATTAAATCCAATTTATCTAGAAACATTGACTATCCCTGTCCCTTAATGAGCTCATTTCTTACATCTATTAATTTGAGATTCAAGGCATTTTAGTTTTCTTGATATACCTTCCATATATAAGTATTTTGTCTTCTTCATTTCTAATTTTAATCTTTTTTCCTCTGCTTATTGCAATGGTTAAAATTTCTAATTCTAGATCCAATGAAAGCAAAGAAAATGGCATTCTGGGTTTGTACCTGCTCTTACTTGGAGGGCTTCGAAAAAGAGAGGACCTGGGTGGGTGGACAGGAGGCTGCTTCTGGTCTCTTTCAGCTTCCTCTTGGTGCTGACTTTTCTCTTTGTTAAACAGGATCAAATGCAATGATATTTGCAAAGCACTTAGGACAGTGCCGGGCACGGAGCCTGGTGCAGAATAACGGTTTGCTCCTTCCTCACTTCCCTTCTTCAGTGAGACAGGATGAGGCAGAACTGACTCTTCTGGCTTTATACTGCTGTCCCATCAAGCAACCAGGAAGCACTAGTTAACACTTGTTCCCTATGTGCCTGGCTTTGTGCTAAGCATTGAGTGTACACTACCAAGTCTACCCAAACCAAACAAAAATACAAGACCAGACACCAAACCTACAGCCCTTGCCCCCAAAGAGGTTATATGCTAGCATCTTATACAAATCTGCCTGTGGGATGGCCAGGTCCTAGAAGTGAGCCTTCACCTTAATTTGGCCAGAACCAGGCCTTCATGCCACTTTCTGGTCATCTCCTTACTGTCCTGCTGGCCCACTCCTCCCCCGCCTTCATTCAACCACACTCTTCCAGCTCCATTCATTGAGATGAAGCCATTTGAGGACAGGGATTACTTTCCTTGCTTGAATTCATATCCTCAGCTCTTAGTGCAGAGTCTGGCATATAGAAGTGCTTAACAAGTACTTTTTTTCTTTCCTCCTTCCTTCCTTCCTTCCTTCCTTCCTTTCTTTCTTTCTATCAATTTGTCTATCTAGCTATCAATGTATCTATGTATCTATCTAATCTATCTATCTATCCACAGCTAGGTGGTGCTGCAGGGATAGAATGCCAGGCCTGGAGTCAAGAAAACTCATCTTCTTGAATTTAAATCCAGCATCAAACACTTACTATGTCACCCTGTGCAAGTCCCTTAATGGTGTTTGCCTCAGTTTCCTCATCTGTAAAATGAGCCAGAGAAAGAAATGGCAAGCCGCTCCAGTATCTTTGCTAAGAAACTCCAAATAGAGTCACAAAGAGTTAGGCATGTCTGAAAACACTGAACAACAATCAATCAATCTATCTATCTATCTATCTATCTAATCTCTCTATCTGCTCTTGACAAAGTAGATATTACCTCTTCACTCACCATCTCCACCTCATTTTCTTGGCCTTTACGTTTTTTTTCTTTTTCTGAAGACTTGTTTTTATCTATGTATTCCTAAAGCTTAACATTGTGCCTTTTATATGGTAAGCACTTAATAAATCCCTTTTCATCCATCCATCCATCCATTCATCCATCCATTTATTCTTTCTATTTTTCTTCTTTTTGGAAAATCAATCATATATCCTCTTCTAATCTCATATTCTGTCTCCCACTTCTCATGATCTTTCAAAGATCAATGATGGGGGCTCTCTCCACAATCCTATGGTCATTCAGTACAAGAGGATGTAGTTCAACTGGCCCAGGTGACCTGAACTCATCAAGATTAGCTCTTACTAGCTTCCCTACCTACCTTGAGATTCAACTCCATAATAGCCACTTTTGTTCTGTCTTGTACAATTCAAATGAGTTAATGTTGCTTTGTGGTCTGCAGAAAACTAATTGAAATGGGGAATGATCAGATTATTCTATCCCTATTTCTTCTGGCATTTGCCCTTTAACTGAGTGATTTTTGATAAACGTAGCACCGCACCCAGGCAAGGAGGAGACAGACCACACACAGAAAAACTCTACATACACTGACGTAGTTAGTTGAGGAATATTTTGTGCAGCCAGAAGAGATCGTGGGAGGCCTGGGGATGAGATGGGACACTGCTCAGGTCTATGTCTCCAGTTGGATCTTTACCAGATATCTGGGTAGTGCTGAGGCCTATTGTCTCAGATCAGCTAATGGGGATGGCAACTCCCAGAGGTTTGAAGGGGGTTGCAGCATCAAAGATACTTCACAAGGCTGTCTGTTTTATACAGAAAAAGTCACATCCCTGACACATGAGGAATGTATCAATTTCATGATTCCCATGAATTCTAGGGTAGGGGTGAGCTGAATGGGATGTCCAGGAAAGGATCACATAGTTCATTCTTATCTCTGCCTAGGATGCAGAAATCTGTTATCTCTGGTCCCAGGGAGGCTGGCATTGCAAAAACCCTCCTTAACTTGGGCTGAGCGCAGCATTATCGCGCTTTTGGAAACAGGGAGAGATGTTCCCAGCAATTCAGGGATCTATGAAAAAGTTGTGAAATTGAAATAAGTTGAATGGGTGGGGGTGGGGGGAGAGTGGGATGAGTAAACCACAGACCTCCTAACAGAATTATTTTATGTCTAAATAATGTGATCACTGCCAAAGAGAAGAATGGCCTTGAGACTTATTCTTTGGAGCAAGTACAGTAGAGGCTTGATTTAAGGAGTTACAGCTCTCCCTCGATACATTCCTAGCAAGCAATGCCTATTCATTCACTGAAAGGAATAATGGCCCTTTGAAGTGGCCAAAGTGTTAAAGAGAAAACATCCAGATATACCTTATTAAAGGGGGGACAGAGCACCCGTTATGGAAATGGCCTGCCTCAGTCACAGTTGTGTGCACCAATACAGAGAGATAGATAGTAGGATGACTGAACCATAGAGCTTGTTTCACCTATATATCTTGGACTTCAAAGGACAATGAACTGGGTCCACAATTAAATAGCTGGAGGACAGTTAGTTGAGTTATCTCGGGGATAGGATGCAGTCCTTCTATTAACCTGGTCCAGTGTAGAGATCAATTGATTCAGAGTCACAGGACATGAATTCAAATTCTGACTGTCATTTTCTGCCTGTGGGACCACAGACAAGCCATTTATTTCTCTGGGCCTCAGTTTCCTCATCTGTAAAATTATAAGGAATTGAATTAGATGCCTTTGAAGGTCCCTTCTGGCTCTATGATCTATTAACACAAATATCTCTCTGTTAAATAAAAAGGCCTATCTTTTAACACCAATATTCTTCAGTTGTTTTGTATGACTGAGTTATAGAATTCTTTTTTTCAAAGGATTGAAATTGAAGATTGCTTAAAGGACAACAGAAAGGTTCATGGTAGATGTAAGCAAACTGGAGAGGAATTATGCAAGAATAGCAGTATAAAATGTATCAGGGAAATGTAGGAGGAGAAGAAGAAGGAAAAGAAGGAAGAGGAGGAGGAAGAGAGGGAATAGGAGAGGGAGGAGAAGGAGAAAGAGAAGGAGAAGGAGAAAGAGAAGGAGAAGGAGAAAGAGGAGGAGAAGGAATAGGAGAGGGAGGAGAAGGAGGAGAAGGAGAAGGAGAAAAAGGAGGAGAGGAAAACAGAAGAGAAGAAAAAGGAGAAGGAAGAGAAGGAAAAGAGGAGAAGGAGAAGAAGGAGGAGAGGGAGAAAGAGGACACAGAGGAGGAAGAGGAGGAGGAAGGAAGAGAAAGAAAAGGAGAAAGAGAAGAAGGAGGAGAAGGAGGAAGAGGAGGAGGAGAAGAAAAAAAAGGAAAAAGATTGATTAATCATGTAATAAGTGGAATAACTGATGAACAAACCATATGCTCCAACTGGTATCCACACAATTTCAAGAATTTAATGGAGGCCCTCAGTATTTGGGGTAGATGCCCTGAGGAAAATGCATCTCCATGTCCAAGGATATTCAGGCATAGGAAGGCTGAGGTCTGTATCAATGGAAGGAATATTCACATTTATGAGATATGAGATATATGATACAAAATACACGAGAATGTTGGAAAATTGAGTCCAAATCTTACTTACAATTCCCATTTTGACTCCTTTCCTTGTGATTTCTAGTTCAACTTGCTTATTGCTTATTGGGTGTGTATTTCTATATAGATCATAGCATCTGAGCCCTGCTGATCCTGATCCTCAATTAATCGGCATTTATTAAGTACCTACTATGCGTCAGGCACTGTGCTAAATACTAGGGATTACAAAAGGAGGCAAAAGATAGCTCCAAGGAGCTCACAATCTACTCCCACTTTCACAGATGAGTCTTGAATTACAGAGAAAAAAACAGAATTTGGAGAGACCTGGGGTCAAAGCCTGGCTCTGACAATAGGGATAAGACCTTGGTCAAGTCACTTAGACTCTGAGTCCTCAGTTTCCTCATCTGTAAAATGGGGATAATTTATTTGCAACAATGCTACATAGAATAATAGAATTTCAGAGTTGGAAAGCACCTCAGAGGATCATAATCATTTTCATATGGACTATTTGTGCCTGACCTGTGGTAGAGCCTTCCAAGATCATATTGGTCTGATTAGCCACAGTCAGACACACTGCACCTTGACCCCAACATAGTGATGTCACTTTGGTTTACTTTGAGCATGAAGGACAACAACCAACCAATAATCATACACATAATACCATTTATATAGAGCTTTACAAAGCACTTTATATCTATTGTCTCATTTGATCCTCACAACAACACTCTGAGATAGGTGCTGTTATTATCTTTATTTTGAAGATGAGGGAAGTGAGTCAGAGATGTTAAGTCACTTGGCCAGGGTCACACAGCTAGTAAGTGTCAGGATTTGAACTCAGATCTCCTTGATTCCAAATTCAGTTCTCTATCCACTATGCCATTGACCTATGTGTAGCTCAACCCAAACCCTCTTCCACATGATAGTTGCCTTCAAATATTTGAAGGTATCTGTCATGTGTCTCCTAAGACTTTTCTCTGGCTTAAACATATCCAATTCCTTTCACTGATCCTCATGGGCTCATGGCTCAGTCCCTTGCCATCCTGATTTCTCTTCTCTGGTCACTGTCCAGCTTAGTGATCTCCTTCCTTAAACATGGCACTCCAAATGCCCACCGAGCTGCACAGGTGACAATGGAATACATAATCGCTGATGAGATGGGAGGGAAGAGAAGACAGCCCAGAGCTGGGTCTTGGGGAACATCTCTACTTAATGGAAATGAATGAAGAGCCAGCAAAGGACACTGAGGAGTGGTCAGATACATAGGAGGAGAACCAAGAGAGAGAAATTAGTTCGAGAGAAGTTAGTGCAAAGCATCTAGCCACTGGTATGAAGTGGCACATTATATGCTATTAAAATTGACACATAAAAGGTCACAGTCATTGTATGTGCAGAAGGAGGAAAAGAATTGCCATAATTAAAATGGAATGAACAAGAAAACAATTGGAATGATACTATAAAAGTATAATGGCCAAACCTGGCCTCAAAGAAGAAATCTGAGAAGGTACTCTCCTCTATTTCTATGTAGAGGTGGGGGACTATGGGTATGGAGTATTACATATGATGTCAGATTATTTCAATATGGTCATTAGTTTTGCTGTCATTATATTTCCCCTTTTTTCATTCTTTGTAATAGTGATTGCCCTCCAGGAGGGAAAAGGGAAAGATACATTATGAAATGGAGGGAATGTGAAAGCAAAAGCTATCCACAAAAATTTATTTTAAAAATACTTGGTGTTTGCTTCATGGAAAAGAAAAGGTATGTTTTTAATAAGGAAGGAAAGGTGGAAGACGAAGGAAGTAGATTTTGGTTCATTGAAAAAATAAAACAAATTTTAGGTAGAGTTAGTAAAAAATACTACTTTGCTGAAGACAACCCACCCCACCCTTCTTCCATTCACTTCTGAACCTAACCTACTGTCCATTTGTAGTGTTTGTTCAATATATAGTATATTGAACATTGTATACATATATGTATATCTACATGCACCTATATGCCTGTGTGTTTACATGCCCAGGTATATGTGCATATATGCATTCATGTGTGTTGATATGTGTATGTTTACTTAAGAAAGGCAGCCCGGCTTAGATTTGGAGTCAAGAAGCCCTTAGTTAAAGCCTCCCTCCAGCATTTACTAGCTTTCTGACCATACATAAGTTAGGTAAGTCATTCAGCCTCCTGGAGTTCAGACTTCTCATCTGTAAAACTATGGTAATCCTTTTCCAAAGGGTTGTAAGTCTCATATGAGATCATTTATGAAATGCCCTTTGCCAACTTTAAAATGCTTTATAAATGCCATTAATTATAAGTAATTTCACTTGTTTGGTTTTTTTCCCAAGAGTAAGAGTCTTGGGAACACCCAGGAGTCCCAGACCATATTTTGAGAATTGCTGATCTCCTAATTTTATAGAAGGGAAGCTGTGGCCCTAAGAATGAATACCATTCCAATGGTACCTAAGGAGCTGGCAGTAGAGCTTGAACAAGATAGATTAAGCTAACTTCAACTCCAAGGTCTAGGGTCTGGTCTTATAACACTCTGCTTTTGGTTCTAGTCCAAATCTTCCCTTGCCCCCATTTTATAGATGAGAAAATTGAGGACAATAGAGAGAAAATGGCTTCTTCCAGGTCATCCAGATTGTGACTGGCAGAACCAGACCTCCAATCCAGGTCTGCTTACCACCTCCACCCAACTTCCCTGGCTCAGGAGCATCCTACAGCTGCCTCTTAAGGAGCTGAGACCCAGACAGAAAGGACTCTGCTACTACAGGGACTAACAGCTTTGCCTTGGAATTGGGGGTGGGAGTCAAAATGAATTTATAAGGAAAGATAAAGTGACTTCAAGCTGGCTCAAGGGGTGAAACAGGAAACAGGAGTCTGATCATTGCGTTAGCCAAGGCCCAGCCAATAAATGTTCCTAATTTACCTTTAAGCTGCAGAAAATTCAGTTTTACACTCAGTCACAATGTAGGGTTGTGCTGTCTTGGGCTAATGGGAACAGAAGTAGGGAGAAATGCTAGACTAAAGAAGTGGAAGGGGGAAGAACAAATTTCTGATGGATAGAATAGGGAAAATGAACAAGAAACCCATTGATCAATATAGATTTTTGAAAAATTCACAAAAGACAGATTCAAAAACAAATCATAGAAAAGGAATACAAAAGTGTGGTATGATTTTGATGCATTGTGTCAGGAAGTCTAAAGGTTGGAATAAGCTGAGGTGGGCAAGGAAAGCTAAGGGTAGCAACTAGGGCTGTTTAGTTTTCTTTGTTATTAGCTATGTTGGGGGAAGACTATCAAAGCCATTGCCTGTGGTGGATGGTTTAATAATAACTGACAGATGAGTGAAGGTAGAACTACTCAACTTTAAGTTTTGGTATTCTCTACCCCCAAAAAAGTATCATTGTTTGACATAACAGAGAGGTGTCAATGTAATAGGACATAACAAAAATCACTAATTGGACACTGAATGGTATAGAAACAGAACATACAGTAAGAGAGCACCTAACTTCACGAGTACAAGTCAGGAGGCCCAGATGAATTACATCACAAGGTATTGAGATATCTGGCAAATGCAAGTGCTGTGCCACCGTCAATAACCTTTGAAAGATCCTGGAAAACAGGAGAAGTACTGCAAGGCTTGTTTTTTGTTTTTTCAGGTTGACTGCAAGCTGATTCTAAGCCAGAAGTATGGCGGCCAAAAAAAATCGACACAATATCAGACTACATTAAGAGGCATAGTAGACTGCCCTGTTTAGACCACATCTGAAGATTTACATTCAGTTCTGGGTGCCAGATGCTAGGAAGGACATTGGTGAGCTGGAGAGTATCCAGAGGATGGAAACCAGGATGACGAAGGACCTACAGTTCATGTTTTATAAGGATCTGCTGAAGAAACAGTGAATGCATGCTCTGAAGAAGAGGAGACTTAAAGAATATATAATTGCTGTCATTAATTATGGGAAGGGCTGTCACAGGAGGGAGGAACTTGATGTCTTAGAGGGGCAGATTTCAACAAGTGGAATGGGCTGCCTCAGGAGGTAGTGGGCTCTCCCTTATTTGGAGGTCTCCAAGCAGAGACTAGGTATGACTTGTCAGGAGACTCTTATTCAGCTGCAGATTGGATTAGTGGCCTTTAAGGTCCTTGCCAAACTCTGAAATTCTGTGATTCTCTGACCTAATCCAATCCTTTCATTTGACAAAAACTGAGACCCAAAAGAGTTATAAAAATTTCCCACAGCTTATAAGGAGAAGAGCTGAGATTGAAACCCATGTGTCCTGAGTCCTTGACTCAATCCAGTGTTTGACAACAAGGAACTAAGCCATCAGCAAAGGGAAGTAAGGGAAATGTAGGGCAGCCACTTACTAGCTGTGTGACTTTGGGCAAATTCTTTAACTTCCCTTTCCTTTGATAGCCTCTAAGGCTCCTTCTAGCACCAAATCTGTGGTCCTCCTAAATCTCTTCTTTTTCTTCTTCCTTTATCAGCCAATAGATCTAATGCTTGAAAGTCAACAAGTCCAATACCCTCATTTTACAGAGAAGGAAACTGAGGCAGACAGAAGAGAAATGTCTTACACAAAGTTATACAGTGAGTAAGTGTCTGAAGCAGGGTCCATGAAAGATAGGATGCCCTCTCCCTCTCCAATAATCTTGCCCCATGACCCCAGGAGCTACATCTTGGAGCATCAGGCAATGAGCTTCTTTCTCTCTGTGTGTGTATGTGTGTGTGTGTGTGTGTATACACACACACATATGTATGTATATATACATATACATATACATATATATACATATATATATATATATACACAGAGAGAGTCAGAGTGAGTGTGTGAGAGAGAGAGTCAGAGTGAGAGAGAGAGTGAGAGAGAGAGAGAGAGAGAGATAGAGAGAGAGAGAGAGAGAGAGAGAGAGAGAGAGAGGAGAGAGAGACAGAGACAGAGAGAGAGTCAGAGACAGAGACAGAAAGAGAGTCAAAGTCCTTTAAGGAGTCAGTAGAAATCAGAGACCCTGAGACAGATGTTTAATTGACACTTCAGCCTCATTAGCCATTTTCCCCTCCCACATTGTCCCAAGGAAGCTTTACAGAAGCTCTGATTTTATGCCTCCAAAAATATCCCTACAGTTGTCACAAAGGGGACATCTCCATTTCCCCATCTGTAAAATATGGGGGAAAGATTTAGTGATTGAGTGATCTTTAAGATCTCTTCCCAATACATAGGTCTTCCTTCTCTCCTTTTTCTTATAGCCCTGAAGTTTGGCTTTAGCATAGTTGACTTCAGTTATTCATTTCTCCATTTGCCATAAGAAAAAAAAAACACTCAGCAGAAAGGGATTGTGGGATAGATAAGGACTCCTTTCTAGTTACAAATGGCCTTTTCTTGATCTTTATCCTTCCTAACCACTTTGGAGCCTTTACCCTATTTGTCATGCCTTTTCTCTAATACCCGTCTGATCTGATTTTTATGGTACTATTGTCTCTCGGTTCTCCTCCTCCTGTCTGACCCCACCTCAGTCCCCCGTGCTGTCTCACATACATATCCTGACTCTTCTCCTGGGTTTTCTTCTCTCTCTTTCCCTCTTGGTAAGCTCATCAACTTCCATGGATTTAATTATCATCTATATGCAAATAACTCCTACATACCCTACCCTAGTCCCTTTCATGAGCTCCGGATGGACATTCGAAGTTGAATGTCTAATAAAAATCTCAAAGTCACTATGTTCAGAATAGGACTAATTATCTTTTTGACCAAACCCACCCCTCTTCCAGACTTCCCTAATTCTATCTAGGGCACCACCATCCTTCCAGTAACCCAGGTAGACAACTTTGGTTTCACCCTTATCTCTTCACTCTCCCTCATTCCACATATGTATTTAGTTGACAAATCTTATTGATTATGCCTCCATAGTATCCATTCATCCCTTTCTCTTCACTCACACAACCACCACCCCAGATCAGGCCCTCATCATCATTTGCCTGGGTGATTTCAATAGACTATTAATTGGCCTTCCTGCATCAAGTTTCTCCTCATTCCACTCAGCTGCCCAAATGATGTCTAACAGTCAGGTCTGATCATGTTATTCCTCTCCTCATTAAACTCCCATGGCTCCCTATCACCTCCAGGATCAAATATATGCCCTCCTATTTGGCATTTAAAGTCCTTCACAACTTCATTCCGATCTACCTTGCTGGGCTTGGAAAAGTGAATTACTCCCCTACATTCATTCTTTAGTCCAGGCAAACTGGGCTTCTTACTACTCTGCTCCCTTAACTTTGACTTTACAATGGCTATACTCAATGCCTCACCTACAACTAGTCTCTAGGTTCAGCTCAAGTTCTACTTTCTACAGGAAGCCTTTCTTGAGACTTCCCCACCAAAACGTCATCGTTTATTGCTTTGTTTATGCTTGCATAAGAGGGAGATTGACCAATAAGGACCCAGTCCTGTGGGAAGGAAAAAATTGGAACTAGAAAAAAATTGAATTTAAAAATGAAAAACAAATCAAGAATACAACTCCCCCCCCCAAAAAAAAAGAAAGAAAGAGAAAAATATGCTTCCAACTTTTTTGCCACCAGAAAGATTCCTCACACACACACACATACCAGTTTCATGCTTTCTTTCAATTTTTTCTAGCATTGGTTTTACTTGTGAATTTTTTTTCAATTTTGTGGAATCAAAATTATCCATTTTACCTTTTGTGAAACTCTCTATTTCTAATTTGGCCACAAATTCTTCTCCTGTCCATAGATCTGACAAGTTATATCCTCCGTGTCACACTAATTTGCTTATGATATTGTCTTTGGATATTTGGGTTTATAAAACATGAGGTTACTGTGCTCACTTTTGTCTATATAAGTCTAATCTGTTTCACTGATCAACCTCTCTATTTCTTCCCCAGCGCCAAAATGTTCTGATAATCATAGCTTTGTAGCAGAGTTTGAGATCTGGTACTGCTAGGCCCTCTTGCTTTTTTCCCATTAATTTCCTTGATATTCTTGACCTTTTGTTTCTCCAGATACATTTTGTTATTTTTTCTAGCTTTATAAAGTAATTCTTTGGAAGTTTGATTGGTATGGCACTGAATAAGTCAATCAATAAAAATTTATTAAGTACCTACTGTGTGTCAGACACTGTGCTAAGTGTTGGAAATACAAGAGGCAAAAGACAGTTCTTGATGTCACTTGACTCTAATAGAGTAGGCGACATGCAGACAAGTATGTACAAACAAGTTATAGACAGGATAGATAGAAAAGAATTAGCAGATGGAAGACACTCAAATTAAGAGGGTTTGGGAAAGGCTTTCCTTAGAAGGTGGGATTTTAGTTGGGATTTAAAGGAAGCTAGAGAGGTCAATAGTCACAATGGAGGAGGGAGAATGTTCCAGGAATGGGGGACAGCCAGAGAAAAAGCCAGTAGCTGAATGATGTAGCATCTTATTCATGACCGATGTCACTGGATCAAAGAGTACTTTTCAAGGAGTAAGATGTAAGAAGACTGAAAAGGTAGGAGGGGGCTGGGTTATGAAGGACTTTGAATGCCAAACAGAGCATGTTGTATTTGATCCTGGAGGCAATAGGGAGCCACAAGAATGTATTTGAGTAGAGCAGGTGACATGATCAGATCTGCACTTTAGGAAAAGCTGAATGGAGAGATGGGAGACAAGTTGACCCACCAGCAGCCACTGTAATAATCCAGGTGAGGGCCTGTACCAGAGTGGTGGCAGTCCATAGGAGAAAAAGGGACATATGCAAGAGATGTTACAAATGTGAAATCTGCAGGCCTTGGCAACAGATTGTCTAAGAGGGGTGAGAGATAGTGAGAAATCCAGGATGACTCCTAGGTTGCAAGCATAAAGAACTGGGAGAATGGTGTTACCCTCTACAGAAATAAGAGGGATGGTTTAGGGCAGGGGTGGGCAACCTGTGCCTTCAAGGCCACATGTGGCCTTCTAGGTCCTTGGGTGCGGCCTTTTGACTGAGTCTGAGTTTTACAAAAGAAATTATTTTATTTAGGGAATCTGTTCTGTGAAGTTTGGATTCAGTCAAAGGGCTGCCCTTGAGGACCTAGAGGGGATTTGTTCTGTGAAGTTGGGATTCAGTCAAAGAGCTGCACTTGAAGACCTAGAGGGCCATGGGGAAAGAGGAGTTCTGTTTTTGGACATAGAGAGTTTAAGGTATCTGTTGGATATTCAATTTGAGATGTCTGAAAGGCAGTTGGAGATGTGAGACTGCAGGTCAGTGGAAAACTTAGAGGAGGATAGGTATATTTGGGAATCATTAGCAAAGAGATGGTAATTAAATCCATGGAAGATGATGAGATAGTACTGTCTTTTTTTAATTATATTGGCTTGGCCTATTCATAAGCAATTAATATTTCTTCAGTTATTTAGATCTGTCTTTGTGTGAAGAGTGTTTTATAATTATGTTTATACAGTTTTTGTGTATCTTGGCAGGTAGATTCCCAAGTATTTTAAACTGTCTTTAGTTATTTTTAATGGAATTTCTTCCTGTTGGATTTTATCAGTAATATACAGAAATGCTGATGATTTGTGTGATTTAATTTTATATCCTGCAAATTTTCTGTAGTTGTTAATTGTTTTGACTAGATTTTTAGTTGACTAGCTGGTGTTCACTAAGTGAACCATAATATCATCTGCAAAAAATGATAGTTTTTGCCTAAGCCTATTCCTTCAATTTCCTTTTCTTATTGCTGTAGCTAGCATTTCTTGTACAATATTTGATAGTAATGGTGATAATATAAATGCTTACTTCACCACTGATCTTATTAGAAAGGCTTCTAGCTATTTAGCTTTGGTCTTTTTTAATCACAAAGTCCTTTATTTCATTGAATATCCATTTTTTGCCTTGTAAGATCATACTCAAGGTTTGTTTTGTTTTGTTTTTGAGAGATTATTCTTGGCTATAATCATAGATTCTTTGGCTTTCAGAACTTCATATTCCAAGTCCTTTGTTCTTTTCTAGTGTATCTATTAAATTTTGTATGAACCTGACTGTGGCTCAATGGTACTTGAGTTCTTTTTTGTAACTTGCAGTATTTTCTCCTTGATCTAAGAGTTCTGGATTTTGACTACAATATTCCTGGGAGTTTAATTTTTGGGGTTTCTTTCAGGAGATAACTGGTGGATTCTTTTGATTTTTACTTCGTTCTTCTAAGATAACTGGATAGTTTTCCTGTATAATTTCTTGAAATATAATGGGGAGGTTCTTTTTTTGTTCATGATAGTCCAATGATTATTAAATTAGCTCTCCTCAATCCATTTTCCAGGTCAGTTTTTTTCCTATATTTCACATTTTCATCTATTTTTCCCAGTTGTTTGACTTTGTTTTTAACCATTTCTTGATGTCTCATGGAGTCATTAGATTATACTTTGCCAATTCTAATTTTTAAGGAATTATTTTCTTTAGTAAGATGTCATGTGAAACATTTGGCCAATTTTGATTTTTAAGAAGTTATTTTCTGTACTATTTTGGTGCCTCTTTTACCAAACTGTTTATTGTCTTCTCATAATTTTATTTCATAGCTCTCATTTCCTTTCATGTTTTTCTTCTACCACTCTTATTTGATCTTTAACTATTCTTTGTTGTTCTTTTTAAATTGCTTTCTTTAGCTCTTCTTGGAACTCTTATTGGGCTTGTGTCCAATCTGAAATTTTCTTTGAAGTTTTGCTTGTACATCTTTTCAAGTCATTGTCTTCTGTGTTTGTGTCTTGAGCTTCTCTGTCTCTATAGTAGCTCTGTGTGATCAAATTTGTTTTTATTTGCTCATTTTTCCAGCTTACTTTTTTACTTTGGACTTTATGTTGGTATTAGGCTGCTCCCTTGGGGGAGAGGATGTCTGGCCTGATCTTCTCTCTTTTATATCCTTCAGCTGCTTTCACAGTTCAGTCTGGGGATCAGTAAATTTTCAATTCTTCCAAAGTGATATAATTTGAGAGGAGAGGCCTGTTCATTTCCCTCCTGTTCTGTACTCCATAAATTCCTAACCTGTTTTTTGTTCTGTTGGATTCTATGTGGTTGAGTTTCTGCAGACTGCTGCTAGACTTGGTCACAATTAGCCTTCTGGGAGGTTTTGAAGGTCTAGAGAAAATAAATTTCTGCCTCTGCCTTGGTTTTCATTGCTGTGTATAAGGCTAAAAGTTAGAACTGAGTTCCCACTTTGTTCCTGGGTTCATATCTACACAGCTATGTCTCTGGAACTTATCCCTTGCTCCTTACACAGGTAGGACCCTTGCTTCATTGTGACTGCAACTACTCCTCTCCACCCTGGAATTGTGACCAAGAACTGAGTAATGGACAACAGAGCTGCCAGATGTCACCTCTTCCTACTGCCAGTGCTAGTATTTCTTTCTGCCCAGGTGCTTTCTGCCTTGGTGTTAGTCTCAGCTCCCTTTCTATCCCTGGGCACCTGAATGTTACTCAGTGCTGCTGCTGCACTGTGCTTCTGGCCAGCTCCTGGACAGTGCTGTGTGTAGATCACTTTGTCTTGCTTCATAAGCTGCCCTGAGGTAGAAAAATGACTCAATCTGACTTTTTCTCTGCTTTGCTAATCATAATTTGGTCTGCCATGTGGTTTTTGTTTTTGGCTTAGATTTTTGTAGAGGAGGTATATTGGGTGAACTGAGAAAAAATTCTGTTCCTCACTCCACCATCTTGGCTCTATCCCATCCGTTATCTATGTCTTAACTGAATGATAGCCATGGAGAGGGAAAGTTAATTAGAAATCAGTGCTGTTAATGGAGAATTAGGAAAAAATAACCATAAGATACAAAAATAGAAAACATGGTGAAGAAGCAATCATCATTGTCCAAAACCTATCTACCAAGGAGGCTGGGGCTCAGAAACTCCAACTCAGAATCCCATTTCCCTCTTGGCAGTGTAGATGAGAGAGTACTTCTATTAAGCCTAGTGTCTGTCCTAATGGATCCACTACGTGACTTGCAGTGGGGGAACCCCCTCCCACAGGACCCTGGGCCACTTTTAATTCTGTTTTCTCAGGTTCTCTACTCCTTCCCTGCCCCCCAAAAAAGAAAGGGATGTGCCAAATCACAGTTATTCTCACAATAGGAGCCAACTAATTTATCTAGGGGTAGGGGAGAGGATGCAAGTCATCAAAATTTCAAAGAAATGGAACCAATATTTATTAAGCTCCTACTGTATGCAAAGCATTGTACCCAGTGCTGAGATACAACAACCTAAATGCATACAGTCCATGCCCCTCAAGGAGCTTACATTCTACTGAAGTTAATGGAAAGCAACATGTACATAGTTAAGCAAATACTATCTGAACATACACAAAATAAATATAAAGTGGTTAATTTAGGAGTGGAGAGTGTTAACAAGTAGGATGATCAGGACATATAGTACATGGACTTGAGCTGAGTCTGGAATGGAATTAGAAATTGGAAGAGACAAATGTGAGAGGGAGGACATTCAAGGTATGGGGGCAGTCTGTGCAAAGATGTGGAGGTGAGATACGACTTGCCATGTAGAAATACCAGCAAGTACTCCAGATTGGCTGAAATGGAGAAAGTATGAAGGAGAATAATGGAAAATAAGTCTAGAAAGATAAGTTGGAGCCAGATTGAGAAAGACTTCAAATGCTAAATGAAGAAATTTGTCTTTTATCATAGATGTAAAATGGGAGCTTCTTGAACAGGGAAGTATAAGTGTAAGGAAAGTAAATTTTTGTTAGTATTTCTTGGAGTTTAGTCTCTCAGGATCCATGGCCATAACAATCTCCTGTTCTCAGGTATTTTGCCTTGCCAATCAGGTACTGAGTCATGTAGGTTTTCACACCTTCTGGCTCTGAGCCCATGAGTCAAAAGCATATATATTCAGGGAGATTGTTTTATTTTATTTTATTTTTGCTTTGGGGGCTTGTTTATGGGAAAGACCTTTGATTTCCTGGACGCGACTCTGGATAGCCATTGTTAAGGAGGCCCCCCTTCCCCCCTACCTGCCTATTCAGATGTTGGTGCTCTCCTGGTCTGGTGATGTATGTTTATTACTCTGTTAAGACAGTTGGAGCCATGTCTATTGGATCATTCATCAGTCTCTGTGCTAATTTCTCTATGTTTCTTTGTTTGTTAGTCTTTCTTGGGTGATATATCTTTCTGTATTGATTAATTAAAGTAAGATTATTAACCCCTTTTGAATTTGTCTTTCCTTTAGAAAAGCAGGTCAAGAACCTGTGCCAGCAGGCCAGCCTGGGTGAGCTAGGGTGCTTGCTACTACAGGAAGTGACATACTCAGACATGTACCAAAGGAAGGTCAATCTGGTAGCTATGTAGATGATTGGAAAGAATGACTGCAAGCAGGGAAACCAGCGAAGAGGCAAAAGATGATGAGGGATTGGACTAGGGTAGTTGTGGTGTCAATAGAGAGAAGGCAACAAATGTGAGAGATATTGGAGAGATATCCCAGAGAGATATTGCAGATATTGTAGCATCAACATGTGTTTGCAACTGATCTGATATAGGAGTGAGGGAAGAAGAAGAGGCAATATGACCTGGAGTGATTAAAAGAATGGCAGTGCCCTCAGCAGGAATAGAGCTGTTAGAAAGAGGGTAGGTTGGGGGAATGACGATGACTTCTGTTTTGGGCATGTTGAGTTCAAGAGGCCTTTTTTATTTGCTCATCTGTGTACATCCAGTTGGAGATGTCCAATCTAGAGGCAGCTATGTGGCACACTGGGTCTAGAGTCCAGAAGCTCTGAGTTCAAATTTGGCCTCAGAACTCACTAGCTGTGTGACCTTGGGAAAGTCTTAACTTAACATCTGTCTGCCTCAATTTTCTCATCTATAGAATGGGGGTGATAATAGCACTTATCTCACAGGATTGTTGTGAGGCTCAAGTGAGATCCCATTTGTAAAGCACTTAGCACTGTGCCTGATGTATAGTTGTTGCTTAATAAATGCCTTTTCCCCTTTCTCTCCCCTTCCCATAGGCAGTTGGTGATAAGGGATCAGAGCACAGAAGAGAGATGAGGGCTGGAACTGTAGATCTGGGAATCATTTGCATAGAGATGATCAGTGGGAGCTGATGAGGTAGGTTACCAAAACAGAAGATTAAGATGAGAGATGAGGGCCCAGGAAAGAGCCTTGGAGTATAGTCATGGTTAGAGGGGCAGGCCATGGATGATGATACAGCAGAGGCAAATGAAGCATAATCAGATAGCTAAGAGGCAAAGTAGGAGAGAAGAGTGCTACAAAAGCTGAAGGAGAGAGAGTATTCAGGATAATGAGTGGCTGGGGGAGTGGCAGGGGGAGAGGTTAGCGGTGTCAGAAGATAGACAGGTCAAGGAGGATAAAAATTGGAAAAAGACTATTGGATTTAGCAATTAAGAGATCATTGGTAATCTTTGTGGGAGTGGTTTCAATGGAGTAGTGGAGACAGATACTGTCTTGGAAATGAATGGGAGTTGAAGAAGTGAAGAAATTGAAGAAAATGCATTAGGATTTTCAATCCTAATTTCAATACTAAATTTTCAATTTTTGCTAAAATAACAATGTATTAGAGGATACTCCAATACTTTGGCTGTGAAAAGGATAGCTATAGGGTGATAATTTGGGGAATTTTAGGTTCAAGTGAAGGGTTTTTGACTATGTGGAAGGTCTGGAGGTGTTAGTAGTGAACAAGGAATGAGCCAGTAGATAAAAAGAGACTGAAGATTTGATAAGGAAAGGGGATAATAAGTGAGTCAAGTTTCTAGAAAATGAAGGGTGGGCTGGCATTATAAGGGGGTTAGTCCTCATGTGGATCAGGGACCCTTAGCAAATGTAGGGAATCAGACAAGGATAAACATGTGCCAAACAGGATGCCCAAAAGCCATCACACCAACACTATCCTCTCAGCTTATTGAGTACTTCAGACTCTTTCTGGGTCTGAATGTCTAAACCAAGGTTATTTTACCTGAATTCACAGAACCCCCAAGGAGTCCATAGATAGATTTCCGGGCTTCTATTTACTTAGAATTTTTAACATGATTCTAACTGTATCTAAATATACTTGATTTCATTTGAAATCATATGTCTTTAACTTTAGGCCTTTAAAGTGGTTATTTGGAGAAGACATGCACAGGCCTCATCAGACTGCCCAAGGGGTCCGTGATCCTAAAAAGGTAAAGGGGCTCACTCACTGGAGGAGTGTCATGTGATTTGACCAGATGAGACTCTGGGTAGCTGCTGGAGCGCCCCAGCTTTGAAAACCCAGATACTGGTGCTTCTCTGGTAACTATGTACATGATGTCTTAATCAGACAAAGCTTGTCTGTTGATTCATGTTTATTTGCTCTGTTTATATAGTGTATGCTTGTAATTTCTGTTTGTATTTGCTCTGAGGTTCAGGGTGCTGACTTTTCCCCTGAACTAAGTGAATAGTATATGTATGTTTAATTAAAGTAAGATTGTTAACCCCTTAAAGTTGCTTTCCTTAGAAAAGTAGATCAAAGAATCAGTGCTAGCAGCCCTTTTGTGTGCTGGTGTTGTTGGTGTTACACAGCCACAGTAGCAGCAAGCAGCATTGTTGTCACAAAATGTCTAGCTGCTGCTCTGAAATAGGTTTGTATAAAAGTGTGCCTCTTTTAGCCTTCAGCAATTTAAAAAAAACTTTTCAATGTATTTCATTTTTTTCACCAATTACATGTTCAGACTTCAGCAAATCTGTGAGTCAAAAGGCGAACAGAAACAGCCAGATTTCAGAGGGAGGCCTTTGCAGATGCGAATGAATTTTTCTCACTCTGCAAGAAGCCATCCAGACCTAGCAGCAGAATAACTACCCAGTGAGAGGACTCTAGAGAAGTGAAGAAGGACATCAAGGCCCTGATGCCACTATTAAAGTGGGAGGAACTAGGGGCAGCTAGGTGGCACAGTGAGTAGAGCACCGGCCCTGGAGTCAGGAGGACCTGAGTTCAAATGTGACCTCAGATACTTGACACACTTACTAGCTGTGTGACTTTGGGCAAGTCACTTAACCCCAATTGCCCTGTCTCCCCCCTCCAAAAAAGTGGCAGGAACTGCCTAGTCCCACCCCCTCATGATTGAGATGCCCAAAGAGATGAAGTGAGTTGCAGGATTTGAACCCAAGTCCTACAGAGTCAATAACTTCCTATTGTCAGTAACCTGCTGCTTCCCAGTTGCTCCTCAAGTCCTTTTGCTCGGTGGTTATTAAAAGCACTAAATGACAACTTTAGACGTTTAGGCCAAGAGAGGATACTGGAGCTAGGGAAAAATAGAGGGTCCTGGATTCAAATGATGGCAAATGACTTCAGGAAGTGAGAGGCCCGTGTTTGACATATTCAAAGGAAAGTGCTACTCATTCATCCAGCTCACTTGGAGATTGTAAATGCCAGCAGGCCTTTGGAATGTCGATGTAAGGACTTTATATCTAGAAGGAGAAAGAGAATATGAGCAAAGTGTGACAGGTCATTGTCCCTAAGATGCAGAGATACGTACCACTAGGAATTGGAAAGCTTCTCCAGTTGCTCAGAAGTGTCGGAGACCAGGGAAAGCATAAGATGGTAGACTGGTTGAAAGCCAGTCCATAATCGAAGACCTTCGAGATCCTTGAGTCCAACACACTCATTTTATACAATTGTCCCTTCCACATCATGGGGGTTAGAAGTGTGGTACCCTTGTGATCTGGAAAATCTGTGTGAAAGTTTTTGGCCTTCCCTTCGTACCAGAGAAGAAGTCTGATTTTTTTTCTTTTTTCTTTTATGAGGTGTTTATAGTACCTTATTGTAAAATTTGGGTTGATATTATACAATAATATACATATGTTTTATGCATTGCTGAGTTTCTAAACTTTTTCTGTGTCATCTGCTGGCCTTCACATGTCGTCTGGGGCTTCCACAAAACTCCCCCAAAATCCCCATTTCATTTTTTGTGACAACCTGTGATATCTCAAAACCTCAATGGTGAAACTTGTGATGTGGAAGGGGTAATGGTAGATGAGTAAACTGAAGCCCAAAGTAGCAAAGTGACCCACACAGCTAGTAAGTGTTTGAAGTGGGATTTGAACCCACTGACTCGGAGTCCAGTGCCCCATCCAAGGCATTCCTAGCACCTTTTGTCAAGTAGTGAAAAGGCTGGCAATCTGCAAGGATATAAAATCATTCCAGGGAATGGTCAAGACCCTGCAAAGAAAAGCCATCAGGACCACCTATTGCCTGTTGGGGGGTTGGTCAAAATCCCTGATGAGCAAGAAGAAAAGAGAGATGGAGAATTTCACAAGATTTGGTACCATGCAGGGTGGGGATGTCTCTGAAGCAGTAGGTTTTTAAAGGAGCACTGGGAAGCCAGAAGATGATTGAGAAAGAAGCACTAGGCTCTGTTCTGCTATGGATTAGGGGGAAAATGCTACATTTTGAGTTGGAAAACCTGAGTACAAATCCATTGCCACTTACCATCTGTATGACCCTTGGGCAAGTCCCTTCCTTTCCCTGGGTCTCAGTTTCCTGTTTTGTAAAATGAGGGCACTGGCCTCTGCAGTCCAGTACAAGACCAGATCTATGATCCTGTGTTCTTCCTTCCTACCAAAGTTTCAGGCATTGAGGCTTCCTCCCTTCCCTCAGGCCATATTTTAGGGTATCAATATGGCAGCACTAACCCAAGTTAGTAACTTGGGTAACCCAAGGTAACTTGAAGGTTTCCCCCCAACTGCCAATGCCAGACTCTGGGCTTGAGGTGATCCCACCTTAGTATCCATGTGAGACCTTATCCCTCCATGCCAGGAGCAACAGAATCCTGATGGCATCCCAGCTCTGGAGACCTAAACCTTTTACATGGCCATACATTGCACATCATGTTGGCCTACCACTTTCTGCTCCTCTAGACTGTACCGTGGGCTGTTTGCCTTGGCATGAGGCCAGGGCCCACTGGACTCTCAACCTTGCTCTGCTTGGTTTCTTTTGGTCTCAGTGTTGAGAGCTGTTGCTATCAAATGTAGTGTCTTTTTAAGTAAATTGGTTTTCCCCATTACTACAATGTGATGCCATGTGATTGGAACTGACACAGTAGGTTCTTAATAAATACTTATTGGCTTGGCTTGGCTTCACTACCTCACTGTTTCCCTTATGGCATATGCCAGCCAATGGGAGAGAATCTGCAAATGACACAGTTAGGAAGTGGCAGAAGCAGGACCTGAACTCAGATCTTCCCAGGTCTAGACTCTGTTCTCTTTCTGTTGAGCTGAGTTGTCATCCTCCTCCATGGCTCCTCCCAGGTCCCCAAGGTCTTATTGTCAAGTCCCAGCTCTTCACCTTCTCTCCCCATAATGGGCCAGTATTCCCCTGGGATCTCTTGGGTTCCCATTGCCCCACAGACAGTACTCACATAACCATACCCAGTTGCTGACACTCTCCCCACTCCCCAACAGAAGAGAAGGGCCATTTCTTCATCCTGTCTGGCTGCACTCTCTTTCTAGTCTCTGTTCTTAATTGATGACCTAGGAATCCATTCCCAGCCAGCCCTAGCAGGCGCCTGGCAAGGGTCACCGCATCCCCCTGCCCCCTATTGTTCTAATTGAGAAATGGAGGTACTGCTAGGCTCCCCAAGTAGGGCCCCAGGTCTCCCTGGCCCAGCCGGAGTCCAGCCTGGGTTGGCTCCCCTCCGATTGCCTGTTGTTGGCATGGAAGCCTCAGACTCACTCCCCTGGGATTTATTTTTTCTGCTTCCAGAGGAACACAGTTGGGCCTTTGAGCTACAGGCTTTCAGGCCCTTAAACCAAACACAACCCCTTTGAGACTGGGTATCCATTTACGGAGCAAAACCACAACATCTCCTTTCAAAGAAAGTAGGAGTATGTTAGACTTTTTTTAAAGACCTACCCACCCACCCCCCAAAATCACCTAATCCCCAAAATCTCAGGGAGATTTATAGTATAGTCTCCCAAGACTTCTTGGAGCTAAGTTTGCTCTTACAACAGAGCCCTTGGATGACTCCAGGATAAGTGAATCAGACAGGGCCTGATCAGATTTCCCTTGAAATACACCAAGTTTAGAGAAGGAAGAGGCCAAGGCCAGGCCAAATGCACTCTGGGTTTTGGGCAAGGCCCTTAGGGTGGTTAGAATCACACAGGCTCAGCCAAAATTTCCACAGAGATGAGGACTGGAGTGGGCTGTGGGGGTTGGGGGGGAGGGGTCTGGAGACAACCTGAGAGGACCTGGTCTAGGACAGACCCTCACTACCTCCCTGGTTTACAATTCCCCAAATCTCTTCACCTCATACACACACAAGCCTGCAGGCAAATCTCCATCAGAAGCTGGAGCCCAATTCACTTTTCTGAGACAGGCCAGGCCTGGGATTCCTGCTTGCTGTGGCACCCTCCCAATTCAGCCCCTCTGCATGCAAAACCACCGCTGTACTCCCAGCTAAGAGCCCCTTGGAAAAACACTGCAGAGGAATGGATAATCTTCACAAGTGTTGTACATCCATCCTCCTTTTGGAGACTCCCAAAGTCCCATTTTACAAATGAGGAAACTGAAACAGAGAGAGGAAGATCACAGAGTCATTTACTAAGACAACCAAGATTGGAATCCAGGTGTTTGGACTTGAAGGCCAGTAGCTTTTAGTAGCAAAAGCATGGATCTTGGAGTCAGAAAACCAGACCTCAACATTTGGGCTGTGACAATTTCCACCTTCTGTATGAGTCTGGGCAAGTATCTCCTAACTGGACATCACCTAGAATCATGGCATTTTGGTTCTGGAGACTCCTCCACATCTCTCTGCCACATGTTGATACATTTCAAATTATCTTTTCTAATTCCATAATTAGCAAAGTCCCTCCTCTCCCTCTCTCCTTATTACTGTGATCCAGAGCCATAGACTATATCAGGGAACACCCTGGTGCCTATATACTACTTACTACTCCTTAGGCTTTTGTCCCCATTCACCATAGGCAAGCTCCACTGGAATCTCTATCCTGTTTTTCCTGTCCCCTTCCCTGGTTCCCTCAAACCTCCTCCCCACCATTTTCATTTTCTCCTCTCTTCCTTCTCCTCCCTTCCTTCTCCTTCTCTCTCTCTCTCTCTCTGTCTCTCTCTCTCCCTCCCCCCCCCCTCTCTCTGTCTCTCTCTCTCTTCCCCCTCTCCTCTTTCTCTCCTCTTTCTCTCCTCTCTGTCTCTCTCCTACCCCCACACATGTGTGTATCTATATATACATACATAACATAACATACATATATAACTTACATCTTTTTTTTACATCATTTTCAATTCCAAATATAGCCCTTCCCTCTCTCTGACACATGGAGACATTCCTAGTAACAAAGAATAAAAAGGAAAGAGAAAATAAGGAGTTCAGTAAAATTAACCAATTCATCAACTGAGTCCTGACAGTATATGCAATGTTTCACCTTCATAGCATCCCACATCTCTAAAGA
This sequence comes from Trichosurus vulpecula, assembly GCF_011100635.1. NCBI lineage: Eukaryota > Metazoa > Chordata > Mammalia > Diprotodontia > Phalangeridae > Trichosurus > Trichosurus vulpecula. Next base: position 5,159,745 of record NW_023494377.1, read on the forward strand.
ATGGAGGTAGATCCATTCTCTCATTTTTTCTCTACAGTCAAGTCATAATCACAGTATTCAGTTTCATTTTTTCTTTCCATTTGCATTGCTGAAATCAACGTTTGTACTGTTCTCCTGATTCTGCTAACTTCAATCTATATCCATTCGTATATCATCTCATGCTTCTCTTCATTCTTTATATTTGTCATTGTTTACTACATAGTAATCGTCCATGATATTCATGTACTGGCATTTAGTTTGGCTACTCTACACTCAATCAGCATCTATATTGTTTCTAGTACTTTGCTACCACCAAATGTGCTGGAATCAATGTTTGTTGTAAGTGGCACCTTTCTTTTGTCTTTGACCTCCTTGGGGTACATTCTTAACAATGGGCTCTTTGGATCAATGGGTATGGACATGTTAATTATTATTTTAATATAGTTCCAAATTGTTTTCCAGAATAGTGGCGCCAATTCAGAGCTCTATAAACAACATATCAACATACCCACCTTTCCATAACCCCTCCAATATTGATTATTTGCATCTTTTATCATCTTTATCCATTTTCTAGGTGTCAGCTAAAAGCTCAAGGTTGTTCTGATTTGCGTTTCTTTCATTATTATTAATTTGGAACAATCTTTCATATATTTGTTAATATTTTGCAATTCTTTTGATAACTCTTTGTTTATATTTTTCAAAGACATTCACTGATGTATTCCTAATACATCTTGGATGAATCATTCCAGTTATATTCAATGCAAAGACTCTCCCCCACCAATAGCCTTCATTCTAATTCTATCTGGAATTGGGGTGTGTGTGCGTGTGTGTGTGTGTGTGTGTGTGTGTGTGTGTGTGTATGTGCAAATCTTCCAATTTCATGTAATTGAAATGCTCCATTTCATCTTTTGTGATCACCTCCATCACCTCTTTGGTCAGAGTTCTGCCCTAGTCTTACCAATGATTGATGCTTCCATCCATTTATCTTTAGTTGTTTTTGTGATGTTAACTTTATAGTTTAAGCCAAGTATTCATTTGTAACTTATCATCGAATATGGTATAGGTTACTGGCCTTAACCTAATTTCTATTACACTCCTTTCTGCTTTTCCCTGTAATTCTTCTAAAATAGAGTGTGTTTCCCCAAGTAATTTATGTTCTCAGGGTTATCAAACATTGAGTTATTTAATTCCATTGCTTATGATTCTTTCTTATCTAGCCTGTATCACACATCTTCTTTCCTCTTCTTTGACTAGTACTAAATAGTTTAAATAATTACTGCTCTATAATATAATTTGACCTATGGAATTGCTATTGTCTCTTCCTTCTTACTTTTCCCCCATTATTTACCTTGAGATTCTAGACCTTTTGTTTTCCTTCAAAATGAATTGTTATAGAGCTAGATAGATCTATAAAGTACTCTTTTATATTTTGGTTGGTACAGTCATAAATCTGTAAATTAATTTAGTTCTTGTCATCATGTTTTATCATGTTGGTGCGGCCAACCATGAACAATGAATACCCTACCAGTTATTTTTTTTTAAATGAGAAGCAGCTAGGTGGTGTGTAGTTAGCATCAGGATTTGGAGTTAGGGAAAATCTGAATTCAAGTCCTGTCTCAGATGCTTACCAGCTAGTCTATCCTGAGCAAGTGATTTAACCCGTCAACCTTAGTTTCCTCATCTGTAAAATGGGGATGATAATAGCACCTACCTTCCAGAGTTGTTATAAGGAACAAATTATATATGTGTGTGCATGTGTGTGTGTATATATACACATATAATATATACACATATACAAGATACACACATATATATTACATATACACACATACATACATGCACATGCATATACACATATATGTACATGTGATTGTGTGTATATACACACACATTTCTCTCTATATATACATATACTCTCTTATGGAGAGTATACATATGTATATAAATGTATGTATACTTTATAAAGTATGTATATACTCTCTCTAGAGTATGTCTGTATATATACATATATATATATATATATAGAGAGAGAGAGAGAGAGAGAGAGAGAGAGAGAGAGAGAAAGAGAGAGAATATGTGTAGAGAGAGAGAAAGTGCCAGAGAGAGAGAGAGAGAAGAATAGAGAGAGAGTATACGTGTAGAGAGAAAGTACAGAGAGAAAAAGAGAGAGAGAGAGCCAACTAGAGCCTTAAAATGCTATGTAGATGTTAGGTATCTACATACACAAAGAATGTCTATTTAGAACATACTTCATAATTGTTTTCATGTATACTGGTGTTACCCTGGTGAATTGACTCCCACATAGTTTATATACTCTGTAGTAACTTTGAATGAAACTTCCCTTCCCACTATTATTCCTTAGATTTTGTTATCTCTATGAAGAAAAGCTGTTCATTTTGTAGATTTATCTTTTTGGTATCCTGCTACTTTACTAAAACTACAAAGTCAGTGTGGCATAGGAGCTTTAGAGCTGACCTCTGATCCAGGAGGACCTGCGTTCAGGTCCTGACTGACACATACTGGCTATATGACCCTGAGAAAGTCACTTAACCTCTCCATAGTCGAGGAAGAACCCAGAAGTTGTAGAGCAATTGCCAACCTGCATGGGCAGAAGGGCTTTGCTCACCCAGGATTTCCCTGTACCAATGAAATCATATGTTCAGTAGCCATCCCTATTAACTTTCTTTGCTGATACTCTGAGATTTTATAAGTAAACTATCACGTCATCAGCAACTGGAGTTAACTTTGTCGCCTCTTTTCCAATGTGTATGACTTCAATTTCTTTCTCTTGTCATATTGCTATGTCTAGAATTTGTAGAACCATATCAAATAATAGCAGGACAAAAGGGCATCCTTGCTTCTCTGGATTTATGGGGAAAGCTTCTGGGGTTTATCCATTAATAACACTAGCTTTGGGTTTTACGTATAAGCTTTTTTATCCTTTTAAGAAAAGTTAATTCAACAAGTATTTATTAAATGATTATTCTGTGCCAGGCACTGTGCTAAGTGCTGAGGATATAAAGAGAGGCCTTCAAGAAATTCACAGTCTAATGGGAGAGACAACATGCAAACAACTAAGTATATACACGATATATACTCTATAAGATTTTAAGCAAAAATGAGCCTTATACTTCATTAAAGGTTTTTTTCCTGCATTTATATAGTTTAGATTATATATTGGATAGATACTATATAATTATATGTATGTGTATCATATGTAATTATACAGACACAAAATATTTTTGCAACTAATTATGTGATTTGCGATATTTTTGGTTTTAACATGGTTACTATGGTTGCACAGTAGATAGAGCACCAGGCCTGGAGTCAGAAAGAACTAATATCAAATCCAGCCTCAGACAGTTACTAGCTATGTGATTTTGGGCAAGTTACTTCACCCTGTTTGCCTCAGTTTCCTCATCTGTCAAATGAGGTGGAGAAGGAAATGACAAACCACTCCAGTCTCTTTGCCAAGAAAACCACAACGAATCAGACGTGACTGAACAACAACAACATGGTTACTTAATGTCTCTCTAATGTTAACGTTGTCCTCGCATTACTGGTCTGTATCCAGTTTGGTGATAGTAAATAATTTTGTGACTATATTGCTACAGTCTTTTGGCCAGCATTTTATTTTAAAATTTTGCAATGATATTCATTAGCAATATTGGTACAGTTTTCCCTTGCTGGTTTAGGTACTAGTTAAGACAACAAGCATTTATCAAACACCTGCTGTGTGCCAGTCACTATGCTAAGTGGTCGGGTTACAAAGAAGGGCAAAAAGTAGGCCCTGCTCTCCCAGAGCTCCCAGTCTAATGGAGGAGATAACAAGCAAACAACTATGTATAAGCAAACTATAGACAGGATAAACTGGAGATAATCAAGGGAGGGAAATCACTAGCATTAAGGAGAGTTGGGAGACACTTTTTTCTCCATCTATAATATTTTATTTTCTCCCCGGTTACATGTAAAACAATTTTTAAAATATTTTTTCAAATTTTGAGTTCCAAATTCTATCCCTTCCCACTGCCTGAGACAGTAAGTAATCCAATATAGGTTATATATGTGGAATCATGTAAAACATTTCTGGGGGAGCCTTCTTGCAGAGTATAAGGAGTTTACCTAAGACTTGAGGCAAGTTGGGGAAGCCAGAAGAGGGGATAAGAAGAGAGAGAATTCCATGCATGAAGGACTGCCAGGGAAAATGCCCAGAGTTTGGAGATGAACTATAAAGTCAAAGAGGTCAACTTCACTGGGTCATGGAGTATGAGGAGAAAAGTGAGGTGTAAGAAGACTGTAATAGGAATAGCAGGTTATGGAGAGCTTTGAACACTAAACAGAGGATCTTATATTTCATCCTGAAGTTAATAGGAAGCTACTGGAGTTTATTGAATCAGGGCCTGGGAGAGGGGAAACAAATCTTCACTTTATGAAGATCCACTTGACAATTGAGTGGACCAGAGTGGGGAGAACCTTGTGGAAGGCAGCCCCACCAGCAGCTACTGCCATGGTAGGGAAGGCCTTGTGGCAGGCAGCCCCACCAGCAGCTACTATAATGGTGGGGAGGGCCTTGTGGCAGGCAGCCCCACCAGCAGCTACTGTAATGGTGGGGAGGGCCTTGTGGCAGGCAGCCCCACCAGCAGCTACTGCCATGGTGGGGAGGGCTTTGTGGCAGGCAGCCCCACCAGCAGCTACTGTAATGGTGGGGAGAGCCTTGTGGCAAGCAGCCCCATCAGCAGCTACTACAATAGTCCAGGCAGGAGGTATGAGGGCCTGCAACAGGGTGGGGGCCATGTCAGAGGAGAGAAAGGGGCATATTTGAGAGATGTTTAGAAGATATAATGACAGGAGTAACAAGTCAAGGATAATACTTAGATTGTGACCCTGGGTGACTAGGAGAATGGTGGTGGCCTGGACAGTAACAAGAAAGTTAAGAAGAGGGAAAGTTTGGGAGGAGGAAAACAATGAGTTCAGTTTTGGATGTGTCAAATTTAAGATGTCTTTGGGATGGCCTTGGATGCTTATACACAAATAACAGGCAAGATGAACTAAAAAGCCTAAAACAATGCAGCAAATTGGAGCCCATAGGTATCAATAAGACTGTGTGGGATGGGACCCATGACAGCAATATGGCTCCAGCTGAGTGTACTTATAAAAGGAATAGCCAAAGCTAGGATGGGGAGGAGGTGGTGAGTCACAGAATAACATTGTATATGTTATTTCACATGATTTCATCATTTCACATGAGAAAATATACTCATGTGAAGAAATCCAGCAACCATAGAAGAAAAGCTTCTTAGAGGGCATTTGGAGGAAGATTAAGAGAGGCAGAATTAGAAATGATATTGTCATCTGAGTATACTATAGAACACCTGGAAGGAAAGAGGAAACAGATGAAGAGCTCAATAAACATATCACTATCCTGGCACAGAAGGATGAGATGTTAGTGTTGGGGGACTTCAATTAGCCAAACATCTGTTGGAACTAAAAGCAGAGCCACTAATCACTCCTTGACTTGCTGTATTGATTGTTTCATCCTTCAAAAGGTGGAAGAATAAACAAGGGGAAATTCTATTCTGGATCTGATTCTCACTAGCAGAGAGGAACTGGTTAACGAGGTGGAAATGATGGGGAAGTGTGCACTTCATCTTATGATTTGTGAAAGAGAATCCAAGGAATGCTGGAAAGCCTGGCATTTGGGGAAAACAGATTTCAGAGTTCAGAGAGAGGTTAAGTCCAATGGCCTCAAATTCTGTAGGAAAAATCAGGCCAAGATGGATGGGAAACTCTTGGGAATGAAATTATGTGGAGCCCCTGCTCAGTCAGGCAGATTATCACCTCAACATTGTTCTGGTATCCAACCAGAATAGCATGTTTTGTGGACTGCAAACAAGGGGTTTCGAGGAAGTATTGGGAGTTCTAAAGTGACAAGACTGTTGCAAAGTTGTCACACTGAGCAGAGTAGTCCAGACTCACAGGAGATTAGACTACTTGGTGACATTATGCATCACCAAGAGGGAGGTCTAACAAAATCACATAAGCAGTACAATTCAACAAGATAATCCACCCTGCCCAACACACACACACACACACACACACACACACACATACACACATACTTTACTTCCTGCTCCATGAGCCTTTCTCACTTTCCTCTCCATCCTTATGGTGGAGGTGGCAGCCTCCAAAATTCTGGCAAATGTGGAAGCTGACTCAGTGGGAAAAGGCACCTAAGATGTAGCAGACACCCTATCTTGCATGGCAACCTTTGGGACCCTGAACCATAGGAGCTGACGTGGATGGTGTTGAAATGATTCCATCCTTCTCTCCTAATAAGCATTCAGGGTTACCGTAATATACTCGAAGGCAGGCAACAGGGAAGGGAAGCAGTTTGGACACATCTATATGCAGTGTTCCCTCAGGGGAAGCGTAATCACGAACCTATCCATTGTTAGAGGCTGTTCCTGTGTATAGGAATGCAGATGTCTGACCCTTTACCTGAGGGGCATATAGCTGATCGGAGATGTAATACCCTGTTGTAATAATTACCTTATTTTAAGCCTAGGGCAATATAATACCTCTGAAGGTCCACATGATTCTCTTTTCTTTACCTATAGAAAGTCTATTTTAGATGAAGTTATATATTCAGTCAAAATTGCTCAGAGCTCCCAGTTAGGTTCATATTCACTTCTAATTAATCCCTGGCCTCTCTGTTATTGAGGCAAAATTCGGTTACTAGAAACCATTGGATAATAAAACAGCAGATTATATTATGGTGTCTGTGGATAGACAGGCAGTGGAAAGGAAACCTAGAGAAAGAGTAGACCTTTTCTGGGAACTTCCTTAAGTCTTTAAGTAGGTGGGTACACTGATGGTGTATACCTGAGTCTATCTTGTTCTTAAAAAAGATTCTCTCTTTTATACAAATTCCTTCAGATGTAATCAAGTTTCTCACAAAATGGCTTTGATTGATTCAAGGTGATTTACAGTCTTCCTTCACTCTTGGCTCCGATTGATTGATTCAAGCCAGACCGTGTTCTTACCTTACAAAAGCAATTACTTTATTTGTCGACTTGAAGAATCTGGGTGACACAGTTAAAAGAACACTGGATCTGGAGTCAAGACACCTGGAGATGGCCCAGCGAGATACAGAATGGACCTTAAATAACTTATTTAAATTCTCACAGCTGATAATCTTCAGAGGTAGAATTCAAATCTAGGTCTTTCTGACTCTTTGACCGGAGTTCTCCACACTGACTTACACACTGACTCTATACTGCACTGACTCTACTGTAATGGAGGCACATTGAGATTAAACATGATCGATCTGTAGATCAGATTGTGGAGATCTTCTAAAAGTTTTGATTGGGTACAAATGAATGAGTCAATCTGTGGCAATTTAATGAAATATTATGCAACCATTTTTACATTGTAAATCCTAGATGGAACTGAGAGGAAAATGGGCAAGGGTGGTGGATGGGTGAGTGAAACAATTATGAAAAACTCTCGTGAGTTCTTGTATACACATAGAGCATATCATCTATCTACCAAACATCCATTTGGGAGCTAGGCTATCCCTTGGGACACCCCTCCTACTGTTCGTGGGGTACCCTCTACTTTCATCTCATTCTCTTCCAAACCCTCTACAATCTGGCTCCCAATCTCATCAGTCAACTGAATCTCTCCAAAGCTACCAATGTTGTTTTCATGGCCAATATAATGATAATTTCCTTGCTGTTCCCTAAACAAGGCACTCCATCTCTGGACATTTTCTCTGGCCATTCCCCATGCTTGGAACATGCTCACTACTCTAAATATTGACTTCCCTGACTTCTTTTAAGTCCCAACTAAAATTCCACCTTCTACAGGAAGCCTTCCCCACCCCCTCTTAATTCCAGTGCCTTCCCTCTGTTAAGTTATTTCCTATTTACCCTTTCTACAGCTTCTTTTTATATATTTGTTTGCATGTTCCCTTCCCCTTAGATTGTAAGCTCCTTGAGGGCAGGGACTGTTTTTTGCCTCTTTTTGTATCCTGGGTGCTTAGCACAGTTCCTGATACACAGGTGTTTAATAAATGTATATGATTGATTGATTGAATGACAAATATCCTTGGTTCCCCTCAGCAGGGAGTCAGCAACCGCCACTACTCATCCTTCTTCCTTTGGTTCTTTCTTTTCAATGGCACCTATGGATCTAAAACATAATTCTTTGGAGAGTAAGAAAGTTCTGAGCACTCAGCTTTTCCTTTGCAGATAAAGTCTCCCATTCCTTATTTAGCTCCTAGTGTTCTATGCTCCTTCTTCTCTTTCCCCCTTTATGTCACATTCTCTCATTCTCTAACCTCCTGACCCAGCTAGGACTCCCTTTTGTCTCTTCAGAATCTTTTTTGTTTTTGGTTTTTAGCTTGAAACCATTCCCCCACTCTTCGAAAGAACACTTCCTTCTCCCTGATAACATGGCCTTCCATGGATAGACCTTCTTTGAATTCCTTCACCTTCTCTTTGAGGAATAGGAACAACCTGTACTTTGAGCAATGGTGATAATTACTTGGCCACCACAGGAACCCAACGCGTTGTTCTCTGTGGAGCGCACCACAAAGTTCTACCTTTAACCAAGATATTCAGTAATTCCTCAGCCTGGCATTGAAGGCCCTCCCCAATTTGACTCCAGGCTTTTGGCCTAGGACTCCCCTTGACACACTCTGTGTTCCAGTCAGTCTGGACTACTCTCAGTTTCCTAGATCATCCTGTGGCTCTCCCACCCCCTGTGCATTCAGGCAGACCATTCTCTAGGTTTCTAATGTGCTCCCTCTCCATCTCTGGATCTTTTCCTTCCTTCAAGGCTAATCTAAGGATCCTACATCCTCCCAGGAACCTTCCTGGTAGATACCACCCCTAGCTTAAAGCATTCTTTCCTTACGCCAGCTATCCCAGAGCACTCTCTCCCCTATATTATACCCATCTGTGGACATGTTGGCCTCTCCTTCCCCCAATGTAAGATCCTTCCTGTCTAGAGCTGTGCCATTCTTTCCCTTTTTCTCCCCAGTGCCTAGCAAAGTGCCTGGTACTTGGTAGAAAAGCAAACATCTCACTTTATGCAGGATATTTCATAACATCCCCTTCCTTGTCTCTTGGAAGAGAGCTCCTTAACTTTCCAGTCCTGAACACAAAGGAGAAATACATGGTAGCTATTGTGGAATAGAAAGAACTCTGGATTTAAAGTCTGAAGGCCTGGGCTGGATGCCTGCCTGGCTCTGCCCAGCTTACTAGCTATGTGACCTTGGAAAAGTCATTTTACACCACTGAGGCTCAACTGTCTCACTTGTAAAGTGACTGCCTACCAGGTACCCTAACGGATGCTCAAATGAGGTGGTCTGCTTTGGAACCCTGAAGCCTCCATAGAGAAGGGTGATCTCAGAGGAACCTTGAGGAAGTTCTCTTTTCAAAGGCCCCTCAGTAGCCTGAGGACAAGGCCCAGGCCCCGATCAAGGTTGTTGGCTGATTGGAATCAGTTTAAGAGTCCATTAGCGTAGGTGCTAATTGAGTGGCTTTTTGAAGTTTGCTTTTTGCTCCAGAGCCAGAAAAACCCAGATACTGGCAGCCTTCAGAAAGTTGGTTTGAAATGTTTTCGGGTATTTGGGGACTTCCTCTGGAGGATGGCAGCTGGAGACCGCGAAAAGGCATGTAATTTGAGACTTCCCATCTGTAAGGCAGATGAGTACCATTGTTTAGGAAATGCACAAAAGTTTGGGAAACTGCTTGGCAATTGGGCTTCTAGTGAGATCTACCAAGAGGAAAATTGCCTCTTCCCAGGCTGGTGGCAGATCACACAAGCAATCTGTCCTGAGATTCCCACTTCCCTGAAGTCACAGTCTCTTAAGATGTTTGAACATAAACAAGATGCAGAACCTTGAATACATAATGTTAGTGTTGGAAAGGTCCTTTGGAGAAAGAGCTAGAAAGACCACACATCACAGAATACCAGAACTAGAAAGGAACATAGAGATGAAGTAGTTCAACCCCTCATTTGACAGATGAGGAAACTGAGTCTGAGACAAGTTAAGTGATTGGCCCAAGGTCACCTAGCTATCCCAGATTTCATGACCCTTAATCTAGTCCTTCAGTCTTGACAGCATGGCCCTTTTACCCTATATTAGACCTGAAGTTCTTTGAGAGGAGCCTTCTAGGCCCAGCCTGAAGCCCAGTGCCTTCCTTGCCTATAGGAAATCTGACAAAATGCTTGTGGAAATGGATGAAATTGAGAAATCTCTCAAAGCAGAGCGATGATTTATTAAAATAAATATGTCTTTCCCTTTTCTCAAGAGGTCTGACCTTCGAAAATGGCAAATAGCACATTTATTTGCTTTCGTCCTCCACAGGGTAAATGTGCTAATGCCTGGGAGTATTAAGGTAGATTTCATTTTCCCAGACAGGGCCAAACCAAGACTAATAGACATTCATAAAGGTCAGCGGGGAAGTAAATGTTTCCAAGTATCTATTTCTTTACCACTTTGTGAGAGCTCAATTGGCATAAGAATTATTTTTTTTCCCATCTATTCACATCTGTACAAAGTAATGGAGGCTGTCGGTGAGTTTAATTTGATTTTATGAAGTCTTCTATAACTGAATTCCTCGTCTCCTTTTATACCCCAAAACCTTCCCATCTCCAGGTCTTTGTCTACTCTGCTTCCTAGGCCTGGGTTGACTTTCTTGTCATCTATCGAATTCTTACCCATCCTGAAAAAAACAGCTCAAGTACCACTGCCTCCAAAAAGGGTCCCCTATCCTCCAGTAAGTAGTGGCCTTTGCCTCATCCTTCACATATTATTGTGTATTTTTATTCCAGCCATCTGTGTGTATGTGTGCCATCCTAATAGAATGGATGTCCCATGAAGGCAAGAATTGTTTGCTCTAAACCACACCTGAACAACTTGGAAGTAGGTAGGGGCCAAAATTAGAATAGGCTTAACTTCTTCCAGCCACAGATAAGTTAGATTAGAGACAGACTGATGGTGGTTGTTTGGCACAAGTCATGTGACAAACAGGAGAGCACAGGGGCAACCCAACATTTTTCACAGGCTGCCTAAAGTCCTTTGGCCTGCTGCTTACAACCCACAGGCCCTATGTTGTGCAGGCCTGATGTAAGTAGTCAAAACAGAGTTTGTATGGCAGAGGACCTGAACGAATGGTTTTTAATTGAGTTGAATTAGGAGCTGTCTTTCGAATGTGCTAAGCACGTTTGAGATAGCCTCACACCATCTTGTGTTCATTTATTCTCTTTTAGGTACTCCTCTGGATGCTTACTTGCCCATCCTGGGGCTTTACCAGGTCCCTGGGAGGAGGAATAGAATAGCCAGGTCTCTCTTCTATTCTCTGTTCCTAAGCATCGGGCTCTGGGTGAGGAGGAGTTCTGAGATTGGCATCAGAGTCTTTTCTTTGCATGTCCCCTTCACTGGCTAGGGGAACAGGATAAGAGAGGACTGTGGCTCAGTGCTGACATAGATTAGGACCATGGGATTTTAGAGCTGAAAGGCACCTCAGAGGCCAGCTAGGCCAACTCCCCCATTTTGCAGAAGAGGAATCTGAGGCCCAGGCATGAGAAAGTGACTTGCCCAAATCTACACACTGGATCCTAGTTCTAAAGGTCGAAGGTACTTTAGAACCCATCTAGTCCAGGGGTTATTAATCTGGGCCATCCTGACTCTTCCTTCCTTCCTTCCTGCCTTCCTTCCTGCCTTCCTTCCTTCCTTCCTTCCTTTTCTTCCTTTCTTCCTCCTTCCCTTTCTCCCGCTTTCCCTTTCTTCCTTCATCTTTCCTTTCTTCCTCCCTCCCTTTCTCCCTCCCTTTCTCCCTCCTTCCTTTTCTCCCTCCCTCCTTCCTTCTTTCCTTCCTTTCTCCCTCCTTCCTTCCTTCCTTCCTTCTTTTCTTCCTTTCTTCCTCCTTCCCTTTCTCCCTCTTTCCCTTTCTTCCTTCATCCTTCCTTTCTTCCTTCCTCCCTTTCTCCCTCTCTTTCTCCCTCCTTCCCTTTCTCCCTCCTTCCTTCCTCCCTCCCTCCCTCTCTTCCTTCCTTCCTCCCTCCCTTTCTCTCTCCTTCCTTCCTTCTTCCCTCTATTCCTTCCTTCTTTCCTTCCTTCTTTGTCCACATGGGGAATCATGAACTTACATGCGGGTGCTCTGCCCAGAGGAAAGTAGATCTCTTGAAATAGAGTTCTGGAAAACCCAGGCTTTGGTAAGGCCCATTGCGATTCAAATGGAGCTACTTGAGTGTGTCTCAAACCCAAATCACTCTGGCTCTCACTGATTGGCCAATAATAAGTCCCAGCCCAGGACTCTGTTGGTCATTGTTTGGGTGTTGATGGCTCAGAATGAGTGTAAATAGCAATTGTTTATGTTCTGGGCAGAAATCCTGAGGGTCTTCCCCTCCCAGATTGATTTTTTTTGAGTAGGTAAAAGAGGCCATCTTTTGCCTCATTTCTTACCTAGCCTTAATCACTGAATGGGTGCTGCCTCAGACAAGCTGAGACCTGGGAAAGACCTTGGCTTCAAAAGGACACTACATCCAGGGCCATCTCCAGTTGTCCTGATCTATATCCTACTGCTGGATCCAGATAGCTCTGGAGGATAAAATGAGGCTAGTGACTTTGCACAGACCTTCACTTAAATTCAGTTCTCTTGCAAGTCAAGATATCATCTTCCTGATGTCATTGGTCTTCTTTGAGAATGAAGGACAAGCACCAACAACAATATTAACCTGGGGCCCACAATGTTACTAGATTGAGGGGAGGGGGAAATCTGTGAACTCGGCTGAGAAAAATACACATTTATTCCCATATAACTGGTATCCTTTGTAATACTATGCTTTTTATTTTATTCATTTTCAAAAATTCTGAGAAAGAGTCTTTCACTGCCTGCCAAAGGAATCCATAGTCCAAAATGTGATATTGATCTAATTCCTCTTATTCGTGGAGAAACTGAGATCCAGAAAAGTGAAGTGACTTGCCCAAGGCCACTTAGCAAAGTCACTATTCCAAGACAGGTCCTCTGACTCCAAAGCTAGCTTTCTTTCTACTGTACCAGGTAAAGATAAGATGAAAAGAACTGAGCTTGTCCCCCATATTCCCAGTATGGAGTAAATCCAAAGGACTTTGAAAGTAGAGCCAAAACCACTGACACCTCTATGAGAAGCAGAAGGTCATTCCTTCTGTGGGGTGTGGAAGCGACTCTTGCCCAGCCATTCACACCTCGTTGAGGAAGGGTGAATGACTCTGAACAATGGAACAATTTGATATTGGATTGGAGCCATCTGCTTTATACTATGCCAATCAAAGGGAACAAGGGCTGCTAGGTGGCGCAGTGAGTAGAGCATCGGCTCTGGAGTCAGGAGGACCGGAGTTCAAATCCGGCCTCAGACACTTGACACACTTACTAGCTGTGTGACCTTGGGCAAGTCACTTAACCCCAATTGCCCTGCCTTTCCCCCTCCAAAAAATTAAAGGGAACAGATAGATCTGCCAGTTAGTAGGGGGAGATCTAGCAGAAGCTTAGCATGATCACAGAGCTAAGAGCAGATCTGGGGTTTTGGGCAGATCCTTTTTCATATCTCTACTGCTACGACCATGATCCCCATTCCACCACCACCCCCGTCCCCAATTATGGTCATGATGAAGAAAAAGCAGCCTTTTGGCCTCCTAGTCTGAAAAATGGAAGTTGTGTTGAGGGCAATCACATGGTAGGAGTTCCTGAACTCTAGGTTACTAGGGTAATGGTGAGATTTCCTGAACCCAATATTTCATAGTGGTAACAGTTTCCAAAGTCCAGTTTCTGGCAGAGTATCAATAGTTCCTGGATTAAGGATCCCACAGGGAGACCCCAGAAGTAAAGAAGCAGCAAAAAAATGAGCAGTGGCATAGAGGAACAAATCCTTGACTTTGTATCCCTTTATTACCATGACTTATTCTGAGAATACAGATCCAATTGGCAAGGAGGTGGCCTTGTTAGGAACCCCAAGTTTATTTCCCTTAAGGGGAGGTGGTTCAAAACCGTAGCATATTAAAAGAAGCTTGGAGACCCGTATAAATCTACGGGATAAAAAGTGGGAGTGATTCGTCGAAGGGAAAGCACTTTCTTTTACTGTTGTTCAATCATGTCCAACTTTTCATGACCCCATTTAGGGTTTTCTTGGCAGAGATACTATAGCGATTTGCCATTTCCTTCTCTACCCATTTTACAGATGAGGAAACTGAGGCAAACAGGGTGAAGTGACTTATCCAGGGTCACATAGCTAGTAAGGGTCCAGATTTGTACTTGGGAAGATTAGTCGTCTTGACTGCAGGGTCATTGGATCACAATGTATAATGCTTCTATCCACTGCAGCACCACCGAACTGCCTCATTAAAGACAAAGAGAGTATGTCAATAGCATTGGGCTCCTGTGAGTCGTTCGTGGTCTCTGTTGTTTATGGGCTGCTCCTGTGCGTCCTTGGTATCTGTAGTTTGCTTTTTCCCCGTGGAGTGAAATGAAGTATGCCCTAGATCTTACATGCATTCAGTTCAGCTCAATGTGCTTCCATTCCCTTCTGTTCCATCGAACTCAACAAGCATTTGCTAAATGCTTACTATGTGCCAGGCTTATTCTGTGCAATGCACAAGGAATACAAAGACAGTGTTAGCATGAATGCTTGCAGGGGAGCTGAGGCCCTTTTCTTCTTAATAGCATTTTTCCGATTACATGTAAAGATAGTTTTCAATTTTGCAAAATTTAAGTTCCAAATTTTTCTCCCTCCCTTCCCTCCCCTAGACAACAAGCAATGTGATATAGGCATACATGTGCAATCATATTAAACATATCTCCACATTAGTCGTGTTGTGAAAGAAGAAACAGAACAAAAGGGGAAAACAAGAAACAAAAAACAACAAAAAACTGAAAATAGTATGCTTTGATGTGCATTCAGACTCCGTAGTTCATTCTCTGGATGTGGAAAGCATTTTCCATCAAGAGTCTTTTGGAATTGTCTTGGATTATTGTAGTGCTGAGAAGAGCCAAGTCTATCATAGTTAATCACCACACAATGTTGCTGTTACTATGTACAGCGTTCTCCTGGTTCTGCTCTCTTCCCTCAGCATCAGTTCATATAAGTCTTTCCAGGTTTTTCTGAAGGACGTCTGCTCTTCATTTCTTATAGCACAGTAGTATTCCATTACATTCACATATGACACCATGTTCATCCATTCCCCAATTGATGGGCATCTTCTTAATTTCCAGTTCTTTGCCACCACAAGAAAAGCTGCTGCAAATATGTTTTGTACGTGTAGGCCCTTTCCCCTTTTTAGTGGTCTCTTTAGGAAAGAGACCTAGTAGTGGTATCGCTGGACCAAAGGATATGCACCATTTTATAGCACTTTAGACATAGTTCCAAATTGCTCTCCACAATGGTTGGATCACTTCACAACTGAGGCCCTTTTATCCATGTCTGTGAAGGCCTAGATATGAGCTATATTCTGAGGCTCACCAAAGACACTCGAGATAAGAGCAAAACAAATGAAGGTGATATTATTTGGAGGGAGTAGTACCTCCCCCCAAGATTGCATATCCTTTATATATATCCAAAGTTTGATTTTCTAGATCATGGGTTATGCAGTCGTCCTCTGTCATCTATTCTCAACTTTACCACCATAATTTAGGCCCTCATTACAAGTTGCCTAGCCCAGAGGTATCAAACACCCCCAGCAGCATGAAGCCCACAACACCCCAAGTGTACCAGAACCAGATTAAAATATAATTGTAAAATATTTAGCAAAATTAATAAAAATACAAAAAACCATAGAAAATGTTCATTTGTGGCAAAATCAAAATGTGGTCTACAGGAATCCTTACCTATGGTTTAGTAGCCTCTGTTTCTATTTGAGTTTGTTACCATTGGCCTAAATAATTTCAACAGCCTTTTAAGAGGTGTTCAGTCTTTTCTTTCTCAAATTCATTCTTCATCCTACAGCCAGACTAATCTTTCTTATGCAAAGAAGTGGCCATGTCACTCTTTTGCTCAAAGATCTTCAGTGGCTTCTCATTGCCTCCTGAGTTCAAATGCTTCTGCCGGTTATACAAGGCTCTCCATGATTTGGCACCCCTTCCAGCCTTATCTCAAATTATTCTCCAATATATACCTTCCATATATTCTTCTGTTGCTCCTGTGTGTGACCTTTGACGGCCTATACTGTACATGTAGAATGTCCTTCTCCAAACTCTCCCCACCCCAGCCCCATTAAATTCCATAGTTCCTCTTCTAGAAATGCTCTTCTCATCCCCCCAAACATTAATGGCACTTCCTCTCAGACCTCACACAGCATGTTTCTTACTTCTTCCTCTAATAAAGTTAAGATGAATTTTTATAGCTACTTGTGTAAGCATCATATCCCAGTATAGAATCATAGAAGGCTAGGGGTGGAAGGAACCTTAAAGATCACATAGCCCAAGCTCCTTATTTCAGAGGGGAGGAAACTTAGGCCCAGACATAGAACATGACTTCTCCTAGCAAGTTATATAAAATCAAGACTTGAACTTAGGTCTGCTGATTCTAAGTCTGGGTTGAGCAGCTCCTCCAAAAACAGAGTACCATGCTCTCCTCCCAGTTCTCAAATATGCAAATAGACCTGTGATCTCATTTATCCCTCCAACATCAGTCACAAGCCATCCATACCTGCCCAGACTAAGCTAGCCTGGTCCATGACAATGCATCAGTTTGCACAGAGGGATTCCTCTAGACATCAGAAGGGTACTTAGCAATGGAACTCAGGAGCTGTCCAGCACCTCACCCTCCCTGATTGACCACCCCATCTTTTTTGCTCAAATATTTTGATGGTTTTTTACCTCCTATTCACTATATCTTGTTTGTTATGTGTTGCATCTTACTCATGCTCACAGGAAATATTTAAGAAATGATCATTGAAATTGTTTGAATGACCTGAACCATCTTTTCCTAATAGGAAGTAAGGAGAGTGGGAGAAGGGGTGAAGATGTGGAGAGACCTGGTTTTTCAAAATAGTAATGGGGCAGCTAAAAGGGACTGAGAAGCACTTGCAGAGAAGAAGAGTGGTTGGTCCAGGATTGTTAGCTAGGAGATAGTGAGGTGTAGCGGAAAGTATTGAGTTGGAATCAGAGGGTTTCAAATTGGCTTTACCACTTACTCACTGTGACATCAAGCAAATCATTTCACCTTTTTGGGAATCAATTTTTCTATCCATAAAATCAGGCAGTTAGATTAGATGGTCTCTAAGATCTCTTCCAACTTTAGTATCCTATGGTCCTATGACTAGTTTCCAAATTTATGTTGGCATTGGGTTCTAGTCCTCATCTCTGCTACATTGCTTCTCACTCAGTGACTCTAACTTCTCACTTCATTGAATGATAGAATCCAGGATTTGAGAATTGGAATAAACCTCATTTACCATCTAATCCAACCCATGAACCAATGAAAACAATGAAAGGAAACCACAAATCTTCAACATGCTTGAATACTTCCTATCCAAGGAGGAGGAACCCAGAACTTCTGGAGACAGCCGCTCTCACTTTGGGACAGCTCCAGGCATCAGGAAGTTTTTGTGACATAAAGCCTAAACAAGCTTCTTTGCAACCTCTCCCCATTATTCCTGGTTCTGACCTCTAGGACCAAACTAAAGAAATTGAATATCTCTTCTATAAGACTGATCTTCAGATTCTTGAATGTAGCTATTAATTTTCCCCTGAGACTTCTTTTCTATAAACTAAGTGCAGTTCCATCAACTGATCCTCATATGACATAAACTCAAGGCCTTTCTCCATCCTTGTTGCACTCCTCTGGATCCACTCTAGTTTATCAATGTCCTTCTTAAACCATAATTCCCAGAACTGAATAAAAAGGTCTTGATGTAAAGCCCAGTGTCACTTAGACCTATATTCCACTGTTCTAGGCCTTGCCCAAACATCATCATGCTGCCTAGTGGTCAGAGTCATCGAGAACCCCAGTGAGAGCCACAGACAATTTCCAATTCGCTTGCCATTCACTGCTTGCAACCCTTATGATTAACAAACTCTCACCACCTGTTGCCTTCTAATCCCTGTGTTACTTAATGTCTGGCCATCTAGTAATAAACAACACACAGCTGCCACTTCTTGTTTTCTCATCCCTATCTTCTTCAATCCTACTCCTCTGGTATCCCATTCCTATATCTACCATTGTGCCCTCTGAAATTCCTATTCTATTATGAACAAATTTCCCTTTACTCTGGACCTCTTCTTCTTGTGATCCTTCCATCTATTTGTATTGACAGAGATCTGACTTCCCCCGAGAAGATACCAGAACTCTACCCATCCACTCTAATTCTGGCTTCACTTTCTCTCTTATCCATCAACACACTGGTGCTGGAGGGTGAGTCAGAATAGTCCTTGCTCTTCTCGGTCACTTCTAGACTCTCACTTTCCCACCACCACAGGTCAGCATTTTCTCCTCTGAAGTTCACCCCATATCGATCTTCATGGCTGTTGGCTACCAAGCCCAGGTCATGCTCCTTCCTTTCTCAAGGAGTTTATCTCTTCACTCACCATCTTCCTCTCCTTTCTGTTTTGTTGTTCAGTCATTTCAGTTGTGTCTAAATCTTCGTGAACCCATTTGGGGTTTTCTTGATGAAGCTACTGGAGTGCTTTGCCATTTTCTTCCCATGAGCCCCCTACTCACTTTGCACCAGTGGCTATCTAGAATGTGTAGAATCAAATATAAATTCTTCTGTTTAGCTTTGAAAGCCATTCACAACCTAATCACTATCTGTCTAACCTCATTGGACATTACTCCATCATCACCCCTGCCCCCCCCCCAACTCCTGCCTGCATAGCTCAAAAAAACCAACCCACTGACTATCTCTCAATTCCTCACACATAACACTTGGCCCACCTTTCTGTGCCTTTCTCCATGCTCAGAATGCATTCTATCCTTACCTCTGTTGCAAAGATTCCCTTCATTCCTTTAAGATGAAGTTGAAGTACCATCTTTGGCATGAAGCCTTTTCTGATTCCCTCAACTTCCCCAATTACCTTCTGTTGAACTATTTTGTATATATTTGTATTAATTTAGTTGATGTTTATGCTGTATGTATTTTTAGATAAACTTGTGACCTCACCCACTAGAATGTGAACTCCTTGAGGGTAGGGTTGGTCACTTCTCATACCTGTATTGTCGGAACCTAGAGCAGGGCCTGGCACATAGTAGGCACATAATAAACACATGTTCATCAAATGATTGATTGCCTCTATCCCTTATCCTAAAGACCCTGTCCCCAGGGCTGGGAATCCCCTGCTAGGGAAATGAAAGGCCTCAGGAGCCAAGACTCTCAGAGGACAAGAGAGGGCAGGCTTTCTGCTAGTCCTGGGCATGGGTGTTTCTTGTTTCTCTGAAGAGCTGGAGCAGGGAGCAGGAAGGAAGCTTATGTATGGGTTTTAAGATGAGAAAGCAAGGCAGCACCTGCTCTCCTCTGGGGAAGAATTAGCCAAGGATTTCAGCTCCCCTCCAATCTGGAGATGGAAGAGACACCAATGGGTTAGTATCTGGTGGCAGGGACTACATACTCAAAAGAGCAGTGCTTGGTGCAGTGTGGCAGGGAGGCTGAGGCACTCACCCCTCCATGGCGTCCACATGTGGCCCCTTCGCATTTGCCTCTCCACAATGAGCCTTGGCCTCTTGGCCTCCCTGGGCCTGTGATCTGCCACATGTGTTGGCTCTCTCTGGACCTTGGCCGCTTGCATTCACTCCCTGTGTCCCTCTGCATGTGTGTTCCCTAAATGTGGGGCTGCTCTTCCAGCTGATGTCAGACTATTTATGACAAAGTAAACCCAGGTTTATTGGGGACATGCTTTGTTGCTACTTTCCTTACTCTGCCTTTCCATGAAGTCTTGACTTTGAACTCATTGTGTCCTTTGGCTGACCAGAAGAAGTAAACATGGTGGTGGGGCTCATCAGCATCTCTTTGAGTGGATGCACATTGGCAAATCTTCCCATCAGGCTACATTTGGGGTGCCCACAGTGCAGAGGGGTGCCCCAACGTGCTCCACAGGGCAATCCCAGAGAAAGGCCTTTCTCCTTCTTCTCCTTGGCCTGGGAGTTAGCAGCAGGAGCAAAGGTTCTTGGGACAAAGAGACCAGTGAGGGCTCCATGCCAGCCAAATCTCTTGAACAATCGGAGCCGTCCCCCAGTGGAAGAGGCTGTCCCCAGAAGTAGGCGGGCTGATTGTGCATCCTTCTTATGCAGAGTGAGTTCCCCCTCATCTGGGCACTCCCCACTTATTAAATATTCTTCTTATTCAGACACTTGCTTCCCTAGTTGACCAATGAGGGCTCCAGACAAATCTCTCGCTTCTCTTTAAAATCATTTGGCCCTCTTGTATCCATTAAAGGCAAGTAGACGTTGCAGTGAATAGAGTGTTAGGCTCGGAGTCTGAAAGACCTGAGTTCAAAATCAGCCTCTGACATGGACTAGCTGTGTGACCCTGGGCAAATCACCTAAGCTCTGCCTGCCTCAGTTTATTCATCTGTAAAAAAACAGAAGCAATAAAACCACCTACCTCCAAAGGTTATTGTAAGGATCAAATGAGAGAATATTTATAAAATGCTTTGCAAAACTTAAAGCATTATACACATGCTCACTTGTGTTCTTGTTCTTATTATGAAATATTGTATTCTCTTCCACATCTGTTAATAGCCCTAGCCCTGTAGGAAGAGATTTGGGAATACAACTTTCTCCCTTCCTTATTTTTAGCCAGTACCTTGGGGTCTTATAGACAATAATATGCTTAGAAGGCCAATCACCACTGACAAAACAAGTGATTTTGCTGGAGAGAGAGAAGAAAAAGACTTTATAAGGCCTTAACAGTGCATGCACTTTCAGGAAATTTCTAGCTCAACCAAAATCTGTAAATCCATTTCTTTTTTCTTTACAAAATGACAAATTTGGGGGGCGAGTCTTAGCGATCCCATCTCTACGTCTTTCCGGTAAGCCCTGTCTTCTCCAGGCCCAGGCTCTGTCTTAGTTTGGGCCTTCATCACCTCTTATCTGGATGATTGGCAGCAGCTCCCCCCCCCAGGCCCCCCAGGCTCTCTCTTCTCTAATCTATACTCCACCCTCCTGCTAAATGGATATTTCTAAAACGCCTAACATGTCATGTCATTTTCTCCATAATAAAAAACAAACAAACTTTCAGTAGATTTCTGTGGCCTTTAGGATAAAATGCAAACTCCTGTCCTTGGCTTGTAAAACCCTTCCTCATATGATTCCCACCTACTTTTCTAGGCTTATTGCACACTGCTCCCTCCATGCACTCTCCATTCCAGTCAGTTTGGCCTATTAACCTATTAGCCTCTCCCTCCACCTTTGTTCAAGTGGTCTCCCATGTCCTCACCTCTCCCTGGGAGCATCTCTAGGCTCCTTCAGAGCAGTAAAAAAGATGCGCAATCAGCAGTGTCTGCTTCTGGGGACAGCCTCTTCCACTGAGGGATGGCTCCAATTGTTCAGAAGATTTGTCTGGCATGGAGCCCTCACTGGCCTCTTTGCCCCAGGAGCCTTTGCTCCTGCTTCTGCCTCCTAGGCCAAGAAGAAGGAGAAAGGCCTTTCTCTGGGATTGCCCTGTGGAGCACGTTGGGGCACCCCTCTGCACTGTGGGCCCCCCAAATATAGCCTGATGGGAAGATTTGCCAATGTGCATCCACTCAAAGAGATGCTGATGAGCCCCACCACCATGTTTACTTCTTCTGGTCAGCCAAAGGACAAAATGAGTTCAAAGTCAAGACTTTTCATGGAAAGGCAGAGTAAGGAAAGTAGCAACAAAGCATGTCCCCAATAAACCTGGGTTTACTTTGTCATAAATACACATGACATCAGCTGGAAGAGCAGCCCCACATTTAGGGGAACACACATGGAGAGGGACACAGGGAGTGAACGCAAGCAGCCGAGGTCCAGAGCGAGCCAACACATGAGGCAGATCACAGGCCCAGGGAGGCCAAGAGGCCAAGGCTCATTGTGGAGGGGCAAATGCAAAGGGGCCACAGGTGGGCACCATGGAGGGGTGAGTACCTCAGCCCGCCGCCACGCTGCAGGGCTGCTGCAGCGCTCCACTCCCTCAGCTGTACCAAGCACTGCTCTTCTCGGTATGTAGTCCCTGCCATCAGATACTGACCCGTTGGTGTCTCTTCCATCTCCAGATTGGAGGACAGCTGAAATCCTTGGCTAACTCTTCCCCCAAGGACAGCAGGTGCTGCCTTGCTTTCTTTTCTTAAAACTCATACGTAAGCTTCCTTCCTGCTCCCTGCTCCAGCTCTTCAGAGAAGCAAGAAACACCCATGCCCAAGACCAGCAGAAAGCCTGCCCTCTCTTGTCCTCTGACAGTCTTGGCTCCTGAGGCCTTTCATTTCCCTAGCAGAGGATTCCCAGCCCTAGGGACAGGATCTTTAGGATAAAGGACAGAGGCAATCAATCATTCTGTGAGCAAGTATTTATTATGTGCCTACTATGTGCCAGGCCCTGCTCTAGGTTCCGACAATACAGGTATGAGAAGTGACCAACCCTACCCTCAAGGAGTTCACATTCTAGTGGGTGAGGTCACAAGTTTATCTAAAAATATATACAGCATAAACATCAACTAAATTAATACAAATATATACAAAATAGTTCAACAAGAAGTTGAGGGAATCAGGAAAGGCTTCAAGCCAAAGAGGACGTCATGCCAAAGGAATGGTGGGGTAGAGATAAGGAGTGAGTGAATTGCAGGCATGGGGGATGTCTAGTGGAAAGGCACAGAGATAAGAGCATTATGGGTAAGCAACAGAGAGAAGGCCAGTTTGGCTGAATTGGCCAGTAAGAGAGAGAGGATAATGCCTAATAAGTGTGAAAAGATAGGTTGACACTAGGTTGTGAATATATTGATCTGGGTTCATGTGCCTAGAGATGTTCTTTAAATCCATGGGAACTGATGAGAGTGCCAAGTAACAGAGTATAGAGAAAGGGGGAAGGGGATAAGCATTTATTAAGCATCTCTGATGTACCAGGCACTATGTGAAGGGCTTTACAAATAATTCCTCACTTCATCTTCACAGGTACTATGATTTTCCTCATTTTATAATTGAGGAAATTGAGGCCAAGAGGTTAAGTGACTTGCCCAGGACCACAAAGCTGGTAAGTGTCTTAACCCAAATTTGAACTCAGGTCTTCTTGATTCCAGGCCTAGCATTGTATCCAGTGTATTATCTACATTCCTCAAGAGAAGAAAAGAAAAAAGAGAGAGAGGAGGAGAGGAGAAGAGAGAAGGTGAGGGGAGGGGAAGGGAGGGCAGAGGGGAGGGGAGGGGAGGGAAGGAGAGGGGAGGGGAGGGGGGAGGGGAGAAGAAGGGAGGGCAGAGAGAAGGGGAGGGGAGGGAAGGGGAGGGGAGGAGAAGAGAGGGAAGCAGGTCCAGGACAGAGTTTTGAAGGGATATCCAGTTAGTAGTCACGATGTAGATGAATATCCAGAAAGAGACTGAAAAGGAACAGAAAGATATGAGAACCTAGAGAGCAGAGGCTTAAAGCTCCAGAGAAAAGAGAGTATCCAGGAGTACAGTGTGGTCAAGAGTGGCAAATACTACAGAAAGGTAAAGGACTGAGAAAACGTCTTGAAGCAATTAAGAAATCGTTGATAACTTTGGAGAAAGCATTTTCACTTGAATAACGAAGTTGACAACCAGGCTATAGAGCATTTAGAACTGAGTGAGAGAAGAGGAAGAAGAGGGAGACACTGATTATAGATGGCTTGCTCCAGGAGTTTGGGAGGGGGAGGGGAAGGGGGAAAATGGGGAAAACAACACATGTCAGAGGGTTCCACATCAGGGCAAATGGAAAGGCCCAGAGGCCCTCAGGGCACCTCTGTAAGGTAGAGAGTCCTGCCTCTTCTGTAATGTATTTCCAGATAAAAGCAGATCTCTCTCTGATGTTGAACCATTTGAGAGTGCCAAGGACATTGGTGGCATGGCAGCATCTGGTGAGAGCTTTTAATGGGCCTTGGTTGCCCTCTGATCCCCCTCCCTTCCTGCCCTTTCCAGCTAGAGATTTGCTTTAGGGGACAGAGACCCTTTCATGGTACAGAGCAGCATTGAGATCAACTTTGAATTTATTAAAAAAAATTTTTTTTGAAAGACCAACTTTGAAAAGATGTTGTGTTTGTACATAATTTCCCTACACATAAAATGCCACTTTCTAAGGGAAAACATTGGCTGTTGAGCCAGCATCAAGCTCCATTTTTCACTTTGTGTATTTTGGTGACATCTTCCGGTTATTTGGCAATTCCTTATAGTCTTTCTTGAAGAATATAATTTGTGGTACAGTGTAATAATGAGACATTCCACTGGATGGCAGCAGAGACCATACACCTTAGTGTAGACTTATGCAAATCAGATTTCCTCCCCCAGAGTCAGGAAATCTCAATGCTGAAAGACATCTCAGAGCCCATCTAGTAGTTTCTTCCACTATAAACTTGAAAAATGGGCACCCAATATTTGCTTGAAGACCTCAAATGAGGGGGAACCACCCTTGAAAAAAATTCATAAGATTATCTTTTGTTTTTACAATACCTTCATTTCTGAGTATATCCTTCTCCCTCCCCAAAGCGAAATAACGTAGGGGAAAACAATTCAGCAAATGAAACAAAACATCAGCCGAGTCTCACAATCTATGCAACATTCCCTACCCATAGTCCCTCACCTCTGCAAAGAAGAAAAAGAGGGGCATTTTCTCAATTTTTCACTGTTACAATAAGGAAGGAAGGGAGGAAGGGAGAAAGGAAGAAAAGGAGGGAGGGAGGGAGGAAAGTAGGAAGGAAGGGAAGAAGGAAGGAAAGGAGGGAGAGAGAGAGAAAGATTGGAAGAGAGGGAAAGAAGGAGGAAGGAAAGAAAGAAGGAAGGAAGGAAGGAAGGAAGGCAGGCTACAAGAAAAGAGGGAAAGAAGGCCAGAAGAAAAGAGGGAAGGGAGGGAGGGAAAAAGTTACAATTAGCATATAGTTTCTGGGTTTTATCACTGTTGTTATTTGTTCTTCCCACTGGAATTGTTGGATTCATTGTGGATATTCGTTTTCTAGTTCTGCTTACTTCGCTCACATCAATTCATAGATGTCTTCGCAAGGCTCCCTACATTTGCCCTGTTCCTTATTTCTTCCAGCATAATAAAATTTCAGTATGCTCATGGACCACAGTTTGTTTAGCCATTCTTCAATCAGTGGATGGTTCCTTTGTATCCAGTTTTTTGCACACACAGACACAAAATACTACTATGAATACTTCAGGGAATATGGAACCTTCCTTTCTGTCTTTGGACTTCCTTGGACTATTTGTCAAGCAATATCCTCCATCTGTATATTTCAGTATATGAATATGATTTCATCCATGGGGATCCTCCTTGCAAAGTGTGTATCCGCCCTGGCAACTCTTATTATCATCTTCCAGTAAATCTTAAGGGATGGAGGGGTGAAGAGAGGGTCGAATCATTCAGTTAACAAGCACTTATTAAACATTTATTATGTGCCAGGCACTGAGCCAAGCTGCTAAGAGTTTGGGATACAAAGAAGGCCCAAAATAGTCCCTTCTCTCCAAGAAGTCACATCGTAATGGAAGGAGACAATGTACAAATCAGTATGTCTAGAAGTGATAAAGTGCAAATGGGAGGTGATCTCAGAGGGAAGCCAAAAGCAGTGGTGGACTCTGAAAGGCCTCTTGCAAAATGTAGCATTGGAACTAAATCATGAAGGAAGCCAGGTGGCAGAGGTGTGGAGAGATGGCATTCTGGACAGAGGCTCAGAGTTGGGACGTGGAGGGTCCTGTGGGAGGAGCTGCACTAGAGTCAGTGGTGCCTGGATCATACACGGTGGGGAGTAAAGAATTAAAAAATAGAAAACTAGGATGTGGCCAGACTGTGATGAGCTTTCAAAGCCAAACAGAGGTAACAGGGAGCGACAGAAGTATATTGAGCAGGGGAGTGACATAGTCAGATCTGTGCTATAGGAAAATCCATTTGGCAGTTGAATGTGGATAGAATGGAATGAAGAGAGACTTGAGGCAGGCAGATCCATCAGAAAGCTGTCACAATAGTTCAGGCATTCATTTCTCAAATATATAGAGAACTGAGTCAAATTTATAAGAATACAAGTCATTCTCCAATTGATAAATGGTCAAAGAATATGAACAGGCAGTTTTCAGAGGAAGAAATTAAAGCTATCTGTAGTCATATGAAAAAATGCTCTAAAGCACTATTCATTAGAGAAATGCAAATTAAAACAACACTAAGGTACTGCATCACACCTATCAGATTGGCTAACATGAAAAACAGAAAAATGATAAATGTTGGAAAAGATGTGGGAAAGCTGGAACAATAATTCATTGTTGGTGGAGTTGTGAACTGATCCAACCATTCTGGAGAGCAGTTTGGAACTATGCCCAAATGGCTGTAAAAATGTGCATACCCTTTGACCTAGCAGTACCACTTCTAGGGCTATTTCCCAAAGAGATCATCAAAACGGTAAAAGGACTTATATGTACAAAAAATATTTATAGCAGCTCTCTTTGTGGTGGCCAAGAACTGGAAATTGAGGGGATACCCATTAATTGGGGAATGGCTGAACAAGTTGTAGTATATGAATGTAATGGAATATGATTGTGCTATAAGAAATGATGAACAGGCAGATTTCAGAAAAATCTGGAAAGACTTACATGAACTGATGCAATGTGAAATGAGCAGAACCAGGAGAACATTGTACACATAATGGCAACATTGTATAATGATCATTTATGAATGACTTAGCTCTTCTCAGCAATACAAGGATCCAAGACAGTTCCAAAGGACTCATAATGGAAGTGCTATCCACATCCACAGAAAGAAGTGATGGAGTCTGAATGCAGATCAAAGTATACTTTTTTAAACTTCACTTTTTTCATAGTTTTTGTCCCTTTTGTTATGTGCCTTCTTCCACAACATGACTAATATGGGAATATGCTTTACGTGATTGCACACGTATAACTATATCAAATTGTTTACCATCTCAGGGATGCAGAGAAAAAATTTGGAATTCAAAATTTTATTTAAAATGAATGTTAGGGGGTGGAGCCAAGTTGGCAGCTGGAAAGTAGGGACTTGCGTGAGCTCCCCACCCCAGGTCCCTCCAAAAACCTATAAAAATTGCTCTGAACAAATTCTAGAGCTGCGGAACCCACAGAATAGCAGAGGAAAGCAGGATTCCAGCCGAGGACAGCCTGGATGGTTGCTGGGTAAGGTCTATCCCACGGAGCTGGGAGCAGAGCTGAGCAGAGCCCAGCATGGCTGCACCTGGACCAACCAGACTGGGAGTCAGGCGGAACAGGCCCTAGCACCCTGAATCAGTGAGCTGTGGCAGTTACCAGACTTCTCAACCCACAAACACCAAAGACAACAGAGAAGGTTAGTGGGAAAAGCTACAGGGACAGAGTGAAAGGAGTTTGTGGTTGGGCAACTGCCCTGGGGGCAGTGGAGGTAGTGCAGCTCTGAGGACACAGCTGCAACTGCAGTTGCTTCTGGCCCCAGGCCCATCTGTTGGGAGGAATTAAGTTGAGGATCAGAGCGGGGGTGCAGAGTCTGCTTAAGATCTGAGTCCAGTCTGGGTTGGCAGTTCATGGGGCAGGAGGAGCACTGGTGTGGCAGAGCTTGCTGTGTAGAAATAGCTCTAAAAACAACAATGCAACCCCTCAAGCTTGGAACAAAGTACTCTCTACTCTACAAGCACTCATACCCAATAAAAACTCAAGGGTCAAGTAGTTGGCTGGGAACATGGCCAGGCAGCGAAAACAGACTCAGATTCAGACTCAGACTCTGGAATCTTTCTTTGGTGACAAAGAAGATCAAAACATACAGCCAGAAGAAGTCAACAAAGTCAAAGAGCCTACATCAAAAGTCTCCAAGAAAAAACAAGAACTGGTCTCAGGTCATGGAAGGGCTCAAAAAGGATTTGGAAAAGCAACTTAGAGAAGTAGAGGAAAAATTGGGAAGACAAATGAGAGTGATGTGAGAAAACCATGAAAAACAAGTCAATGACTGCTAAAGGAGACCCAAAAATACTGAAGAAAATAACACCTTAAAAATAGACTAACTCAAATGGCAAAAGAGCTCTAAAAAGCCAATGAGAAGAAGAATGCCTTAAAAGCCAGAATTTGCCAAATGGAAAAGGAGGTCCAAAAGACCACTGAAGAAAATACTACCTTAAAAATGAGATTGGAGCAAGTGGAAGCTAGTGACTTTATGAGAAATCAAGATATTATAAAACAGAACCAAAGGAATGAAAAATGGAAGACAATGTCAAATATCTCATTGGAAAAACCACTGACCTGGAGAATAGATCCAGGAGGGATAACTTAAATATTGTTGGACTACCTGAAAGCCAAGATCAAAGAAGAGCCTAGATATCATCTTTCAAGAAATTATCAAGGAGAAATGCCCTGATATTCTAGAGCCAGAGGGTAAAATAGAAATTGAAAGAATCCAACGATTGTCTCCTGAAAAAGATCACAAAAAGAAAACTATTAGGAATATTGTTGCCAAATTCCAGAGCTCCCAGATCAAGGAGAAAGTTCTGCAAGCAGCCAGAAAGAAACAATTTGAGTATTGTGGAAACACAATCAGAATGACACCAGATCTAGGTACTTCTACATTAAGGGATTGAAGGACTTGGAATATGATATTCCAGAGGTCAATGGAGCTAGGATTAAAACCAAGAATCACCTACCCAGCAAAACTGAGTGTCATGCTCCAAGGCAAAATATGGATTTTCAATAAAATACAGGACTTTCAAGCTTTCTCAGTGAAAAGACCAGAGCTGAATAGAAAATTTGACTTTCAAACACAAGAATCAAGAGAAGCATGAAAAGGTAATCAAGAAAGAGAAATCATAAGGGACTTACTAAAGTTGAACTGTTTTGTTTACATTCCTACATGGAAAGATGATGTGTATGATTCATGAGACCTCAGTATTAGGGTAGCTGAAGGGAATAGGCATATATATATATATATATAGACCAAGGGCATAGAGCGAGTTGAATATGAAGGGGCGATATCTAAAAAAATTAAAATAAAATTAAGGGATTGAGAGAGGGAGAAAGGGAGAGACAGAATGGGGTAAATTATCTCACATAAAAGTGGCAACAAAAAGCAGTTCTGTTGGGAGGGAAGAGGGGGCAGGTGAGGGGGAAATGAGTGAATCTTGTTCTCATCAGATTTGACCTAAGGAGAGAATAACATACACACTCAGTTGGGTATCTTACCCTACAGGAAAGAAGGAGGAAGGAGATAAAAAGGGGGGACAATAGAAGGGAGGGCAGATAGGGGGAGGAGGTAATCAAAAGCAAACACTTTAGAAAAGGGACAGGGTCAAGGGATAAAATTGAATAAAGGGGGATAGGATAGGAAGGAGCAAAATATAGTCTTTCACAGCATGAGTATTGTGGAAGGGTTTTGCATAATGATATACTTGTGGCCTATTTTGAATTGCTTGCCTTCTTAGGGAGGGTGGGTGGGGAGGGAATAGGGCAGAGAATTTGGAACTCAAAGTTTTAAAAGCAGATGTTCAGAAAAAAAGTTTTTGAATGCAACTAGGAAGTACGATATAAAGGCAATGGGGCATAAAAATCTATCTTGCCCTACAAGAAACTAAGGGAAAAGGGGATGGGGTGGAGTGGGGTGACAGAAGTGAGGGCTGACTGGGGAATGGGGCAATCAGAATATATACCATCTTGGAGTGGGGGAGGGTAGAAATGGGGAGAAAATTTGTAATTCAAACTCTTGTGAAAATTAATGCTGAAAATGTAAAATATTAAATAAATAAATAATGATTTTTTTAGAAAGATAATGAAAAATGAATGTTAAAATTGTCTTTACATGTAATTGGAAAAATGAAATACTATTTAAAAGAAAAAACCCCAGTAGTCCAAGCATGAGGTGACAAAGGCCTGCATGAGTATGGGGACTTCATGAGTGAAGACAAGAGGAAAGAAACAAGTGATGTTGAGAAAGTAGAATGGCAGTTTGGCAGCAAATTGGATGTCTGGGGTAAGTGTGAATGAGGAATTGGGGATGATACTTAGGTTTTAAGCCTGGATGATAGAGAGACAGAGGTGCCATACACAGCAAAAGAGTTGGGGAAAAATAATTAATTCTGGCTTAGTTGTGTTGATGAAATCCTCAATATGAGATATTCAATAAATAGTGATTCGAGATTGAGCTTGATAGAAAGACTAGGTCTGGGTATATAGATCTTCCTAGAGGTAGTGATTGGACCCATGGGTGCTGATGAGATCATCAAGCTACATAGCATAGAAAGAGAGAAGAGAGGAGAGCCCAATTCAGAGCCTTAGGAGACTCCCATGTTTTGTGAGTATGACCTGGATGAAGGTCCAACAAAAGAGATAGAGAAAGCAGGGAGAGGGGAAGGAGGTCAACCAGGAGAGAACTGTGTCATGGAAACCTAGAGAGAAGAGAGTATCAAGGTGGACAGAGTGACCCACAGTGCCCATGGCTGCAGAAAGGTCTGCATTAATGAGGACTTATAAAAGGCCTTTGGGTTTTGCAGCTAGGAAGCCATTGGTAACTTTGGAGAGGAGCAGATTCCAAGCATGGAGAACAGTGTACTAAGTCACCAAAATGGGAGATGAGGAAAGACTGAATTCGTGTACTGATCAATTCCCCCTCTGGTAGACCTTTCACCCCTTTCCACCTCTACTAATTAGTGATCCATGAGTCCCTGCCAAGATCCTCCATATATAAAGGTCAAGACATGCTACTCCTTCTGCACCCCTGGCTGTCCTGCCCCCTAGGGGATGATGACCTGAACTTAATACAACCTCACCATGCCTTCCCCTTCTCAATGATTCTCACCCCTCTGTGCTATTTTCTGTCCTCCACTGTTCACTCCCTTATTCCTATCCCTTTAAGCCAACTCTCCCTCCTACAACATCCTACTCCAGATCTCCCCAGCTCTTCTGGAATGCCTGCTCCATAGGTAACAGACTTGCTTTCATCTGACTCCTTTTTCCTTTCTCGTTTCCTCTATCTTCCTGAATTCCCTGACACCTGACTCCCTCCTAATGACACTGATCCCTGGCCAAGCTTTCCTATTTACGTTAAAGGTTCCTCCATCCTCCCAGTCACTTACACTCCTAAATTAGATGCCATCCTCAACTTCTCACTCTCTCTTATCCCATATCTAATATTTTCTGAACTCTTGTCAATTTTACCTTCATGCTATTTCTTGTATAGGCCTCCTCTCTACTCACATATTCACCCCCTGAGGAAGGCCCTAATCACTTCCTGTGTGGATTATTGTGATAGCCAGGGTGGATCTGCCTGCCTCAAATCCATCTTCCACTCAACTGCCAAAGAGATCTTCCTAAAGCATCAGTCTAACGAGGCTCCTTTATCCTACAAACTCTAGGGGCTCCCTCATACTTCCACTATCAAATATAAAAATCTTCTGTTTGGCTTTTAAAGCCATTCACAAGCTGCCCCCTTCCTACCTTTCCAATCTATTTATACCTTGCCCCCCACTCAATCACCTTGTCTCATATACTCCAGAAGGTCCTCCCACAAACCACTCTATCTCCAGACCCCAAGTACTTTCCTTGGCTGTCTCCTCACTTCCACATCCTAGCTTCCTTCAAGTCTCCACTAAAATCCCACCTTCTATCAGAAGCCTTTCTCAATCCCTCTTAATGTTAGTGCCTTCCCTCTATTATTTCTGATTTCTCCTGTACATAGCCTGTTTGTACATGTGGCCTCTCTCCATTAGATTATGAGCTCAGGGCAGTTAGGTGGTGAAGTGAGTAGAGCACTGGCCCTGGAGTCAGGAGGACCTGAGTTCAAATCCAGCCTTAGACACTTGACCCATTAGCTATACGACTCTGGGCAAGTCACTTAACCCCAGTTGCCCTGCCTTCCCCGCACCTCCAAAAAAACCCAAACAAACAGATTATGAGCCCCATGAAGGCCATGGCTGTGTTTGCCTCCCTTTGTATCCACAGTGCTCATATCCAAGCAATGCCTGTTGACTTGACTTGACAACGCACAGTGGGCCTCCTGTCTCAAAGTGGTGATGATGAGCTGGAGCAGAAAGAGCCCCAAGAAAACAGGGGCATGATGCAGACAATGAGAATTCCAACTGAGTCACCAAAAGGGGTGGCCTTGGATTCTCCCCTCCCACAGGCCCCAGACTGCTAGGCCAGGGTCATAGCCACTGCCCAGGAATCAGTGTGCAAAAAGGTCTTAACCATCTCATCTTTCAACGGTCTTGTACTTGCCAGCTTAACTCATTGGGAAGAGTTTCTAGGTCCTCTATCCTTCAGGGTATTCCCCATTTACAGAACTGATGGACCCTGAGGCCTCTCTTGGACAATGCCAGTGTCTGTTGCTCTGATAAGTGTCAATTTTTTTTTTCCTGAACTGTGTCCAGAATCAACTTGGCTCTCCCCATCCCCTCCATTTCCCTAAATTTGCCTGAGTGAGCCACACCTTGGATGTTCCTAAGGGTGATCTCCCATCCCTTGTTCCTTGGCCACTGTCCAACTGAAGGCCTCTCCAACCATGGCCTCATCTTACATCAGTGGTGAGTGATGGCCATCATACCCTTAGGTTTGGGGGCCTCACCCAGGTCATGTTCACCAGAATTTGGCAAGTTCAGGTAGCCCGAGGTATAGTGGGATCCTTCCCAGGTCAACTCCCCTGACCAGCGTCAGCCGCAGGAATAGGCAAAAATACATTAAGACGGTCAATGACCCAATACCACTTTCCTGTACTGGAGACTGCCTGATCCACAAGACTGAAGAATTGATGAAATGTGACAATTTCCCTAAGATCTACTGGAAACCTTTAGGTGCCATCTGCCTCCCTCACTGGGTACAAAAGGAGATTTATCATAAGGGGAGTTGGTATGACAAAGTTCTCAAGCCTCCTTAATCTCTATCACTAGGACAGCTTTCACCCCTTCTGGTACCCAATATTATTTAGTGTTAAGTACATGGGATGACTTGGGCAAGTCCAAGTGTTTCCATTTGGCTCTACCCACGATAGCTGGCATAAAGGTTGCCATAAATGTCTATATATATACCTTTCCTTCCCTCCCAGATTTCATAATGATTTCTTCTTCCATGATCTCTCCTCCCCCAACCCCAAGGAAACAGGGATGCCAATAAACTGGCATGATGACAATCTGGTTATTGTTATTTAGCAGCCCCTTATATCAAAATGGGATGGAGAATTACCGGATGTCTTATGCCTTGGCAGCCTTATACTCAGTTGTTGTTCATCCTTCATTCCAAAGGGGACCAATAACTCTCATGCCAGATGTCAAGGTACATGCAGAGTTTTACCAGCACACCCATTAACTAACCAGCCATCTCCTTCTCAGTATTATGTTTCAAGAGGGTTTGATCTTGCTACTACCCACAAGTATTTGCTTCTGTGTTCATGAACTTTGAAAGTCCTTTATTTAATCATAATCTTTTATCATTACAACCCTCTCTCTTTCTCACTATCTAACTCTGTTTGTCTTCCTCTTCTTCACCATGACCCCAGACCCTTTGCTTCTCACTTCTTACCCAGCCATCTCTCCGGCACTGGCTATACTCTCTTTACTTTCTTAGCTTTCCTTTCCTTCTTGATGAATCAGCTCAACCCTTCCCCATCATCTTCTCTTCTGTTTCTTGTTCTTTATCTTATTCCCAATTTTGCCAAGCCTTAACTTTGGGTTGCTCCTAATGTTTGTTCTTACTAAACAAAGCTGGATGAAATCACAAAACTGTTGTAGCTGGGTCCATTACAAATGGATGCCACAGATTCCCAACTGGGACCTCAATGGAGGCTTCATCCTCTGTACCAGTGAAATCTTAGGGAGGCTGCCCTGCCTTTTAGGGGGAGTGGAGGGACTAGTATGAGAATGTCAGAACTGGGAAAGAATAACTACAACAAAGTGACTGACCATATCAGTGTTCATTCCACTAAGCAACAAAACCAGACCCACTTCACACTGCAAATTTTGGTGCCTAAGACAAGTGGTATTTACTGAGTCTCTACTGAGTGCCCAGGTAGAATAATAGCTAACATTCATTTACTCATGAAGACAACACTGGGACATAGGTACTATTACTATCTCCACTGTACAGATGAGAAAGCTGAGGCCCACAGGGGTCAAGTGACATGTCCAAAGTCACATAATGATAATGAAAACAAGAAAAGAATTACAACAAAAAATAGCAATGTTGATGATGATGATAGCTAGTGATCATATGTTTTTAATCGTTAACAAAGTACTCTATAAATATGATTTCATTCTATCCTCACAACAACCCCATAATGGAGGTACTGTAATTATTTCCATTTTACATATGAGGAAACTGAGGTGAGTAAAAGTAAACTGAGGTAAGATGAAATGACTTGCCCAAGGTCATACAGCAAGGAGGAGCAGTAGCCGTGATAGCAACAGCATCCTCCCAGCATGCCGTTCCCACGTCAAAGAAGGCGCTGTGCTCTCTAAGCAAAGCAGGATTGCAGTAGCTCAAAAGAAACATAAGATGTGCAACAAGGGCAGAAGGAATGATATTAACATTCTCATTAATTTTAATTATGCATAATTAATATTAATGATAATATTATTGTAGTTATCATTCCTATAGGATTCTAACATCTGCAAAGCACTTTATTATAAGATGTTACTTCATTTTGTCCTCATAACAGCCTTGGGACATAGGTAACATTATTATCCTCACTTTACAGATAAAGAAATTGAGGCAGATGGAGGTTAAGTGACTTGCTCAGGGTCACGCTGCTAACCATAACAACAAACAGCAACCATTGCTAGCATTCAGATGGTGCTCGATGGTTTACAAAGAGCTTTGCAAATAATAGCTAATTTTATCCTTACAGAAACTCTGAAGGTTTGGTGCTATCATTATCCCACTTTACAAATAAGGAAACTGAGGCAAACATGAGTCAAGCTGCTTGACCAGGGTTAAATACCAAGTCACAATGTTATTGATTAGAATGATAACAAAGATGATAATCACAATAATACACAAAAAATCAAAAATATTTATAGTAATATAGTAATTGTGGTATTTCCACTCTGGAGGTGGCTTAATGTTTACAAAGCACTTTAAAAATATTATCTCAGTTTTTTGACTCACAACAACCCTGGAAGGCAGGGGCTACTACCATCCCCACTCTATCGATGTGGAAACAGATGTAGAGAGGTGACTTGTCCAGAGTCACACAGCTAGCACTGATAATGATGATATTAACAATGATAATACTGACAATAATAGTCAACATTTCTATAGTGTTATAAGGTTGGCAAACTGCTTTACAAAATATGACTTTGCTACTCAGAACAATCCTGAGAGTTAGGTGCTATGAGTAGCCCCACTTTACAGATGAGAAAGCTGAGGCACACATAGGTCAGGCAAATTGCCCAAGGTCACATAGCAATACTGGAAATGATCATAACAAAAACGATGATAAGTACAACAAAAAAAAAAATGAATGGGATGGTGATGTTAACAGTGGCCAACCCTTCCATAGCACTTTAACTTTTCCAAAGAGCTTTACCAATTCTATTTCCTTTTATTCTCATAACAATGCTGGGAGTTTGTGATATTATCCCCAGTTTACAGATAAGGAAACTGAGGCAAGGATCAATGATCTGGCCAGGGTCACATAACTATTATCTCTTAAGAGCTTTGGAATTGATTGTGTGACCTGGGACACACTGGCACAGGACTGCCCAGCATGGCATGTCCTCATCAGAGAAGGTGCTGTACTCTATGAGCAAAGCAGAATTGAAATAACTCAAAGGAACACAAGATGAGCAAGTTTGAAGTGTCCGCCCCAAATGTTCCCATGGACTGTTTGTGCCTGACCTGTGATAGAGCGTTCCGAGCTTGTTTCGGTCTGATCAGCCACAGTTGGACACACGGTAACTCGATTCCAACATACTGATGTCATTTTGGTTGATGAAGGTCAACAACTCACTCACCAACCAAGGTCACAGAGCTATTAGTAGAAGGAACAGGAAGGATGATGCACAGGAAAAGCAAGAACAAAAGCAGCAACAGCAGAAACGGCAACAGAAATATTAGCAATAATAGGCACCGTTCAAGTAGGGCTCTAAGGTTTACAAAGTTCTTTCTGAACATTATTTCATATGCTTCTTGCAAGTGGGTATTTGAACTGTCCCCAATTGACATATGACAAGCCTTAAGTAGAGGTCAAGTGATTAGTCCTGGGTCATACAGTTAGTCATCATTGGAAAAATAATAGCAAGGAGAACTGTAATAGAAATGCTGATGTTAATAAAAATGGACATGTTGATAAAAAATGGTCATGGGAATATTGTGATAGTACTAGGAAGAAATAACAATCTGGTATTCAGAGAGTGCTTTGAGCTTGTAAAGGGTTTTAGCAGTATTGTATTCTCAGAACAACCCTGGGATATAGGAGCTATTAATATGCCCACTTTAAAGATGAGAAAACTGAGACAAAACATAGAAGAAGAGATTGTCCTGGGGCACACAACAAATAAGAGTAACAATGATCATTGAAATGGCAACAACAGGAAAAAGAGTAATCACAGTTATTAAAATAATACTCTACGGAACCCATGTGACACGTTAATGTTTACCAAGGGCTACGTAAGCAAGATTTCATCTTGGCTCACGACAACCCAGACAGGGAAGGCCTTGTCTTCACTTTCCAGATGGGGACACTGATAGACACAAAAGTGGATTGATGGGTCCAGAGTTACACAGCTAGTAATAATAACCACGGTGATGTTAACAGCAGGATAAAAATAACTAGTAATAACGATGGTAATAGTAACAGAAACATAAAACTAACTAGTAATGACAGCAATAGTAATAGTAGTAACAACTAGTAATACTAACCATGGTGATATTAACAACAGTATAAAAATAACTAGTAATAATGATGATAATAGTAACAGAAACATAAAACTAACTAGTAATGACAGCAATGGTAAGAGTAGCAACAACTAGTAATAATAACCACAGTGATATTAACAACAGTATAAAAATAACTAGTAATAATGATGGTAATAGTAACAGAAACATAAAAATAACTAGTAATGACAGCAATGGTAAGAGTAGCAACAACTAGTAATACTAACCATGGTGATATTAACAACAGTATAAAAATAACTAGTAATAACGATGGTAATAGTAACAGAAACATAAAAATAACTAGTAATGACAGCAATGGTAAGAGTAGTAACAACTAGTAATAATAACCACAGTGATGTTAACAACAGTATAAAAATAACTAGTAATAACGATGGTAATAGTAACAGAAACATAAAAATAACTAGTAATGACAGCAATGGTAAGAGTAGTAACAACTAGTAATACTAACCATGGTAATATTAACAACAGGATAATAATGAGTAGTAATAATAATGGTAATAACTAGTAATAATAACAATAGTAATATTAAAAACAGGATAATAACAAGTAGTAATAATAATGATAATAGTAGTAATAACTAGTAATAACAATAGTAATATTAATGACAGCAAAATAATAACTAGAAATAGTAACAATAGTAGTAATAACTAGTAATAATAACAATAATAATATGAAGAGTACAATAATAACTAGTAATAAAACAATGATAGTGATGATAGCAATAACAAGCAACAACAACAAAAGTAATATTAACAACAGTATAATAACTAGCAATAATAGTAATAACTAGTAATAATAACAATTGTTATATGAACAACAGCAAAATAATAATTAGTAATAATAAGAATAGTAGTTATAACTAGTAATAATAGCAATAATATTATAAAGAGTACAATAATAACTAGTAAAACAATAATAGTAATAATAGTAGTAATAACTAGTAATAATAACAATACTAATATTAACAAAAGTATAATAACTATTAATAACAATAAAAATAGTAATAATGACAATAGTAATACTAACAACAATATGATAACAACTAATAATAATAACAATAAGAGAAATAACAGTAGTAATATTAACAACATAATAACTAGTAATAGCAATAATAATACTAGTAATAATAACAATAGTTACACCTAGTAATAATAACAATAGCAATATTAGCAATGGTATGATAATAATTAATAATAAACAATAACAACAATAATATTAATAACAGTAGTAGTAGCTAGTAATAATTACAGTAGTAATATTAACAGTATAATAACTAGTAATAGTAATAATAGTAGTAATAACAACAATAGTAATAGTAACAACAGTATAATACCTAGTAATAATAATAATAATTATAATACTACAATAGTATCATTACAACCGTAACAATAGTAAAAATAGACAACATTTCCATAGTGTTACAAGGCTTGCCAATTGCTTTAGAAATATAACTTCGTTTGATACTCAGAACAAACCTGGAACAGAGTTTCTATTAGTATTCCCACTTTACAAACAAGAAAACTGAGGCAATCACAGATAAAGCAACTTGCCCAGAGTCATACGGCAACTTACAATGGTACTAGAAATGTTATTCTAAGAGCAACAGCAATAAAAGCAACAACAAAAATAAGAAAAATAATGAATGGAATGATGGTGATGGTGATGGTGATGGTGATGGTGATGGTGATAATGATAATGATAATGATAGAGGCCAGAATTTATATAGCACTTTAAGCATTCCAAAATACATTACTAATATTTTTTTTTCATTTTATCATCACAGCAACCCTAGGAGTTTAGAGGATTTATTATCGTCACTTTACCGATAAAGAAACTGAGGTAGAGATCAAGTGACATTCAAGGACACATAGCAATTAGTAAGAGTAACAGTTATGGTGATGATGATGATGATCATAACTACAGTCAACACTCATACAGTGCTTTAAAGTTTACAAAGTTCTTTATAAAAATAATTTTGTGTGATTCTCAGAATGATTTTTAGAGCTCGGGGCTTTGATTATCCCTATTTTACCTGTGATGAACTGGAGGAAGAGTTCAGATGACTTGCCCAGGGTCCCAACACAACAAGTTGTAGTTATAATAGTAATAATAAGAGTCTAAGTAATGCTGATTTCGTAGTTACCAACAACAATAGTAAATAGATAGTAATTAAGAATGGCTATAGCAACAACAGCAAGAGTAAAATAGGAATGGTTGGCCTTCACTAAGCACTTCAGCATTTGGGCAGCCCTTTATAAATGTCAGCTCACATAATCTTAGAACAACACTGAGATGAACGCATGTGAGTATCTCCACTTTACAGCTGAGAAATAAAAGGTAGAAATCAGTGAAGTGGCTCACCCTGCATGACACAGCCAGCCTTTTGCATAACAGCAATGAAAATACTAGTAGTGGCAAGATGGCGGCTGGAAAGCAGAGACTTGAGTGAGCTCCCCACCACGTCCCTCCAAAAAGCTATAAAAAATGGATCTGAACAAATTCTAGAACTGCAGAACCCACAAAATAGCAGAGGGAAGCAGGGATCCAGCTCAGGACAGCCTGGATGGTAGCTGGATGAGGTCTATAGAGCATGGAGTGGAGGGGAGCAGAGCTCAGCGTGGGAGGCAGCAGGACCAGCAAGACCAGTAGCCAGGCAGAAGAGGCCCTAGCACCCTGAATCAGTGAGCTGTGGCAGTTACCAGACTTCTCAACCCACAAACACCAAAGACAACAGGGAAGGTTAGTGGGAAAAGCTGCGGGGGACAGAGTTCAGGGTTTGGCCGCAACCCCAGGGGCAGCGGGGGAGGTGCAGCTACAGAACTACAGCTGCAGTTACTTCTGGCCCCAGGCCTACATGGTGGGAGGAATTAAGTGGCAGATCAGAGCAGGAGTGAAGAGCCTGCTGAAGATTTGGGTCAGGTCCGGGTTGGTGGTTCTTGAGGAAGGAAGAGTACTGGGGTGGCAGAGCTGGCTATATAGAAATAGCTCTGAAATCAATGGTGCATCCCCTCAAGCTTGGAACAAAGTACTCTTTGCTCTACAGGCAGTTGTACCCTGACGAAAAACTCAAGGGTCAAGTAAGTTGGCTGGGAACATGGCCAGGCAGCGAAAACACACCCAGATTCAGTCTCAGACTTTGGAATCTTTCTTTGGTGACAAAGAAGACCAAAACATACGGCCTGAAGAAGTCAACAAAGTGCAAGAGCCTACAACAAAAGCCTCCAAAAAAAAACATGAACTGGTCTGAGGCCATGGAAGAGCTCAAAAAGGAGTTGGAAAAGCAAGTTAGAGAAGTAGAGGAAAAATTGGGATGAGAAATGAGACTGATGCAAAAAAACCATGAAAAACAAGTCAATGACTTGCTAAAGGAGACCCAAAAAATACTGAAAAAAATATTGAAGAAAACAACACTTTAAAAAATAGACTAACTCAAATGGCAAAAGACCTCCAAAAAGCCAATGAGGAGAAGAATGCCCTGAAAGGCAGAATTAGCCAAACGGAAAAGGAGGTCCAAAAGACCACTGAAGAAAATACTACCTTCAAAATGAGATGGGAGCAAGTGGAAGCCAGTGACTTGATAAGAAATCAAGATATTATAAAACAGAACCAAAGGAATGAAAAAATGGAAGACAATGTCAAATATCTCATTGGAAAAACCACTGACCTAGAAAATAGATCCAGGAGAGATAATTTAAAAAGTATTGGACTACCTGAAAGCCATGATCAAATAAGAGCCTAGATCTCATCTTTCAAGAAATTATCAAGGAGAATTGCCCTGATATTCTAGAGCCAGAGGGTAAAATAGAAATTGAAAGAATCCACCAATCACCTCCTCAAATAGATCCCAAAAGGAAAAGTCCTAGGAACATTGTCGCCAAATTCCAGAGCTCCCAGGTCAAGGAGAAAATAATGCAAGCAGCCAGAAAGAAACAATTTGAGTATTGTGGAAAAAACAATCAGGATAACACAGGATCTGGCAGCTTCCACATTAAGGGACCAAAGGGCTTGGAATACGATATTCCGGAGGTCAATGGAGCTAGGATTAAAACCAAGAATCACCTACCCAGCAAAACTGAGTATCGTGCTCCAAGGCAAAATATTGACTTTCAATAAAAGAGAGGACTTTCAAGCTTTCTCAGTGAAAAGACCAGAGCTGAATAGAAAATTTGACTTTCAAACACAACAATCAAGAGAAGCATGAAAAGGTAAACAAGAAAGAGAAATTGTAACGGACTTACTAAAGTTGAACTGTTTTGTTTACATTCCTACACAGAAAGATGGTGTGTATGATTCATGAGACCTCAGTATTAGAGTAGCTGAAGGGAATATTCATACATACATACACACACACACACACACACACACATATATGTATATGTATGTATATGTATGTATGTATGTATATGTATATATGTATATATGTGTATATATGTATATGTGAGTGTGTATGTATGTATTTATGTGTGTGTGTGTGTGTATATATATATATATATATATATATATATAGAGAGAGAGAGAGAGAGAGAGAGAGAGAGAGCTGGTACAGAGTGAGTTGAAGATGAAGGAAGATATCTAAAAGAAATAAAATAAAATTAAGGGATAAGAGAGGAATATATTGACAGAGGGAGAAAGGGAGAGATAGAATGGGTAAATTATCTTGCATAAAAGTGGCAAGAAAAAGTGGTTCTGTAGGAAGGGAAGAGGGGGCAGGTGAGGGGGAATGAGTGAATCTTGCTCTCATCAGATTTGACCTGAGGAGGGAATACCATACACACTCAATTGGGTATCTTACCCCACAGGAAAGAAGGAGGAAGAAGATAAAAAAGGGAGGATGATAGAAGGGAGGGCAGATAGGGGGAGGAAGTAATCAAAAACAAACACTTTCAAAAAGGGACAGGGTCAAGGGAGAAAATTCAATAAAAGGGGATAGGTTAGGAAGGAGCAAAACATAGTTAATCTTTCACAACATGAGTATAGTGGAAGGGTTTTACATAACGATACGCATGTGGCCTATGTTTAATTGCTTACCTTCTTAGGGAGGGTGGGTGGGGAGGGAAGAGGGGAGAGAATTTGGAACTCAAAATTTTAAAAACAGTCGTTCAAAAACAACAACAACAAAAAAAAAAGTTTTTGCATGCAACTAGGAAATAAGATACACAGGCAATGGGACATAGAAATTTATCTTGCCCTACAAGAGAAGAAGGGAAAGGGGGATGGGAGGGGAGTGGGATGACAGATGGGAGGGCTGACTGGGGAATGGGGCAACCAGAATATATGCCATATTGGAGTGGGGGGAGGGTAGAAATGGGGAGAAAATTTGTAATTCAAATTTTTATGAAAATCAATGCTGAAAACTAAATATATTAAATATTTTTTAAAAAAAGTTAAAAAAAAAGAAAATAGTAGTAGTGAAGGTAATGGGATAATGATGACAGCCGTAATACTCTCTTACTACAATCATACTAAATAATAATAGCCACAGTACTAATAATAGCGATCAAAAGAACAATGAGACAAATAGTAGTAGTAAAACTGGTAGGAAGAGGGATAAGAATCATAAGAGCAACAGTAAAAGAACAGGAACACTAAAAGAACACTAACTTAATAGCAACTGTGAGAGCAAGAATAATAGTAACAGCAAAAGTAACAGGGAAAGTAACAAGAGCAAGAGCAAAAGCAACAACAGCCCCAATAGTAACAACAGCCATGATGAAAGCAACAATCAAAGCAAAAGCAGCAGAAACGGTGACGGTAAGGGCAAGAGTAGCAACAAAAGTTGTTACCACTAGGGATTAAAATAATTCCTCTTGTAATCTAGATGTTGTTAGATTAAGAATTGTACTTACTTAAGAAATTGAGGTTGTTAACTGAACCAAGGGCTTTTGGATATTCAATCTTGTGTAGAGGAATTGTGTAGAAGTATAGAGGAATTCCTGTGGACAAAGCTTTGAAAGTCCTGGTAAACTTTGCTATTGTGATAAAG
The DNA here is from genome assembly GCF_011100635.1 of Trichosurus vulpecula. NCBI lineage: Eukaryota > Metazoa > Chordata > Mammalia > Diprotodontia > Phalangeridae > Trichosurus > Trichosurus vulpecula. Next base: position 5,202,719 of record NW_023494377.1, read on the forward strand.
CTAATTTAATTGGGTATGTAATGTATAGAAACTAAGTGTTCTCCCCATTACAACACCTCTTTGACTAAAGAATTTTTGTGATATCTAGAAATTCTGTAATAACAAAGAACTGAGTTGTTATAATCCTTTGAAAGGTATAGGGGTGTGATTTTCAGGCTTGTATCATCTAAAGATGTATTTATGTGTGTTAATCTGGAGGTTTGTGGACTAATTTGTGATGGCACTTTGGGAATATGTGAATGAATCCCAATGTTTAGGGGTTATTTTGCTTTGGGAAGGAGACACATCTCATTTTAGAGCTGTCCAAATAATTCTTCTTCATGAAAGTTTAGTGACAATCCTTGTTTATATTAGGATCAATTTTAAACTGTTTTAAAGAAGGGAAAATACTTTTGAAAAATGTTCTGTAAAATCTTTTTGTATAATTTTTTTAGAAGGCCTGCTGAATTATCACCTGAATTGGTTGCAGTTCAAACCTACTGTGAGTTTTCAGAGTTTCTGGGTGAGAACCTTATACTTGGGGAATTAATGCTTATCTGTAGAAGCCTTGAGGGAGGGTGGTTGAAGGCCTGTTGGATGTCTTATTCTTGGTTTTTGAATAAGGAGGTTCGAAATGGCAATCTGCATTCCTTACTCCTCCCCACCCTTAGTTTAGATAAGAAGAAGGAGTTTTACCTTTGCTCACCTGTCAGAAGGGAAGGAAGGGGGAGGAGCAGCAGTTACTGGGATTTGAGTTTTTACTGAAAGAAAGAGAGCAATAGGGGTCAGAAGCCTCCAAACCTGGCTTCTTAAAGTCAGCAGATAAGATTAGATTTGAAATGGGGTTTGGTTTGGTAGTTTTCATTAGTGAAGCTTGCCATCTGATGGAAAAGAACCCACTCTTGGGGTGAGATGATATGATGTTTTTTTTTTTTTTTTATGGCAGATCTCGGTAATCAGAAATAAGCTGGTAGTGACAGAAGGGGAGGTATCTGCCAGAATCTGTTACCATTGTGAAAGAAGTTGGTTTTATGAGGGGGAAAATGGAAAATTGGTTACATTGGTACTCTTGTATAGCCAAATGAAAGATAATATGGCTTCTAAAGTATTAATGGGAATAATCTGGGAAAAAGGGAAAAGAAGTTTTATGAGACAATATTGTTTACAAATGTAAGGTTGAATCATTATCCCATAGACTAAGGCTGGTATTTAAAGTTATATTGTATCTATGTGAGATAGAGTCCTTAGATGTTTTAAAGTGATGTAAGAGCAATTAGGTATTAATACAAATAGTGTAATCACTGGAACTAAATCAGAGACGTCTTCAGTTTAGGGAAAGGAATTTCAATGTAAGTCTATTTAGGAGAGAAGTTGTAGAGTATTTCTGTATTAATGGGAAAAGTTAAATGTGGATTTGAATGCATTCCATCGTCTAAAACATAAAGATAAAGTTATATGGTTGAATTCTTTCAGATCAGGCATAATTAGAGAAGAATAGAAAAATAGAGGAGAAACTGATGCAAATGTGTTAGAGCAGCAACTTGTGATCTTAATGGGAAGATTTTATGAACAAGGGGGGAAATGCATGCAAGCTATTTAGAGCTAGCTTTTAGAATGTCCCTTAGGCAATGTGAGGTTATAGTCACCAATTATTGGAACTTGGCATTCAAAGACTTAATGGGACTGTTAACTGACTGTTTTTCTGAGTCTAACTCCAGGTGTGAGTATCAAGGAAGGCTGACCCAAGATGCCAGCAGCCCTGTGGAGGGCAGGCATGAGCTGCAGGTATGATTTCTTGGCAAAGTTCAGGGGGCAACTGTTCAGCATGTGCTGAGGTGGGACCCTCTTGAACTGATGCCTTAACTGAAACCTGGCAGACTAGGCCTGGCTCAATGCAGCTTGCAGTTTGACACAGCTTCTGCCTGGAGTTGATTGGAAGCTGGGGAAAATACGGTCCCCTTACTCTAAGTCCCTACTCTCTTGGTGGCAAATTTCTATAATCAGAAGTCTTTGTAAATCTATTAAAATAATTGATTATGGAACATCTTAGATTACTATAGGACTGGGACTAGTGTTAAGTTAGGTTTTTTTTTTCTTGGAAATGGTATGGAGACAATTAGGTCAAGGGCTTGTGAGAATATTATTTTGCTATTTGGTTAATATCATGCTTGTCTAAAGCTTTGCTACAATTAGTAATGTTAAAAGAAGACTGGCTTGTGGTTTATTTTGTAAATGCCATCAGAGAAACATGGCATGACTAAAAGTTTATAATGTTATATGTTCTGTGTTAAGAATTGGTTATCTAATATATTTATGTATGTGCTGGAGCCTTCTATTAATTCCTTAGTGAAATATCATCCTCCTGGTGAGAATGTTAACGTAAAGTATGTTAAGTAAAGTATGTAAAGAGTTAATGTAAAGTATGAGGAACTGGGCTCTGATGTAAATTTCTTAAACATGGCAATTGGCCAAAGTTCCAATTATGAATTTGTAAAAATGATCAGGGTATGAGGATTAGAAAATTGTGCCAAGGTAACTTTTGTAGGAGAATGGAAAGAAAGCTGGTTCCTACAAGAAGGCAAGAAGAAGATGCGGGAGATGGCTGGAACAAATACCAAGGACCAGAAGACTTCACTGATGTTGTTCCCTGCCAGACAGCCTTATGGGAAGAGACTTTTGAATCTTAAAGGGACAATTGCATTATCATTTTCTTTTGGGTCTCTGTATCTATACTTACAAAGGGGACTGCCCCCTTTGATTTGTCAATGCGTCAATAAATCCTTCCCATATTTAAAGGAGTGATGATTAAGAAGAAAAATTCAAATGAGAAAGAGAGGAAGGGAATATTAAAAATGTGGAAACAAAAACTTGAATAAAAGAAGAGGGGGAAATTGTGAGAAATGAGAGGAAGAGTTTTGTTTCCACAGAACTAAAGGTGTACTTCCCCCCCTCCCCCACCCCAGCTTTAGCAGAAACCAGACCTCAAGGTCGGTCAGGTGAGAGGTCAGAAGCTCATACACATGTGCATGCTTTTTGAGAAGGCAATCAGGGGAATTAGAGAGGCCAAACTGCTTGAACCAGTTCAAGCTAATCTCGGATCTGTTCTTGGTCAAGAATCCAGGCCTACTGATTTGCATAATTTGCATATGTTAAAGAGGGAATGTATGAGAAGTAAAAGAATATAGTTTAATTCTAAACTAAGACAAGGAAAATGTAATTAACTTCACTTTTGCTTCTGTATCCTTATTATCCTACCTATATAAACTGTATAACCTAGGAAAACGATGTAAAAAACAAAGATTGTAAACTAACCATAACTCTAGCAGGAGTGGAGGGAATGGTTACCCCTGCTCCTGCAGCTGTATCGGTGTGGGTGTTCCAGTGAGCACTGCACCCGCTCTCTCTGGGAGCGTAATAAAATGTCTTCCTCTGCCCCCCCCCAAAAAAGTAACAGCAGCTGAAAGAACCACAGCAAAAACAAAGGTAACAGTAAGAGCAGCAAGAGCAAAAGTAACAGCAGAATAGTAACAGTAAGAAGACAGCGAAGGTAAGAAGAAAACTAACAGGAACAACAGCAATAGAAACAGTAACAATGGCAGCAAATGGAACAGCAACAAGAAAAGTACCAGCAACAGTAAAGGTGAAAGTAACAGTGAGAGTAATAACTACAGCAACAACAAAAGTACCAGCAACAGTAAAGGTGAAAGTACCAGCAACAGTGAAGGTGAAAATAACACTAAGAGTAATAACTACAGCAACAACAAAAGCAACAGTAACAGTAAAGGTGAAAGTAACAGTGAGAGTAGAACTAACAACAACAGCAAAAGATAACAACAAGAGCAAAAGCAACAGTAATAGCAACAGCCACAATAAGAGTAACAAAAATAACAGTGACTGTAATAGTGAGATTGACAACACCAGAAGTTACAAAAACTAGTAGCAATAATAGTGACGATAATAGCCACAGTAACAGTCACACCAGCAACACCAAAAATGACAGCAACAGCAAGAGTAACAATAATAGTAATAACTACAGCAACAACAAAAGTAACAGTAACAGTAAAGGTGAAAGTAACAGTGAGAGTAATAACTACAGCAACAACAAAAGTAACAGTAACAGTAAAGGTGAAAGTAACAGTGAGAGTAATAACTACAGCAACAACAAAAGTAACAACAACAGCAAGAGCAAAAGTAACAGCCACAGTAAAAGCAATGACAAAAGCAACAGTGACAGTAATAGTAACAACAAAAACACAACAGCCACAATAACAGGAGCAAGAGTAACAATAACAGCAAAAGTAATAGCAACAGCACAGTATATAATAGCAACAACAAAAGTAAGAATAACAGTACCGGTAAAAGCAACACCAAAAATCAATAAGAGTAACAATAGCAAGAGCAAAAGCAGCCACAAATGTAACAGCAAAAACAGAAGGAACAGAGTAAAGATAACAGCAATAATAAAAGTAACAAAAATCCCAGTAAGTGCAATAGTAACATTAACAACTGCAACAGCAAGTCACACAAAAATACAACAGTAACCATGACATTAGCAGTAACAGCAACAATGGCAGCAGCAATAAAAGCAATAGAAAGTAAGAGTAACAACTATAGCAACGAAAGTCACAGTACCAGCAATAGAAACAGTGACAGAAATAGCAGGTATAGTAACAAGAACAGTAATAGTAAAAGTGACAGCAGCAGTAACAGGAATGATAACAGCCACAGCAATAACAAAAATAACAGTGGTAGTAACACCAACAGCAAGAGCAAAATAAATGCAACAGCTGCGATAAGAGGAACAGGAATGTTTATACCATGAGTAACAGCGAAAGTAATAACAGAAACATGGAGAGTAACAACAAAAGCAAATGTAACAACAGGAATTGCAAAATTAAAAAAACAGTGAAATTAGCAGCAACAGCAAGAGTAAAAGCAACGGTTATAATACCATCAACGTTAACAAAAACAACAGTTACTAAACAGCAGAAGTAACAGTAACAGAAAAGCAAAAGTAACAGCAAGCATAAAAATAGCAACAAGAGTAACAATAGCAAAGTAACAAAATAGCAGTAACTGCAATCCTAGCATTAACAACAGGAACAGCAACCTCAAAAGTAACAGGAACAGCAACAATATTTGTGTCATTAATAGTAATAGCAACAGTATGAGCGATAGCAGGAGCAAAACAAAATGCAACAACTATAGTAAGTTTGCATTTCTAGAACATTCCAAAGTTGGAGAAGTACTGGACACAGATTCCTGCTATTATAATAGTAATAGCAATGTCAAGAGCTATATTATAGTATTGGTTATCCCCTTTTATTCTCAGAACAACCCTGGGATGTAGTTGCTATTAGCCTCCCCATTTGACAGATGAGAAAACTGAGGCAGATATAGGATAAGCGATTTGCCCAAAGTCACAAGGGAAGTTACAATGGTACTAGAAATGATAATAAGAAAACAGCATTAAGAATAATAATAAAGTAGTGAATGAAATAATAATGGTCAGTATACATAGAGTGCTTTAAGTTTTCCAAAGTGTTTTATTAAAAAAATATTTCATTTTATCCCCACAACAACCCTAAGAGTTTGATGACCTTATAATTTCCACTTTAAATGTATGGGAACTGAGGCAATTGTCAAGTGACTTGGCTAAGTTCACACAGCTATTTGTAAGAATAATACCAGTGATCATAATGACAATGAAGATAATAAGAAGTCAACCCTCATGAAGGCTAATAAGGTTTACAAAGTTCTTTTTATAAATTACTTCTTGTGATTCTCAGGAAAATTCTTGGAGGTCCATGCTCTGATTTTCTCCACTTACCATATGACAAATCGGAGGCAGATATCAAGTGACTTGCCCAGGGTCACATGACTAGTCATAGCTGTAATAGTAATGATAATAGTCATGGTAAAGTTTATAGTAGTAATAATTGTATTAGTAATTAATAACAATAATAGTAATAGAAATAATGGGAAGAAGATTGATAAAGGAATAAGAATAGCTGCCATTCAGAGAAATTTGATATTTTTGGAGTGCTTTATAAATATTATCTCACTGCATTCTCAGAACAAGCCTGGGATGCAGCTGCTAATACCATCCTCATTTCACAGATAAAATGAAATGAGATAGTATTTGTATAGAACTTTGGAAACATCAAAGCAAACCACCATGGAAGATTGTTGATGCATTTATACCCACTTTACAGATAAGTAAACTGAAGCAGAGATCAAGTGGCTTGTCTGGGGTCACAAAGCTATTAGTAGATGAGGAGGAGGAGAAAAGTAATGGTAATAATAAGAAATTGTCAATACTCATGAAGGATGTTCAGGTTTTCTGACACGTCTACAAATATGTCATTTCATCTTCAGAATGATTCTTGCAGATAGATGCTCTGATTATTTCCACTTTACAAGTGATAAAACTAAAGCAGTTGTCAGGGGACTTATTCAGGGTCACACAGCTAGTTGTGGTAGTAAAAAGGAGAGCAAAGATAATAGTAAAGGTAATGGTGATAGCATTGGTAAGGGCATTACTAACAGCAACAGGAAGAACAGGAACAAGAAGATGTATAAATGGCACTCAGGGAAGGCTTTGGGAATTCAGAGAATTTTTGGGAAATGCTTTACAAGTATTACCTAACTTCATCCTCAGAACAACCCCAAAATGTAACTGCTGTTAGTATCCCCACTTTTTGGATAAGAAAACTGAGGTACACGTAGGTCAAGTGACTTGAGCAGGGTCACATGGCTCATTGTAGTTACAAATGGTATTAGCAATAGCAATAACAGCACTATTAACAAGAGGAATTGGAATTCCTGGCGTTCATAGAGGTTTACAAAGTCTTTTATCTCATTTTATTCTCAGAACAGCCCTGGGATCTAGGTGTTATTAGTATCCCCACTTTATGATGAGAAAACTGAGTTTGATACAGTGGAAAAGACCTGACCAGTGTGATTTTGCAAATGACTGGTATAATAGAAGCAGCAACCATAAAAGTGATGGTAATGACCCTTGTAATAGAAACAGCAACAGTAGTGAAAATAGTAATAGTCATAGTAATTGCAATAGCAACAAAATCAATAGTAATAGTAATTTTAATAATAAAATAATAGGGATATGACTTCATTTTATTCTCATGACAACCTTGGGACTTTGTGCCATTATTTCCATTTTATACTAAAGAAACTGAGGCAGCAGTCAAGTGACTTGTCCAGAATCACACAGCTATTAGTAGGAGTTACAGTAATGATGATGGGTATGAAAATGATACTAAGGATAATAATAGTAACATTCCCCTCTTATGAAGAGTTTTCAGATTTACCAAGTTCTCTACAAATATTTCACTTGATTCTCAGCACAACGTGGTGCCCCACTTTACGTATGACAGTCCTGAAGCAGAGGTCAAGTGAATTGTCCAGGGCCAAGCAGCAAGTCACAGTAGTGCATAATAGTAATGATAATAGTAGTTGTTATACTATCAGGAGTAATAATTCTAGTACTAATAGTAGTAATAGTAATAATGGTTATATTAATGTCAATAGTAGGAATAGGAAAGTGCTTTAAGAATATCATCTCATTTTATTCTCAGAAGAACTTCTAGGATGTAGACACAACTAGAATTTCCACTTTACAGATGAGAAAACTGAGTCAGACATAGTTCAAGTGACTTGCCCAGAGTGACACAGCTAGTCATTGTTGTAATAGTAATAGCAGTGCTAATAGTAACAGTGATGGTCAAGATTATAATAATGGCAATAGTAATAGCAATAGTGAGAATACTGGCTATATATAGTAATAGTTCTAGTAATGTAGTAATATTAGTAATACAATAGTAACCAAAAAGGTAATAGTAATAGCAATACTAAAAATAGTAATGGTGATCATAGTGATAGTTGGCATTCATAACTTACTTAGAGCTTTCTGAAATACTTTACAAACATTTCCTCTTTATTCTCAGAACAGTTCCAGGATAGAATTGTTACAAGTATGCCCAATTTACAGATCAGAATACTGAGGCAGATACACATCCTGGGTAACACAATAAGGTACAATGATACTGGAAGTGACAGTAAAAAACCCAATAGCAACAATAAAAAATAAGATAATGAATAAAATGGAAATGATAATAAAGCCAGCATTTATCTAGTGCTTTATGTTTTCCAAAGCCCTTCTTGAATATTATGTCATTTTTTCCTCACAACCATCTTAGGAGTTTGGCAATGTTATTATCTCCACTTTACAGATAAGGAAACTGAGGCAGGGGTCAAGTGACTTGCCCATGGTCACAGAGCAATTAGTAGGCATAACAGTAGTGATAATGACGATGATCATAAGGTAACAGTAATAAATTGTCAATACCCATGAAGGTTATTACGGTTTACAAAGTTCTTGACAAATATTTCACCTGATTGTCAGAATGATTCTTAGAGGTATATGCTCTGAACATCCCTATTTATGTATAAAAAACCTGAGGCAGTGACTTGCCCAAGGTCACACAGGTAGTCATGATTATAATAATAATGTGAATAGGAATAGTTAGCATTCATAAATCTTATCGAGGATTGGGAAGCTTTTTACAAATATCTGTATTTTCATTTTAGTGTCAGAACAACTCTAGCATGTAGCTACTACTAGTATTCCCATTTTGCAGATGAGAATACAGAGGCAGATATGAATCAAGTGACTCAGCTAGTCATAGTTATAATAATAACAGCAATCATACTTGTGATGGAATTGTTAATAGTCTATTCATTACTTTTGGGTCTCACAGGTGGTTGTAGTTGTAAGACTACTAGGATGATACTAATGATTAGTAATAATAATAATAGTAAAAAGTAATAGGAATGGGATTGGAAATAGGAATAGTTAGCATTCATAGAGTGTTTTGATGTTTGTGAAATCCTTTACAACTATCATCTCGTTTTATTCTGAAAACAACCCCGGGATCCAAGTGGCACTAGTAGCCCCATTTTGAAACTGAGAAAACAGAGGCAGATATGGGTCAAGTGACTTGCCTAAGGTCACACAGTAAGTCACAGTCATAAAAGTAATAGCAATGCTACTAGTAATAAGAATGGCCATGGTAATAGTGATGGTAATAACCATGGTAATAGTAATAATAATGATGGGAATACATGGCATTCATAGAGTACTTTGAGACTTGTAGAGTACTTTACAAATATTACCTCTTTTTTATTCTCAGAACCACACTGGGATACAGTTGTTACAAGTATCCTAAATTTATAGGTTAGACAACTGAGACATATATAAATTCAGGTTGACACAATAAGTTACAACAATACCAGAAATGATAATAAGAAAAAAAATAGTAGCAACAACAACCAAAATTAAGATAATGAATAGAACAGAATTGATAAAGGCCAGCTTTCAATCTAGTGCTTTACTAGTATTTTGTCTTCACTACCATCTTGGGAGTTTGGTGATGTTATTATCTCCACCTTACAGATAGGGAAACTGAGCCAGAAGTCAAGTGACTATAGAGCTAGTATCACAGAGCTATTAGTAGGCATAATAGTAGTAATCATGACAGTGATAATAATACTAATCCTAATAAATTGTCAATACTCAAGAAAGGTATTAAGATTTACAAAGTTCTTGACAAACATTTCATCTGCTTATCAGAATGATTCTTAGAGGCACATGTTCTCAATATCCCTACTTCACATATCAAAAAACTGAGAAAGAGTTCAAGTGACTTGCCCAAGGTCTCCCAGCTCATCATAGTTTTAATAGGAATGTTAATAGGAATAGGAATAGAAAAAGGAATAGGAAAAGTTGGCATTCATAAAACACTTTGAGGTTTGTGAAACCATTTATCAATGTTAGTTCATTTAATCTTAGAACAACATTAAGATGAAGGTGATATTAGTATCCCCGCTTTACAGTTGTGAAATATAAGGCAGACGTGGGTAAAGATTAACACAGCTAGCCTTTGCTGTAATAGCAATGAAAATAGTAATAGGGAAGGTAATGGGATGATGATGAGAACAATAATCCCAAGACCCATAGCAATAGTAATAGTCATCAAAAGAGCAATGACATTAATAGTAGCAGTAAAACTAGTAGTAATAGTCATCGAAAGAGCAATGACATTAATAGTAGCAGTAAAACTAGTAGTAATAGTCATCGAAAGAGCAATGACATTAATAGTAGCAGTAAGACTAGTAGTAATAGTCATGAAAACGGCAATGATATTAATAGTACCAGTACAACTAGTAGTAACAGTCATCAGTAGCAGTAAGACTAGTAGCAATAGTCATCAAAAGGGCATGACATTAATAAGCAGTAAAACTAGTAGTAATAGTCATCAAAAGGGCAATGACATTAATAGTAGCAGTAAGACTAGTAGTAATAGTCATCAAAAGGGCAATGACATTAATAGTAGCAGTAAGACTAGTAGTAATAGTCATCAAAAGGGCAATGACATTAATAGTAGCAGTAAGACTAGTAGTAATAGTCATCAAAAGGGCAATGACATTAATAGTAGCAGTAAGACTAGTAGTAATAGTCATCAAAAGGGCAATGACATTAATAGTAGCAGTAAGACTAGTAGTAACAGTCATCAGAACAGCAATGATATTAATAGTAGCAGTAAGACTAGTAGTAATAGTCATGAAAACGGCAATGACATTAATAGTACCAGTACAACTAGTAGTAACAGTCATCAGAACAGCAATGACATTAGTAGTAGCAGTAAGACTAGTAGTAATAGTCATCAAAAGGGCAATGACATTAATAGTAGCAGTAAGACTAGTAGTAACAGTCATCAGAACAGCAATGACATTAATAGTAGCAGTAAGACTAGTAGTAATAGTCATGAAAACGGCAATGACATTAATAGTACCAGTACAACTAGTAGTAACAGTCATCAGAACAGCAATGACATTAATAGTAGCAGTAAGACTAGTAGTAATAGTCATCAAAAGGGCAATGACATTAATAGTAGCAGTAAGACTAGTAGTAATAGTCATCAAAAGGGCAATGACATTAATAGTAGCAGTAAGACTAGTAGTAATAGTCATCAAAAGGGCAATGACATTAATAAGCAGTAAAACTAGTAGTAATAGTCATCAAAAGGGCAATGACATTAATAGTAGCAGTAAGAATAGTAGCAATAGTCATCAAAAGGGCAATGGCATTAATAGTAGCAGTAAGACTGGTAGTAATAGTCATCAAAAGGGCAATGACATTAATAAGCAGTAAAACTAGTAGTAATAGTCATCAAAAGGGCAATGACATTAATAGTAGCAGTAAGAATAGTAACAATAGTCATCAAAAGGGCAATGACATTAATAAGCAGTAAAACTAGTAGTAATAGTCATCAAAAGGGCAATGAAATTAATAGTAGCAGTAAGACTAGTAGTAATAGTCATCAAAAGGGCAATGACATTAATAAGCAGTAAAACTAGTAGTAATAGTCATCAAAAGGGCAATGACATTAATAAGCAGTAAAACTAGTAGTAATAGTCATCAAAAGGGCAAAGAAATTAATAGTAGCAGTAAGACTAGTAGTAATAGTCATCAAAAGGGCAATGACATTAATAAGCAGTAAAACTAGTAGTAATAGTCATCAAAAGGGCAATGACATTAATAGTAGCAGTAAGAATAGTAGCAATAGTCATCAAAAGGGCAATGAAATTAATAAGCAGTAAAACTAGTAGTAATAGTCATCAAAAGGGCAATGACATTAGTAGTAGCAGTAAGACTAGTAGTAATAGTCATCAAAAGGGCAATGACATTAATAGTAGCAGTAAGACTAGTAGTAATAGTCATCAAAAGGGCAATGACATTAATAAGCAGTAAAACTAGTAGTAATAGTCATCAAAAGGGCAATGACATTAGTAGTAGCAGTAAGACTAGTAGTAATAGTCATCAAAAGGGCAATGACATTAATAGTAGCAGTAAGACTAGTAGTAATAGTCATCAAAAGGGCAATGACATTAATAAGCAGTAAAACTAGTAGTAATAGTCATCAAAAGGGCAATGACATTAATAGTAGCAGTAAGACTAGTAGTAATAGTCATCAAAAGGGCAATGACATTAATAAGCAGTAAAACTAGTAGTAATAGTCATCAAAAGGGCAATGACATTAGTAGTAGCAGTAAGACTAGTAGTAATAGTCATCAAAAGGGCAATGACATTAATAGTAGCAGTAAGACTAGTAGTAATATTCATGAAAACGGCAATGACATTAATAGTACCAGTACAACTAGTAGTAACAGTCATCAGAACAGCAATGACATTAATAGTAGCAGTAAGACTGGTAGTAATAGTCATCAAAAGGGCAATGACATTAATAGTAGCAGTAAGACTAGTAGTAATAGTCATAAAAATCATAAAAGCAACAACAACAGAAAAAAGCAATAGTAACATCAAGAGCAACTGGGAAAGCAACAGTAACAGTAATAGCAACAGAAAAAGTAACAGGAAAACTAACAACAGCAGCAGCAAGAGCAAGACCACCACCAACAGTAGGATCGATGATCAAAGCAAAAGCAATAGAAATAGCAACTGTTATGATAGCAATAATAGGAACAGTAAAAGCAAGAGCAACCACAAAATTAACAGCTACAGTAACAAAGCAGAAACAAAAATAGCAATAAAAGTAACAATAGCAAGAGCAAAAGTAACAACAAAAGTAACAGTAAAAATAATAACAACAAGGGCAAGAATGAAAGGAACAGTAACAGAAACAGCAAAAGCAAGAGCAAAAGTAACTGTAACAGCAACAGTAAGAATAAAATAATAGTAACAGCACCAGTAAGAGTAACAACAGCAACAACAAAAGTAACAATAGTAACAACAACTGCAAACCCTAAAGTAACAGTAACAATGTACAAGAGCAGCAACACAAGGAAGAGTAACAGCAACAATAACACTAAAAGTAACAATAGCAAGAGAAACAGTAACAACAATAACAACAAATGTAACAATAAAAATAATAACAAGGGCAAGAATAAAAGTAACAGTAACAGCAAAAAAAACAAAAGTAACTATGACAACAAAAACAACAGAAACAGTCAAATCAATAGTAACAGTAATAGTAACTAATAACAGCAACTGCAATAGTAACATAAGAGCATAAACAATAAAATAACAGTAAAGTAATAGTAACGACAGCAAAAGGAAAAGCAACATCCACAAGGAAAGTAAGAATAACAACAACAGTAAAAGAAACAACAAAAATGACATCAGCAGTCACAAAAACATACATTAAAAAAAAGCAATAGTAGGAGTAAAGTAATAGCAATAGCAACAAAAAAGTAACAGTAATAGCAGAAACTACAGTAACAATGAAATCAACAGCAACCATAGCAATGGCAAAAATAACAATAACTGCAATAGTAAATTGAGAACAAGAATGACAAGATCAAAAGTAACAACAACAGCAATTACAAAAACAGCTGAAAGCAGTAGCAACAGCAATAGAAAAGGTAACAGTAACAACAACAGCAACAACAAAAAAATTAGTAACAGCAAGAGGAATAATAAAGGTAAAAGCAACAGTTACAGAAATACTAACAGCTATGGTAACAACAATATAAACAACAAAAGGAATAACAACAGTAATAGTAACAACAGCAGCAAGAGCAAAAGCAAAATTGGAACAAGAGTAAAAGAAATAGCAACAACAAAAGTAACAGTAACAGCAAATTTAATAGTAACATCAACAACACGAATAGGAATACTTCTGGTAACAAGAACAGCAAAAATAATGGTAAAGAAACAGCCACAGTGACATTAAGACTAAGTGCAACAGGAATAATTTTATAGCTTCAATAACAGTGAAAGTAACAGTAACAGAAACATCAAGAATAACTTCAATAGCAACAGTAAACAACAATCAAAGTAACTGCAACACTACCAAACTACAATAAAAGTAGAAGCAACAGCAAGAGTAAAAGCAACAGTAATAGCAACATCAACATTAACAAAAGCAGCAGTAGTAGCAACAGCCAAAATACATCAAAAGTGACATTAAAAGCAATAGTAACAGGAAAAATAAATGCAATAGTTTGAGCAACAGCAAAGACAAAAGTAATAGTAACAGTAAAAACAGGAACAGAAATAGAAACAGTTACAGAAAAAGAGCAGCAACACTTACAGTAACAATAATAGGAACAGCAACAGTAAAGACAACTGAAATAGGAAAAGTAACAGCAACAGTGACAGTAAAAACAACAGAAACAATAACAATAGAAGTAATGGTTGGAGCAACAGCAAAGGCCAAAGTAATGGTAACAGTAACAATAGGAACAGAAATAGAAACAGTTACAGAAAAACAGCAGCAACACTTACAGTAACAATAATAGGAACAGCAACAGTAAAGACAACTGAAATAGGAAAAGTAACAGCAACAGTGACAGTAAAAACAACAGAAACAATAACAATAGAAGTAATAGTTGGACCAACAGCAAAGGCCAAAGTAATGGCAACAATAACAATAGAAATGTAAATAGAAACAGTTACAGGAAAACAGCAGCAACACTTACAGTAACAATAATAGGAACAGCAACTGTAAAGGCAACTGAAATAGGAAAAGGGACAGTAAAACAAGTGATAATAACAAGAAAAGCAATAATTTGAACAAAAGCAAAAGTAAAGTAACAGAAACAGGAACAGAAATAGAAAAAGTTACAGATAAACAACAGCCACACTTACAGTAACAATAATAGGAACAGCAACAGCAAAGACAACTGAAATAGGAAAAGTAACAGCAGCAAAAGGGACAGTAAAAACAACAGAAACAATAACAATAGAAGTAATGGTTGGAGCAACAGCAAAGGCCAAAGTAATGGTAACAGTAACAACAGGAACAGAAATAGAAAAAGTTACAGAAAAACAACAGCTACCCCTACAGTAACAATAACAGTAACAGCAACTATAAGGCAACTGAAATAGGAAAAGTAGCAGCAAAAGGGACAGTAAAAACAAAAGTGATAATAACAATAAAAGCAATAGTTTGAACAAAAGTAAAGTAACAGTAACAAGAAGAACAGAAATAGAAAAAGTTACAGAAAAACAACAGCCACCCCTACGGTAACAGTAATAGTAATAGCAACAGCAAAGGCAATTAAAATAGGAAAAGTAGCAGCAAAAGGGACAGTAAAACAAGTGATAATAACAAGAAAAGCAATAATTTGAACAAAAGCAAAAGTAAAGTAACAGAAACAGGAACAGAAATAGAAAAAGTTACAGATAAACAACAGCCACACTTACAGTAACAATAATAGGAACAGCAACAGCAAAGACAACTGAAATAGGAAAAGTAACAGCAGCAAAAGGGACAGTAAAAACAACAGAAACAATAACAATAGAAGTAATGGTTGGAGCAACAGCAAAGGCCAAAGTAATGGTAACAATAACAATAGGAATGTAAATAGAAACAGTTACAGGAAAACAACAGTCACCCCTACAGTAAAAATAATAGGAACAGCAACTGTAAAGGCAACTGAAATAGGAAAAGTAACAGTAACAACAAAAGTAGAAGTAACAGCAATAGCAATAGGGGTAGTAATGGGGTAGTAATGAGAAAGGCATCAATAATACTAAGAGCAACAACAAAAGCAACAGTAAGAATAATAGCAAGAATAAAAGTAAATGCAACAACAGTGATGGTAACAGCAATAGGAACAGTCACAATAGTAACAGTAAAAATAAAAGTAATAATAACCTCAACAACAAGAGTAACAGTCAAGGTAACAATAGCAGTAGTGTCAGTGCCAACAGCAGTAAGAGCAAATTAAAATCAACAGCATTGGTAACAACAACAATAACAGCAACAGTAAAAGTAACAACAACAGCATCAATAATGGTAACAGTAGTAATAGCAACAGAAACAGTAACAACAAATAGAAGAACAAAAGTCAACGTAACAAAAGTAACAGTGACCAAAACAATGGTAACAGTAACAACGAAAGCACCACCAAGAGCATAGTAACCATAAGAAGAACAATAACGGTGACAGAATAACATGAGCAAAAATAACAGCGATGGTAACTACAAAAGTAACAGACACAGCAACAGCAACAGTCATTGCATCAGTAACAGCAGCAGAAGCAAATGCAAAAGCAACAGCAACCACAAAAGCAAGCCTAAGGGCAACAATAACAAAGCAGTAACAGCAAGAACAAAAGGAAATGCAAGAGCACCAGCAACAGGAATAGCAACAGTTTGCATTCATAGAACATTCCAAGGTTTGAGGTGTACCGGACACAGATTGTTGCTGTTGTAGCAGTAATAGCAATGTTAATAGCTATGTTTATATTATTGGTTATCTCCTATTATTCTCAGAACAAGCCCAGTATATAGCTATTAATAGTATCTTCATTTTACAAATGAAAATAAAATGATTTAATATTTGTAAAGGAAACTTTGGGAAACGTCATAGCAATAAAGCATGGAAGTTTGTTGGTGCGATTATTCCCACTTTACAGATGGAGAAATTAAGGCAGAGATCAAGTGTCTGGTCCAGAATCATAAAACTATTTGTAGGAGTAATAGCAATGATGGTGGTGATAAAATAATAATGATAATAAGAAATAGTTAATACTCATGAAGGATATTAAAGTTTACAGATATCTTTACAAATACATCATTTCATTCTCAGAATGGTTTTTGCAAGTAGGTGCTCTGATGATATCCACTTTGTCAGTGATAAAACTAAGGCAGATGTCAAGAGACTTGTTCTTGGTCACACAGCTAATCATGGTAGTAAAAGTGAGAGCAATGATAATGGTAATAGTAAAAGGAATGGTAATGAGAAGGGTAAAAGCAATACCAATACCAATACCAATAGGAATAACAGGGATAGGAACAGGAAGAAGAATAATTGGCATTCAAAGGAGGTTCTAAGGTTTGTGAAATGCTTTACAAATATCTAACTTTGTTCTCAGAACAACCTTAAAAAGTAACTGCTATTCATATTCCCACTTTCTGGATAAGAAAACTGAGGTAAATGTAGGTCAAGTGACTTGAGCAGGGTCACATTTGCAGTAACAAAAATATTAGTAAAGATAATAGCAATGGTGATAGCAATGTTAACAACAGGAATAGGAAACCTTCACATTCATAGAGTCTACTGTTGCCAAGTGTTTTACCTCATTTTCTCTCAAAAATTTCTCCAAATTTTACAGATCAGACAACTGAGGCAGATATCAATCCAAGTTAACAAAATAAATTACAATGATACTGGAAATGATAATAAGAAAAACAACAATAGCAACAAGCAATTAAGATAATAAATAGAACAGTAAGATGAAGGCCAGCATTTATCTAGTGCTTTATGTTTTCAAAGAGCTTTATGCATATTATTTCATTTTCTCCTCACTACCACCTTGGGAGTGCAGAGAAGTTACTACCTCCACCTTAACGATAAGGAAACTGAGGAAGAGGTCAGGTGACTTATCCAGGGTCACGGAGCTATTAGTAGGCATAATAGTAATGATAATGGCAATGATGATGATGCTTATACTAATAAATTGTCAACATTCATGAAAGGTATTAAGGTTTCCACAGTTATTGACAAATACCTCACCTGGTTATCAAAACAATTCTTAGAGGTATGTGCTCTGAATATCCCCACTTTATAGATCAAAAAATTGAGGCAGAGGTCGACTGACTCGCCTCAGGTCCTACACCTGGGCAGAGTTATCATAGAAATGTGAATGGAAATTGCTGGCATTTCAATCACTTTGAGGTTTGTGAAGTGCTTTACAAAGGTTATCTCATTTTACTAACCCTAAGATTAGCTACTATTAGTAGCTCCATTTGGCAGATGAGAAAACAGAGGCAGATATGGGTCAAGTGACTTGCCTACACAACCATTATTAGCATGAAATGTCTTAAATTAATTTAAATAATACTAAATAGTAAAGTAATAGTATTAAATTAAATGTATAGTATTAAATGCTGGCATTAGTAGTCCCATTTTGCAGATGGGAAAACAGAGGCAGATATGGGTCAAGTGACTTGCCTACAAAATCATTATTAGCATGAAATGTCTTGAATTAATTTAAATAATAGTAAATGGTAAAATAATAGTATTAAATTAAATATATAGCATTAAATGATGGAATTAGTAGTCCCATTTTGCAGATGGGAAAACAGAGGTAGATGTGGGTCAAGTGACTTGCCTACACAAGCATTATTAGCATGAAATGTCTTAAATTAATTTAAATAATACTAAATACTAAAGTAATAGTATTAAATTAAATGTATAGTATTAAATGCTGGCATTAGTAGTCCCATTTTGCAGATGGGAAAACAGAGGCAGATATGGGTCAAGTGACTTGCCTACAAAACCATTATTAGCATGAAATGTCTTGAATTAATTTAAATAATAGTAAATGGTAAAATAATAGTATTAAATTACATATATAGCATTAAATGCTGGAATTAGTAGTCCCATTTTGCAGATGGGAAAACAGAGGCAGATGTGGGTCAAGTGACTTGCCTACACAACCATTATTAGCATGAAATGTCTTAAAATAATTTAAATAATAGTAAATGGTAAAATAATAGTATTAAATTACATATATAGCATTAAATGCTGGAATTAGTAGTCCCATTTTGCAGATGGGAAAACAGAGGCAGATGTAGGTCAAGTGACTTGCCTACACAACCATTATTAGCATGAAATGTCTTAAATTAATTTAAATAATACTAAATAGTAAAGTAATAGTATTAAATTAAATGTATAGTATTAAATGCTGGCATTAGTAGTCCCATTTTGCAGATGGGAAAACAGAGGCAGATATGGGTCAAGTGACTTGCCTACAAAATCATTATTAGCATGAAATGTCTTGAATTAATTTAAATAATAGTAAATGGTAAAATAATAGTACTAAATTAAATATATAGCATTAAATGCTGGAATTAGTAGTCCCATTTTGCAGATGGGAAAACAGAGGCAGATGTGGGTCTAGGGACTTGCCTACAAAACCATTATTAGCATGAAATGTCTTAAATTAATTTAAATAATACTAAATAGTAAAGTAACAGTATTAAATTAAATATATAGCATTAAATGCTGGCATTAGTAGCCCCATTTTGCAGATGGGAAAACAGAGGCAGATGTAGGTCAAGGGACTTGCCTACAAAACCATTATTAGCATGAAATGTCTTAAATTAATTTAAATAATACTAAATAGTAAAGTAATAGTATTAAATTAAATGTATAGCATTAAATGCTGGCATTAGTAGCCCCATTTTGCAGATGGGAAAACAGAGGCAGATGTGGGTCAAGGGACTTGCCTACAAAACCATTATTAGCATGAAATGTCTTGAATTAATTTAAATAATGGCAAATGGTAAAATAATTAGTATTAAATTAAATATATAGTATTAAATGCTGGCATTAGTAGTCCCATTTTGCAGATGGGAAAACAGAGGCAGATGTGGGTCCAGTGACTTGCCTACAAAACCATTATTAGCATGAAATGTCTTGAATTAATTTAAATAATAGTAAATGGTAAAACAATAGTGTTAACTTAAATATATAGCATTAAATGCTGGCATTATTAGTCCCATTTTGCAGATGGGAAAACAGAGGCAGATGTAGGTGAAGGGACTTGCCCACAAAAATATTATTAGCATGAAATGTCTTAAATTAATTTAAATAATGCTAAGTAGTAAAGTAATAGTATTAAATTAAATATATAGCATTAAATGCTGGCATTAGTAGCCCCATTTTGCAGATTGGAAAACAGAGGCAGATGTGAGTCAAGTGACTTCCCTACAGAACCATTATTAGCATGAAATGTCTTGAATTAATTTAAATAATAGTAAATGGTAAAATAATACCATTAAATTAAATGTATAGCATTAAATGCTGGCATTACTAGTCCCATTTTGCAGATGGGAAAACAGAGGCAGATGTAGGTCAAGGGACTGGCCTACAAAACCATTATTAGCATGAAATGTCTTAAATTAATTTAAATAATAGTAAATGGTAAAATAATAGTATTAAATTAAATATATAGCATTAAATGCTGGCATTAGTAGCCCCATTTTGCAGAAGGGAAAACAGAGGCAGATGTGGGACAAGGGACTTGCCTACAAAACCATTATTAGCATGAAATG
This sequence comes from Trichosurus vulpecula, assembly GCF_011100635.1. Classification (NCBI taxonomy): domain Eukaryota; kingdom Metazoa; phylum Chordata; class Mammalia; order Diprotodontia; family Phalangeridae; genus Trichosurus; species Trichosurus vulpecula. The sequence continues at coordinate 5,222,811 of NW_023494377.1, forward strand.
TCTTGAATTAATTTAAATAATGGCAAATAGTAAAATAATTAGTATTAAATTAGATATACAGTATTAAATGCTGGCATTAGTAGTCCCATTTTGCAGATGGGAAAACAGAGGCAGATGTGGGTCCAGTGACTTGCCTACAAAACCATTATTAGCATGAAATGTTTTAAATTAATGTAAATAATACTAAATAGTAAAGTAATAGTATTAAATTAAATGTATAGCATTAAATGCTGGCATTACTAGCCCCATTTTGCAATTGGGAAAACAGAGGCAGATATGGGACAAGTGTCTTGCCTACAAAACCATTATTAGCATGAAATGTCTTAAATTAATTTAAATAATAGTAAATAGTAAAGTAATAGTATTAAATTAAATGTATAGCATTAAATGCTGGCATTAGTAGCCCCATTTTGCAGATTGGAAAACAGAGGCAGATGTGAGTCAAGTGACTTCCCTACAGAACCATTATTAGCATGAAATGTCTTGAATTAATTTAAATAATAGTAAATGGTAAAATAATACCATTAAATTAAATGTATAGCATTAAATGCTGGCATTACTAGTCCCATTTTGCAGATGGGAAAACAGAGGCAGATTTGGGTCAAGGGACTTGCCTACAAAACCATTATTAGCATGAAATGTCTTGAATTAATTTAAATAATGGCAAATAGTAAAATGATTAGTATTAAATTAGATATATAGTATTAAATGCTGGCATTGGTAGTCCCATTTTGCAGATGGGAAAACAGAGGCAGATGTGGGTCCAGTGACTTGCCTACAAAACCATTATTAGCATAAAATGTCTTAAATTAATTTAAATAATAGTAAATGGTAAAATAATAGTATTAAATTAAATATATAGCATTAAATGCTGGAATTAGTATTCCCATTTTGCAGATGGGAAAACAGAGGCAGATGTGGGTCAAGGGACTTGCCTACAAAACCATTATTAGCATGAAATGTCTTAAATTAATTTAAATAATAGTAAATGTTAAAATAATACCATTAAATTAAACATATAGCATTAAATGCTAGCATTAGTAGCCCCATTTTGCAGATGGGAAAACAGAGGCAGATGTAGGTCAAGTGAATTGCCTATAAAACCATTATTAGCATGAAATGTCTTGAATTAATTTAAATAATAGTAAATGGTAAAATAATACCATTAAATTAAACATATAGCATTAAATGCTGGCATTAGTAGTCCCATTTTGCAGATGGGAAAACAGAGGAAGATGTAGGTCAAGGGACTTGCCTACAAAACTATTATTAGCATGAAATGTCTTAAATTAATTTAAATAATACTAAATAGTAAAGTAATAGTATTAAATTAAATGTATAGCATTAAATGCTGGCATTACTAGCCCCATTTTGCAAATGGGAAAACAGAGGCAGATATGGGTCAAGTGACTTGCCTACAAAACCATTATTAGCATGAAATGTCTTGAATTAATTTAAATAATAGTAAATGGTAAAACAATAGTATTAACTTAAATATATAGCATTAAATGCTGGCATTAGTAGTCCCATTTTGCAGATGGGAAAACAGAGGCAGATGTAGGTCAAGGGACTTGCCCACAAAAATATTATTAGCATGAAATGTCTTAAATTAATTTAAATAATGCTAAATAGTAAAGTAATAGTATTAAATTAAATATATAGCATTAAATGATGGCATTAGTAGCCCCATTTTGCAGATGGGAAAACAGAGGCAGATGTAGGTCAAGGGACTGGCCTACAAAACCATTATTAGCATGAAATGTCTTAAATTAATTTAAATAATAGTAAATGGTAAAATAATAGTATTAAATTAAATGTATAGCATTAAATGCTGGCATTAGTAGCCCCATTTTGCAGAAGGGAAAACAGAGGCAGATGTGGGTCAAGGGACTTGCCTACAAAACCATTATTAGCATGAAATGTCTTGAATTAATTTACATAATGGCAAATAGTAAAATAATTAGTATTAAATTAGATATATAGTATTAAATGCTGGCATTAGTAGTCCCATTTTGCAGATGGGAAAACAGAGGCAGATGTGGGTCCAGTGACTTGCCTACAAAACCATTATTAGCATGAAATGTCTTCAATTAATTTAAATAATACTAAATAGTAAAGTAATAGTATTAAATTAAATGTATAGCATTAAATGCTGGCATTAGTAGCCCCATTTTGCAGATTGGAAAGCAGAGGCAGATGTGAGTCAAGTGACTTCCCTACAGAACCATTATTAGCATGAAATGTCTTGAATTAATTTAAAAAATAGTAAATGGTAAAATAATACCATTAAATTAAATGTATAGCATTAAATGCTGGCATTACTAGTCCCATTTTGCAGAAGGGAAAACAGAGGCAGATGTGGGTCAAGGGACTTGCCTACAAAACCATTATTAGCATAAAATGTCTTAAATTAATTTAAATAATAGTAAATGGTAAAATAATAGTATTAAATTAAATATATAGCATTAAATGCTGGAATTAGTATTCCCATTTTGCAGATGGGAAAACAGAGGCAGATTTGGGTCAAGGGACTTGCCTACAAAACCATTATTAGCATGAAATGTCTTAAATTAATTTAAATAATAGTAAATGTTAAAATAATACCATTAAATTAAACATATAGCATTAAATGCTAGCATTAGTAGCCCCATTTTGCAGATGGGAAAACAGAGGCAGATGTGGGTCAAGTGACTTGCCTACAAAACCATTATTAGCATGAAATGTCTTAAATTAATTTAAATAATTGTAAATGGTAAAAAAATACCATTAAATTAAATATATAGCATTAAATGCTGGCATTAGTAGCCCCATTTTGCAGATGGGAAAACAGAGGCAGATGTGGGTCAAGTGACTTGCCTACAAAACCATTATTAGCATGAAATGTCTTAAATTAATTTAAATAATAGTAAATGGTAAAATAATACCATTAAATTAAACATATAGCATTAAATGCTGGCATTAGTAGTCCCATTTTGCAGATGGGAAAACAGAGGCAGATGTGGGTCAAGGGACTTGCCTACAAAACCATTATTAGCATGAAATGTCTTAAATTAATTTAAATAATACTAAATAGTAAAGTAATAGTATTAAATTAAATGTATAGCATTAAATGCTGGCATTAGTAGCCCCATTTTGCAGATGGGAAAACAGAGGCAGATGTAGGTCAAGGGACTTGCCTACAAAACCATTATTAGCATGAAATGTCTTAAATTACTTTAAATAATACTAAATAGTAAAGTAATAGTATTAAATTAAATGTATAGCGTTAAATGCTGGCATTAGTAGCCCCATTTTGCAGATGGGAAAACAGAGGCAGATGTGGGTCAAGTGACTTCCCTACAGAACCATTATTAGCATGAAATGTCTTAAATTACTTTAAATAAAACTAAATAATAAAGTAATAGTATTAAATTAAATGTATAGTATTAAATGCTGGCATTAGTAGCCCCATTTTGCAGATGGGAAAACAGAAGCAGATATGGGTCAAGTGACTTGCCTACGAAACCATTATTAGCATGAAATGTCTTGAATTCATTTAAATAATAGTAAATGGTAAAATAATACCATTAAATTAAACATATAGTATTAAATGCTGGCATTAGTAGCCCCATTTTGCAGAAGGGAAAACAGAGGCAGATGTGGGTCAAGGGACTTGCCGACAAAACTATTATTAGCATGAAATGTCTTGAATTAATTTAAATAATAGTAAATGGTAAAACAATAGTATTAACTTAAATATATAGCATTAAATGCTGGCATTAGTAGTCCCATTTTGCAGATGGGAAAACAGAGGCAGATGTGGGTCAAGTGACTTCCCTACAAAACCATTATTAGCATGAAATGTCTTCAATTAATTTAAATAATACTAAATAGTAAAGTAATAGTATTAAATTAAATGTATAGCATTAAATGCTGGCATTAGTAGCCCCATTTTGCAGATTGGAAAGCAGAGGCAGATGTGAGTCAAGTGACTTCCCTACAGAACCATTATTAGCATGAAATGTCTTGAATTAATTTAAAAAATAGTAAATGGTAAAATAATACCATTAAATTAAATGTATAGCATTAAATGCTGGCATTACTAGTCCCATTTTGCAGAAGGGAAAACAGAGGCAGATGTGGGTCAAGGGACTTGCCTACAAAACCATTATTAGCATAAAATGTCTTAAATTAATTTAAATAATAGTAAATGGTAAAATAATAGTATTAAATTAAATATATAGCATTAAATGCTGGAATTAGTATTCCCATTTTGCAGATGGGAAAACAGAGGCAGATTTGGGTCAAGGGACTTGCCTACAAAACCATTATTAGCATGAAATGTCTTAAATTAATTTAAATAATAGTAAATGTTAAAATAATACCATTAAATTAAACATATAGCATTAAATGCTAGCATTAGTAGCCCCATTTTGCAGATGGGAAAACAGAGGCAGATGTGGGTCAAGTGACTTGCCTACAAAACCATTATTAGCATGAAATGTCTTAAATTAATTTAAATAATTGTAAATGGTAAAAAAATACCATTAAATTAAATATATAGCATTAAATGCTGGCATTAGTAGCCCCATTTTGCAGATGGGAAAACAGAGGCAGATGTGGGTCCAGTGACTTGCCTACAAAACCATTATTAGCATGAAATGTCTTGAATTAATTTAAATAATAGTAAATGGTAAAATAATAATATTAAATTAAATATATAGCATTAAATGCTGGCATTAGTATCCCCATTTTGCAGATGGGAAAACAGAGGCAGATGTGGGTCCAGTGACTTGCCTACAAAACCATTGTTAGCATGAAATGTCTTAAATTAATTTAAATAATAGTAAATGTTAAAATAATACCATTAAATTAAACATATAGCATTAAATGCTAGCATTAGTAGCCCCATTTTGCAGATGGGAAAACAGAGGCAGATGTGGGTCAAGTGACTTGCCTACAAAACCATTATTAGCATGAAATGTCTTGAATTAATTTAAATAATAGTAAATGGTAAAATAATACCATTAAATTAAACATATAGCATTAAATGCTGGCATTAGTATCCCCATTTTGCAGATGGGAAAACAGAGGCAGATGTAGGTCAAGGGACTTGCCTACAAAACCATTATTAGCATGAAATGTCTTAAATTAATTTAAATAATTCTAAATAGTAAAGTAATAGTATTAAATTAAATATATAGCATTAAATGCTGGCATTAGTAGTCCCATTTTGCAGATGGGAAAACAGAGGCAGATGTAGGTCAAGGGACTTGCCTACAAAACCATTATTAGCATGAAATGTCTTGAATTAATTCAAATAATAGTAAATGGTAAAATAATAGTATTAAATTAAATATGTAGCATTAAATGCTGGCATTAGTAGCCCCATTTTGCAGATGGGAAAACAGAGGCAGATGTGGGTCAAGGGACTTGCCTACAAAACCATTATTAGCATGAAATGTCTGAAATTAATTTAAATAATACTAAATAGTAAAGTAATAGTATTAAATTAAATATATAGCATTAAATGCTGGCATTAGTAGCCCCATTTTGCAGATGGGAAAACAGAGGCAGATGTGGGTCCAATGACTTGCCTACAAAACCATTATTAGCATGAAATGTCTTGAATTAATTCAAATAATAGTAAATGGTAAAATAATAGTATTAAATTTAATATGTAGCATTAAATGCTGGCATTAGTAGTCCCATTTTGCAGATGGGAAAACAGAGGCAGATGTAGGTCAAGGGACTTGCCCACAAAAATATTATTAGCATGAAATGTCTTAAATTAATTTAAATAATGCTAAATAGTAAAGTAATAGTATTAAATTAAATATATAGCATTAAATGCTGGCATTAGTAGCCCCATTTTGCAGATGGGAAAACAGAGGCAGATGTAGGTCAAGGGACTGGCCTACAAAACCATTATTAGCATGAAATGTCTTAAATTAATTTAAATAATAGTAAATGGTAAAATAATAGTATTAAATTAAATATATAGCATTAAATGCTGGCATTAGTAGCCCCATTTTGCAGAAGGGAAAACAGAAGCAGATGTGGGTCAAGGGACTTGCCTACAAAACCATTATTAGCATGAAATGTCTTGAATTAATTTACATAATGGCAAATAGTAAAATAATTAATATTAAATTAGATATATAGTATTAAATGCTGGCATTAGTAGTCCCATTTTGCAGATGGGAAAACAGAGGCAGATATGGGTCCAGTGTCTTGCCTACAAAACCATTATTAGCATGAAATGTCTTAAATTAATTTAAATAATACTAAATAGTAAAGTAATAGTATTAAATTAAATGTATAGCATTAAATGCTGGCATTAGTAGCCCCATTTTGCAGATTGGAAAACAGAGGCAGATGTGAGTCAAGTGACTTCCCTACAGAACCATTATTAGCATGAAATGTCTTAAATTACTTTAAATAATACTAAATAGTAAAGTAATAGTATTAAATTAAATGTATAGCATTAAATGCTGGCATTAGTAGCCCCATTTTGCAGATGGGAAAACAGAGGCAGATGTGGGTCAAGTGACCTGCCTAAGGTCACACCGATAGTCATAGTCATAAAAGTATTAGCAACGGTAATAGTAATAAGAATGACCATGATAATGGTAATGGTAAAGTATGGTAAAGTATTTTGGGATTTGTGAAGTACTTTACCAATATTATCCCAATTTATTCTCAGAACAGCTCTGGAATATAGGTACTGTTAGTATTTTCCAGTATAAAGATGAGAAACTAAGGCAGACATAGCAAGGGACTTGCCCAGGGTCCCACAGCAATTCATAGGAGTTAATAGTAATGGTTACAGAACTAGTAGTAACAGCAGTAACAGGAATATTTGGCATTCATATTTCACTTTAAATTTTCCAAAGTGCTTTGCAAATATTGCCTCATGTCATTCCCACAAAAACCCTGAGAGTTTAGTGGTTATTATGCCCATTTTACAGATGAGGAAACTGAAGCAGCAGTCACGTGACTCATCCAGGGCCACACAGAATGCTCTAGGAATTATAGTAGTGATGACGAGCATCAAGATAACAATAAATAATAAATAATGAACACCATTCATGTAGCTTTATATAATTCTTTCCAAATATTATTTCATTTGATTCTCAGAACTGTCCAGGGAGGTAAATACTCCCATCATCTCCCACTTTACGAATGACTAAAGAAAGGCAGAAGTCAAATGACTTGTCCAGGGACATACAAGCAGTTGCAGTCATATTAGTAATAGAATTTTCAACAGTAACGTACTACTGTTAGTAGTCCTAGCAATAGAGATAAAAGTATTATACATAGTAATATTATTAAGAATAGTAATAATTATCATAGGGTGCTTTGGGGCTTGTGACGTACTTTATAAATGTCTCCTTTTCTTCTCAGAATAACCCTGTAATGTAATTGTTATTGGTGTTCCCACTTCACAGATGAGAAAATTGAGGCAGGTATAGTTGAGTGACTTGCCCAAGATCACACAATAGGTTACAATGATGCATTTAAATGATAATAAATACAACAGCTAACGTCAATACAATGAAGAGAATAATAAGCATTCGTATAGTACTTTAAGGTTTCCATTCATTCATCTCCTCCCTCAAATAAGCTCAGAAATTTAGTGCTGTTATAATCCCCAGTTTACAGATAAGGAAACTGAGGCAGAGGTCAAGTGACTTGTGCAGGGTCACACAGCCATTAGTAGTGATGATGATGGTAATAAAATAGTCACCACCCATGAAAGATCTTTCCAAATATAATTTTGTTTGATTCTTAGAATGATCCAGGGAGGTAGGTGCTCTGATCAAGCCCAGTTTACATATGATGAACCTGAGGCAGAGGTCAAGTGACTAGTCCAAGGTCACCTACCTAGTCTTAATAGGAATGGGAATGGTGGTTGGTAATAGTAATACTTAGGGTAATAGCAATGGCGCTATTAGTAGCAGTAGTGATTGTCGTATCTGGTGTTCAGAGACTGCTTTGAGATTTGTGAAGTCTTTACACATATTAGCTCCTTTTCTGCTCACGACAATTCTGGGTTGTAGATACAATTACTATCCCCACTTTACAGATGAGAAAACTGATACAGATCCAGGTCAAATGTCATACTCATTGTCACATCACAAGTCATAATAATGACGATAGTACTAACAAGAACAGCCATAGCTGGAATTCATAGTCTGCCTTCTAGTTTACAAAGGGTTATCGTCTCAATGATGCTTGGAGTTCATGCTGCTATTAGTCCTACTTTACAAATAAGGAAATTGACGGGGCAGCTAGGTGGCTCAGTAAGTAGAGCACCGGCCCTGGAGTCAGGAGTACCTGAGTTCAAATCTGGCCTCAGACACTTGACACATTTACTAGCTGTGTGACCTTGGGCAAGTCACTTAACCCCAAATGCCCTGCCTTCCCCCTGCAAAAACAAAAAAAAAAACAACAAATAAGGAAATTGAACTTGAGGTCAAATGACTTACCCAGGGTCACACAGGAAGGACTAATGAGAAAGACCACGATCATACCACTAATAACAACCACAACCACAACAATAATAGCACTCAACATTCAACCACGGCTTTTGAAGTTTACAAAGTGTTTTATAAATGCTATCTCGCTTTACTCTCAGAATGATCCAGGGAAGGAGGTACTATTATTATCCCCAATTTATAGATGAGAAGACTGAGGTAGACATAGGTTAGGCAACTTGTACAGGGTCACACAACAAGTTACAATTACAATTAAAAAACCACCAACAACAATACAAATGATGATGAGAATAACAGTGATAATACTGGTCAGGGTTCGTATAGTGCTTCAAGGTTTCCAAAATGCTTTATGAAATTTATTTCATTTTATCCTGATGAGAACCCTGAGACTTTGGGGATATTATTGTCTCCACTTCGGAGATAAGGAAACTGAGATAGAGGCCAAGTGATTTGTCCAGGGTCACACAACAAGTTACAATTACAATTAAAAAACCACCAACAACAATACAAATGATGATGAGAATAACAGCGATAATACTGGTCAGGGTTCGTATAGTGCTTCAAGGTTTCCAAAATGCTTTACAAAAATTATTTCATTTTATCCTGATACTTTGGGGATGTTATTGTCTATACTTCAGAGATAAGGAAACTGAGATAGAGGCCAAGTGATTTGTCCAGGGTCACACAACAAGTTACAATTACAGTTAAAAAACCACCAACAACAATACAAATGATGATGAGAATAACAGCGATAATACTGGTCAGGGTTCGTATAGTGCTTTAAGGTTTCCAAAATGCTTTACGAAAATTATTTCATTTTATCCTGATACTTTAGGGATGTTATTGTCTATACTTCAGAGATATGGAAACTGAGATAGAGGGCAAGTGATTTGTCCAGGGTCACACAGCTGGTAATAGTAGTAGTAATAGCAATGATATAATGAATAAACATGAAAATGATAATAATACCTGACAATTACATATGGCTTTAATTTTTACAATATGCTTTACAAATATCTCAATATATCCTCGGAATAATCCAGAGAAGTAGGGACCTTTAGCATCCCCACTTTACAGATAAGAAAACTGAGGCCGTCATAGGTCAAGAGACTTACCCAGGGTCATCCGGTAAGTACTAATGATAATGACAACAATGGGGCAGTTAGGTGGCGCTGCAATGGACTGAGCAAAAACCAGACCTGGAAGTCAGGAAGCCACATCTTCCTGAGTTCAAATCTGGCTTCAGACAATTCCCTAGCTGTATGACCCTGGTCAAGTCACTTAACTCTGCCTCAGTTTCTTTATCTGTAAAATGAACTAGGGAAGGAAGTGGCAAATGACTACATTATCTCTGCCAAGAAAATCTCAAATGGACTCAGAGTTAGACATGACTGAAATGACCAAACAGTAACAGTCACTACAATAGCCAGCATTTACATAGTGCTTTATAATTTATAAAGAATTTTACAAATATTATCTCATTTGATCATCATGACAACTTTGGGGTGGATCAGTGCTGTTATGATCCCCATTTCAGAGATAAGGAAACTAAGGCAGACAGGGTGAAGTGACTTGCCCAGGGTCACACAGCTAGTAAATGTCAGAGGCCAGATGTGAACTCAGGTGTCCCCAACTCCAGGCTCCATGCTCTGTTCACTGCTCCACCTAACTACGCTGAGGTGAGATATCTGCCAGGCATGGCCAGCACTGATTCCTTGTGGGTTGGTGGGCTGGCAATCTTATGCACTAGGAACCGAGGAAAAGATCTCTAAACCTCAAGCCTTCACCCTCTAGCTCAGTCAAGTTCAAGGTACATTTTTTAATATAACATTTTATTTTTCCCCTCAGTAGATGTTAAAACAATTTTTTCTAAGGGACATGTTGATGCCTTTTTTTAAAAAAAATTAAAAAACAGCCGGGCCTACATGCAGGTAACCTGATAGATACTGTTCCTGATATACCAGCCTTATGGGGGAGACAGGAACAAGAAACATGTTTTTATATATCTACTGTGTACAGGCCACTGTTCTGGGCCAGAGCATAGATTGACCCAGAGCATAGATTAAAAACCATGTCCCTATTTTTAATGATTAGAAGGGAGACAAGAAACAATATTTAAATAGATCTTCGATCTCATTGATTCCAAGGTTCCCCCAAGTTCACCACAGGGGGTCCCTCCTAACATGCTGGAAGCCTTCTTTTTTTCCTCTCTCCCCAGTGGGAAGGGGGCTGGTGGAGCACTCTCCCTGGTCACATGCCCCTCCTGTCCCCCCCCACATGACTAGCAGATGTCTCTCCCCCCTCTTCTTCTTCCTCTATAGGTTCCTACTTGCTGACCTCATCAGCTCCCATGGATTCAATTATCATTTCTATGCAGATGGTTCTCGGATCCATTTGTCCAGACATAACCTCTCTCTTGGCCCTGGGTTTTACATCAACAGCTGCTTATTAGACATCTGTAACAGGGCGTCACGTAAATCTCTTAAAAAACATAGCCAAAGCTGAACTCATTATCTTTCCCCCAAATGCTCCCCTGTTTGGAACTTCTCTATTACTAATAACACCTTCCTCTCCAGCAATGTCCTCTGATTACCGAGCCCTGTTGTTCCTACTTTGTACTCTCCCTTCTAGACTCCCCCGTCTCTTGTCTGACACCCTGGTGCTGGCCCCCACTGCCTCCCGCCTGGATTCTTGAGATATCCTGCTGGTGGGTCTGTCTGTCTCAAGCCTCTCCCCCCAGTCTCCTCTCAGCTGTCAAATTGATCTTCATGAAGCTCAGGCTTAACTGTGTCACTGCCCCAATCAATAAACTCCTCCAGTTCCCCATTACCTCCAGGATAAAATGTAAAAAATTTCCATTTTCTTTTGAAAAACACTTCACAAACTGGTCCCTTCCTCCCTCTCTTTCCAGGCTCGTGCCCTCTCCCACCCCCACTATGAGCCACATTGGCTTTCATGCTGTTCCTCACACAGGACACTCCACCTCCCGCCGACTTCGTGCCTTTCTAGTGGTTGCCCCCCAATGTCTGCATGCTCCCCCTTCTCTATCTCTCCTCCTGGCTTGTTTCAAATCTCAGCCTTTCCCAGACCCCCTCAACGCTTATAGCTTTCTTCGTGAATTGCCTCCAATTTCCCCTGAATATATCTTGCATGTACATAGCCATTTCTGTGTCGTCTGCCCCAATCTAATGCGGGCTCCTTGAGAGCAGGGACTGTCATCTGCCTCTCTTTCCATCCCTGGTGCTTAGCACTGTGGCTGGTACATATAAGTGTTTATATAATATACACTTGGTGATTTGATTTGACTGCTCTTTTCCCAAGTTTCTATATTATTTTTAAGTTGTAATATCTTGTCTCTCGCCATTCCCCCCCCCCCCAACAAAGAATGGCCCCATTTAGTTCTCTAGAAACAGCTCTGTTTTCTACCTGTTGTATTTCAACACAGGGAGACCATAGGTAATGAAAAGCTAGGTCTTTGCTTTCATGAGCAGGTAGGGGGCAGCATAGGCGCACCACAATTTCTTAAAAGTAATGGAGCCAGGACTGGTTTGTTGTTTTTTTCTTCTTCTGTTCAAATTTGGGCCCCAAACACTGCCCATTTATACCGTCTATTTCAAATATACATACTGTCTAGCTGACAGGAGACATACACGAACAAGGATAATTATAATTTAGAGTATCTTTTAAAATTTTGAACATGGCAGGCAGCTTGATATGGTACAAAGGGGACTGGACCTGGGCTCAGAAACACTGAGGTTCAAATCTTTCTTCCTAGATCTAGAGCTGGAAGGGACCTCTGAGGCCATGGAAAATGGGGAAACTGAGGCCCAGGGAGGGAAGGAACTTGCCCAGGGTCATGCAGGCAGTAAATAGCAGAGCAGGGACCACTCCAAATGAAGCCTTTCTTGAGGTCAACACTCTTCATTGTACCACAATGTGCACCATTTACTAGCTGGGTAAACATGGGTAAGTCACTTACTCAACCGCAGTGTTCTCATCTGCAAAACAAGGATATTAGCTCTGTTACATGCCTCACTGACACTCTTTGAGAATTAAGTGAAAAAAAAATGGAATGGCAAGCTTTAAAATGCCATATAACTGTCAGTCATTTCTGTGATTCTAAGTCCATTTAAGAGCTCTAAAGCCAAGAGTTCATAGCCATCAAGACAATAAGAATTCAGAAAAATAAAGTCAGATCTAAATAATTGGAAAAGCATCAGTTGCTCATGGTTAGGCTGAGTTAATATAATAAAAATGACAATTCTACCTCAGTTAATTTACTTATTCAGTGTCATACCAATCAAACCACCAAAAATTCTTTTGTGGAGCTAGAAAAAATAAGAACAAAATTCATTTGGAAGAACAAAAAGATCCAGAATATCAAGGGAATTAATGAAAAGAAATGCTAGGGAAGGTGGCCTAGCCATACCAGATATTAAACTGCGTTATAAAGCAGCAGTCATCAAAACTATTTGGTACTGGTTAAGAAATAGAGGGGTACGTCAGTGGAATAGATTGGGTACACAAGACACAGTAATCAATGATTATAGTAGTCTACTGTTTGATAAACCCAAAGACCCCCAGCTTCTGGGATAAGAATTCACTATTTGACAAAACTGCTAGGAAAACAGTATGGCAGAAACTGGGCAAACATACCATCTGACACCATATACCAAAATAAAATCCAAGTGGGTACACAATCTAGATACTATAAACAAATTAGGGGAGCAAGGAATGGTTTATGTCAGATTTATAGAGAATGGAGGAATTTATGGCCAAACAAGAGATAGGGAACATTACGAAATGCAAAATGGATAATTTTGATTACATTAAACTGAAAAATTTTTGCACAAAGCCAATACAACCAAGATTAGGAGGGAAGCAGAAAACTGGGAAAGAATTTTTACAACCAGTGTCTCTGATAAAGGCCTCATTTCTAAAATGTATACAGAAATGAGTCAAATTTACAAGAATACAAGGCATTCCTCAATGGATAAATGGTCAAAGGATATGAATAGGCAGTTTTCAGAGGAAGAAATTAAAACTATCTATAGTCATATAAAAAATGCTCTAAATCACTATTGATTAGAGTGATGAAAATAAAAACAACTCTGAAGCACCACATCTTATCCAACAGATTGGCTAACATGACAAAACAGGAAAATCATAAATGCTGGAGAAGATGTGGGAAAGTAGGAACATTATTACATTGTTGGTGGAGTTGTGAACTGATTCAACCATTCTGGAAAACAATTTGGAACTATGCCCAATAGGCTAGAAAAATGTGCATTCCCTTTGTCCCACCAATACCACTTCTAGGGTTGTATCCCAAAGAGATCCTAAAAATGGGAAAATGACCCTCATGTACAAAAACTATTTATAGCAGCTCTTTTTGTGGTGGCCAAGAACTGGAAATTGAGGGGATGCCCATCAATTGGGGAATGGCTAAACAAGTTGTGGTATATGAATGTGATGGAATACTATTGTGCTATAAGAAATTATGAACAGGCAGGTTTCAGAAAAACCTGGAAAGACTTCTATGAACTGATGGTGAGTGAAGTGAGCCGAACCAGGAGAACATTGTACACAGTAACAGCCACAGTGTGTGATGACTGACTTTGATAGACTTGGCTCTTCTCAGCAATGCAGGGACCTAAAACAATTCCAAAGGACTCATGTTGGAAAAAAAACTGTCCACATCCAGAAGGGGAACTATGGAGTCTGAAAGCAGAGCAAAGCAGACTATTTTCTTTTTGTTGTTGTTGGTTTGTCTTTTTTTTCTTTCTCACAGTTCCTCCCATTCATTTTAATCCTTCTATACAACATAATTAATGTGAAAATGTTTAATGGAAATATATATGTAGAGCCTATATCATATTGCAAGCTGTCTTGGGGAGGGGGGAAGGGAAGGGAAGGGGAGAAAATTTAAAACTTATGGTAGTGAATGTTGAAAACTAAAATTAAATAAATTAACTTTAGAAAAAGATTAGGAGGGAAGTAGAAAACTGGAAAAAAATTTTTACAACTAGTATCTCTGATAAAGGCCTCATTTCTAAAATATATAGAGAACTGAGTCAAATTTATAAGAATACAAGTCATTGTCCAAGGGATAAATGGTCAAAGGATATGAACAGGCAGTTTTCAGAGGAAGAAATCGAAGCTATCTATAGTCATATAAAAAAATGCTCTAAATCATTATTGATTAGAGAAATACCAATCCAAACAACACTGAGGTACCACACCACACCTATCAGATTGGCTAACATGACAAAACAGGAAAATTATAAATGCTGGAGAAGATGTGGGAAAGTAGGAACATTATTACATTGTTGGTGGACTTGTGAACTGATCCAGCCATTCTGGAGAGCAATTTGGAACTATGCCCAAATGGCTAGAAAAATGTACATACCCTTTGACCCAGCAATACCACTTGTAGGGTTGTATTCCAAAGAGATCATAAAAATGGGGAAAAGGATCCACATGTACAAAAACTATTTATAGCAGCTCTTTTTGTGGTGGCCAAGAACTGGAAATTGAGGGGATGCCCATCAATTGGGGAATGGCAGAACAAGTTGTGGTATATGAATGTGATGGAATACTATTGTGCTATAAGAAATGATGAGCAGGCAGACTTCAGAAAAACCCAGAAAGACCTATATGAACTGATGCTGTGAAGTGAGCAGAACCAGGAGAACATTTAAAACTTATGGAAGTGAAAGTTGAAAACTAAAAATGAATAAATTAGCTTATTAAAAATGGAAAAAATAAGTATTGCTATATTTATCAATAAAAAGACAATAACAAATCAATCAACCAACACTTATGAAACACCTAATCTGTGCCAGGCTATGCTCTGAGAATACAAATACAAGCAGGAAGAAAGACAATCTAAGGATTTTGTCTATAAGCTCTGATGGAGCTTATATTTGAATGGGGGACGGTAATACATAAAAGGAGGCTGAAAATTCGAAAGGAAGTGAAGGTATCCAGTGAAGGACACAGTAGAAGGAGAAGAGGAGGAGAAGGAAGAGTACTTTCTGCCCTCAGCAGAGTACATTTCAGCTAGAGACAAGACCCACACAGAACGACTCAGTCCTTAGATCACTCGACTACACACCCCTTATGCTTCAGCATGTCTAATGGGTTTGCAGATTGATTGTCTCTTGCGTTTCTCACAAACCCTTGGGAAGTAGGTAGTATGAATATTCTTATATCTATTTGATGGACCCCACTTAGAGAGCACCAGTGAGGGTGATGGCAGGGATTGAGACTCCATGTCTAGGATTTTTGTGACTGTTCCCGGCTTTCCACACAAAGAGCAGTTGTTTTGGAGAGAAAAATCTCCACAGACAACATAATAGACTATTCTGGGATACATCATACATATATAATGATGTATGGTACTGTTCCATCCTTATTAGAATATAAGCTTCTTGAGGGCAGGGAACTCAGAGGCCATCTATCTCTGCCCATAACTGAACAAGAATCCATCTCTGTTATACACAGAACAAACAAGAGTTCTTCCAAGATTTGGAACTAGCTATACTGACCCCACTCAATTGGCCCTTATCCTAGGGAAACAGCTTTGGTTCATTCAAACAGTCCTCAGGATCTCTAGCCTCATCAGCATCTGAATGGCCCTTTTCTGGACACTCTCCACCTAATCAACTTCCTTCCTAAAATGCAGTGCCAGATATAGCCTAAGGCAGGGGCTAATGGACCTAGCAACTCCCTAGATTTGGCCCCTTGGGTGACACGGTGAATAGAGTGCTGGACCTGGAGTCAGGAAGCTCTGAATTCAGATCTGCTTTCACTTCTGAGCTGTGAGACTCTGGGCAAGTTACTTAACCCTGTATGCCTCAGTTTCTTCATCTATAAAATGGAAGTGCTAATAGCACCTACCTCCCTAGGCTGTTGGCAGGATAAAGAAGATAATATTTGCAAAAGCATTTAACATGGTTTTTGGCACATAGCACCTAATGCTTATTTCCTTCCTCCCTCCAGTCTTCCCTCCCTTTCTTCCTTCCTTCTCTCCTTCATTCCTCCATCTCTCCCTTCCTTCACTTCCTTCCTTCTTTCCTTCCTTCCATATCATACTATTGATTCACTTTGAGCACACAGTCTACTAGCCTCCCCCCACTCCCAGGTCTTTTTCAGACAGACCATCACATGGCTCACCATTTTGTACTTGTGATGTTTTTAAATTTCACATGCATGGATTTCACCATGCTAGTCTAGGCCGCCAAGAATTTTTTGTCATTCAGTATCACGGCTAAGCTTCTATCTTCGTGGTATCTGTAAATATAATAAACATGCCATCTTTGCTTCCAGATAAATCATTGATATAAACAGCTAAACAGTACAGGACCAAACACAGATCCTTGAGGCACTCCACTAGAGACCTCCTGCCAAGGCTCATAGATAGAGTTCAAGTGCTTCATTTTAGAGTTGCTATTAACCCAGTGATATCTACTATTTGGGTTCAGTCACCCTATCTGTCCTGAATCTGCCTACCTGTACTATCTTTTAGTCTAGGGGCTTGGCACACTGAGGTTGAATCCTGTCTGAAGTTTGTTTTGGTAGAGCCTAGAAGCTAAGAATGTTTTTTTTCATTTAAAATACAATAAGACTTTATTTTAAAATACGGTTACAGTTCTTGGCTTGCAGGGCCACACAAAAACAGGCTGGGGCTGCATTTGGCCTAGTTTACAGACCAGTTTCAGCTCATGTCTCTCCATCTGGTCCACGTGAATAACATGGGCTGTGTTGCTAAATCTAGAAAAATATCTATGAATAGCATTCCCTTGATCGATCAAGCTTAATAACCTTATTGATAAAGGAAATGGGGCTAGCTTGGCTTTATGTATTCTTCATCAGTCACCATGGATTTATTAAGTACCAGTTATATGCTAGACACTGGGGAACCAAAACCAAAAATGATTCCCTGCCCTCAAGGAACTTATATTCTATTGAGGGAGACAACTGGTTGACCTACAAACACATACATGGGAAGTACAAGGTCATTTTGTCAGAGCTGAGGGAGATACTAACATTCAGGGGATTAGAAAAGACTTCAAGTAGTAGATGGTATTGGAGCCAGTCAGTCGACAAGTATTTTTAATAAGCATTTACTATGTGTCTGGCACCACCAGGCTTTGAGGATATAAAGCAAGTCCAGAGTATGGATCTTGCCCTCAGGGAGCTCACATTCTAATGGAAGAGACACCACATAATTACCTATGCACATACTAGATATCTACACAGTGCAAATGAAAGGGAATCTCCCAACAGCTAGGAGAGGCGGGACTAGGAAAGGCCTCCTGAAAAAGAAGGGTTTTGGGCTGAGACATAAAAAGGCCAAAGAAAGCAGAAAGCAAGAGAGAATTCTAGGCATAGAGGAGAACCTAAGAGTGAAAAAGCGAGTTGGCAGCTAATGGCCAAGTGGGGAGAGCACTGCACCTGAAGTTGAGAAGACTTGAATTCAAATCTGATTTCAGACACTTACTAGCTTTGTGACCTTGGGCAAGTCTTTTAGCTTCTTTCTGCCTCAGTTTATTCATCTGAAAAGTGGGGATTGTAACAGACTCTACCTCCCAGGATTGTCGTGAGGGTCAAATGAGATAATATTTGTAAAGCATTTAGCACAATGCTTGGTGCTTAGTAAATGCTTGTTATTTGGGATTTTTGCCAAATTTGTGTGCAAAGAATGTAGTGGGAATTAAGGTGTAGGAAGACTGGAAAGGTAGGAAGGTGCTGAGTTGGGAAGGGCTTTAAATACCAAACAGAGCGTTTTATATTTGATCCTGGAGATAAGAAGGAGCCACTGAAGTTTATTGAGGAGGGAAGTAACATTTTATATTTAATCCCGAAGATAAGAAGGAGCCACTGAAGTTTATTGAGGAGAGGAGTAACGTGGTCACACCTGGTCTTTAGTAAGATCTCTTTGGCAGCTGAGTGGAGGATTGATTGAAATGAGGAGAGCCTTGAGGCCAGGGCAGAAGTGATGGAGGATTGCCCTCTTAGTGTGGGAGACAGTCTCTGCAAAGACACAGTTATAGCAGATGGATGGATATGCGTGAAGACCAGTTTGAGTGGCTCACCAAGAGTGTGAAGGGAAGTTATGCGTAAAAAGCCTGGAAAGGTAGGTTGGAGGCAGGTTGTGAAGAGCTGGAAATGCCAAATAGATGAGTTTTAATTCAATCCTAGAGGCCATAGGGAGCCCTTGGAGTTTATTGAGCAGAAAAATGCATGACTATCACTTTGGCAGCGAGGTGGAGAATGGATCAATAAGCCAGCTTGCCTCCGTGATCATGGCTTTCTTTTTCAGATGTTCACTGGTAATCTCTTTAATATGGATAGAGAGACCAAACCTGTGATTTTGGACTGGTATTTGAGGACTTCTGGGTGAGGAAATTCCCTCCACCCATGCAAGTTAGCATGTTCTCTTTAACTTTTAGTCTTCCAGATTGAAGCATTGTGAGGTTCAATGGCTTACCCAGGGTCACACAGCCAGCGAGTGTCAGAGGAAGGACTTCAACCCAGGCCTTCCTGTCTTTGAGATCAGCTCTCTATGCTCTGTGCCACATGGTGTTTCTAAATGTTCATTAACTGTCCCATTAATGTCCTCGAATTTGATAACTAATCAGAATGAAGAACTACTAACCTGTCATTTTCAGACTCCATTTTCTTCTCTTATCAGTGTTACCTATCCTGGGCTGCCCACACAGTGACTCAGTCAGACTTGAGGGAGGAAACAGGCCTGCTGGTCAAACAATTTACCCAACATCCTCAAGTTCTGGAGCCTAACCTTAACCTTGAACTGGCATATTTTATGGGAAGATCACAGCAGCTCCTTCTCTTTGCCCCTCCAATGTCAGCCCCCCAGTCCAGCCTTACTGAGTCAAAATGTCACTTGCCTCTGAAAGGAAGAATCCCTTCCCTGCCCCCTCCCCATCCAATTAAAACATCAAATAGCTTGGTTCTTTTTTGGCCAACATGCTTACCACATGGTTAACAACTTAGTGCAGAAAGTAAACATTTAGGAAAAGAATAGGTGAGGTCCTACTAGACCCGAGGTAAGCAAATGTCCCAGTTTCAAAAATGTAACACTTCCTTGGCCATACTCATTGAGTTCAGAATTTAGAGAGACTTGGGGGAAGGAACTAACCTTCTGGCCCAATGGTTCCCCCAACATTCCCAAGTTCCAGGATTTAGCCCTGACCTTGAACTACAACAGGATTGTGAGAAGAAAAGGAAGAGGAGGTTGTCCAGATCTGTGTTGGGCAGCTGCCAGAAGGAACCCTACAAACTTGTTTCTTATGTGAAGCGTTATCTGATTCTCCTCTTGTCTGTACTTTGTCTCTCTCCCTGCCTCCCTAAGTTCTCTTCTACATACTTACCTGTGTTTATGTCACATCTCCTCGGGAGAATGGAAGGGCAGGCATCCCCAGTGCCTAACATGGTGCCTTGTACAATAAAACTCATTGCTCTTAATCGAGTTTCTTGAATTGGATCGTTTGGACTGCAGTGAACTTTTAACATAGCCTGTTAAAAAGCTGATTTTCTTGTGATCTTGGAAATCAAATCTAGTGTTTTAAATCAAAAAAGGATAGGCAGATAGAAAGCTGTCCAAATAGACCTAACAAGCTTGCTACCCTGGAGAGTAGCAGGTGTTTCAAAACAGGAGGAACAGCAGAAGAGGGGACCTGTAATTCACAGGAGACAATATCCGGGAAGAGAAATGGCAATAAAACCTATGGCCTCAGATGTCTATACACAATGTACAAATTATGGGTAATAAACCGGATGGACTAGATATCCTAATGCATAGAGGCCAATTTAACCTCATAGGCATCACTGAGATGTGGCTAGATGATTGGAATATGGATTTGAAAAGGTCTATTTTATTCAAAAGGGACAGAACAGATAAAAGAGAGGATTGGAGCAGAGTTGTATATTAAAAAGATAGAGCCATGTGAATTTAGGACATGGCCCCCCTCTCTCCCCCACATATGCCCACAGGTTGCAAATACTTGTATTCAGCTGCTCTAACTCATAGCTCTTAAGCCTCTGGCAACATGTTTACTCTTCCTAGCTGACCCGAAGGGATTATTTCTAAGTTCTAAGTTGGAACATACTAGTTCAAAGCAAAAAGAAAAAACATTTAATCAAGCAGGATAGCCAATTGAGGGACCAAAAGAAAAAACAAATTTCTGTCTATAACCACAGGAGCACAATTTCCCACAGGGCACACCACAATGCTACTGGGATGGAAGCACACAAGTCAAGAACACAGGTGACCAAGGCAATATGGCTTCATCCTCTGTGCCTCAGTCTCCCTACCTATTTCTCTGGGGATAGCAATACTTACTAGGTTGACCGTACATTTAATTTCACAGGGGAATTGTGGGGATTGTACTTAATTAAGGCTGAATGACAGGGTTAATAGATCTCTAGATTTGAAATCTGGATTCATTCCATTGATTATAATTCTTCTTTACAACTGGATATTATGTAAATAAGTTCAATGCAAAGGTATATGTAAAAACTATATCAGATTATATGCCGTCTTGGTGGGAAGTGGGGAGGAGAGGGAGGGAGAGAAAATTTGGAACTCAAAAACTCATGGAACTGAGTGTTGTAAACTAAAAGCAAAAATAAATTAATAATTTTTATCAAAGACAAAAAAAGAAAATTTTGAAAAAAGGAAAAAAAGGACCACCAGGATTTGTATCCCACCTAAGACATTTGCTAGCTATAAGCCCATGAGCAAGTTATGTAAGGTTCTTGGAGGTTCAGTTACCTCAACTGAAAATAGCAATGATAATAACCCCTACCTCAATACAGCAAAGCCAACTAACAGAACAGTCTATGCAATATTACATACCCATTGAGGTCCATGCATGCAAAAAGGGGAAGAGATTTCACTCTTCTCTTTCCCTATCTCTCTCTTCACCGTCACCCACGACACTTTTCATCATAGCTACTTGCCCAGTACAAGACATCATACATGGTAGGGAGCAGAGAGAGTCAGTGGAGGGGTCTCTAAGGAATATGATTCCTGGCATCAGATAAAAGAATAACCTATGAATCTAAGAGACAATTAGCTTTGGCAGTCAAGGGTTAAGCTACTGAGAAGAGCCAATCCAGAAAATCCAGATGAGTGATTGCCTGGCAGAGATGTTGTTGTGCCCAGTGGGGTCAGTGTGAAGAGAAAAGACATGAAGGCCAGGCAGTACTGGAGACATGAATTTCCTAGACTATCGTATGTCCTATACGTGTGCTCCATTACCAGTATACTCTCAGTTTGGGCCAATTCTTCACACTGAGGTTATATATATATATGCCAAAGTGCATCCTAGGTTTATGTAGAGAACAGTTCATAATCACGGCTCTTACTGTGCCATCTTAGTAAATTTGTTTTGAGTTAAATGTATCTACTAACTGACTATTAAAGCCTTTGCTTTGTCATTTCTACTGGCTGACTATTAAAGGAAAATGCACTGGTAGGGGCTACTAAACTATAACTTTTTCAGTGTTGATGAAAGGAGTACATTTGAACCCAGAATAATAGTTGTTCTCTGCAAGTATGTGTTGGTGGTGGGAGAAGGGAAAAGTAGCTGCTGGAGAGGGCACTACATGCTTCATAGACATAAGACATTATGATATTGCTCTGACCCATAAATCCTCCATTGTCACATAGGAAAACAATTAAGGAAGCCCAACCAACACAGAGCTCTCACTGGGCAATCAATGCAACCCATCTGTGGTCTTCCCCCTCTCTTCCAGAGGAGAGAAGAGGATTCCATAGACTTTCATCTAGGACCAGTTTCGATTGTTGCCTAAAATATAAGTTCATCCCCCTTAGAATGCACAGCTATGTGCTGCGGTAGTTAGAGTGCTGGGTGGAGAGTCAGAAAAAACCTGAATTCAAATCCAGCCTCGGATACTTCCGAGCTATGTGACCCTGGGCACTTCACTTAACCTCTGTCTCTCTGTTTCCTCACGTATAGAATGGGGATAGTAATAATAACACTTCCTTGCTAGGATTGTCATCAGGATAAAATGAGATAATATTTGTAAACTGCTTTGCACAGAGCGTGGCACATAGTAGGTGCTTAATAAATGTTGTTCCCTTTCTTCTTTCTTTACATCTCTCTCCTTTCTTCTTTCCTTCATCCCTCCCTTTCTCCCTCTCTCCCTCCCTTCTTTTCTTCCTTCTTTTCATTTATATCATTTACGTCATTGTGTGTATTGCTCTCCTGGTTCTGTTTTCTTTGCTTTGCATCAGTTCATGAAAGTCTTACCAAGTTTCTCTGAATTCCTCACATCAGTCATTTCTTACTGCACAAAAATAGTGAAATACATTACATGCCACAGTTTGTTCAGCAGCTTCCCAACCAATGGGTACCCATTTTGTTTCTATTTTTGTTTTTTTTTCCTACCACCAAAGTGTTGCTAGTTATATTTAGGAGTGTTGTGAGGCATTTTGCATTTGATCATCTCAATACCTTGCGGACCAGTCTAAGACCAAGAGGATACAGTAGACTTTTGCACACAGAGACTTCAGCAAAGACTTGGCTTGTGGACAAGGTGTTGAGGTATGGCGCAGGAGACAGCACAATGATGTGAATTCAGAACTGGTTGAAGAGCCAACCAATCCCCCAAAGTAAACTTTTTGGGGTACCTGTCAGCCTGGAAGGAAGGTTCAAGTACCTGGGGTACCCCAGGAATCTGTCCCCAGCTCTGTATTGTTTAACTTCTTTTTTAAAAGAAAATTCAGTGCTTTGGCTGATGGCCTATTTAGTCAGCTTTTAAAACTTGCAGATGCTGTGAAGCCGGGAGGGATCAGTAACAAGTTGGATGATGGGGTCACGATCCAAAATTATCTTTTCTGCGCAAGGATGATGAGCTAAATTGCATAAAATGAACTACACTAAGGATCATTGTGGCCTGCTACAATTGAATCTGAAACACAGTACAAGTAGAAGATGGGGATGGGCTGCAGGCTTGTGAGTTTAATATGAGGCAATTGTATGATCCAGCAGCCCTGAATCCCTAAGGTGTCTTTAGACTGCATTAAGAGGGGAATAATGTCCAGGAAGAGGGCAATGAGAGGTCTGCTGGCCTCTGCCTTGGTCAGACCTCATCTGGCTTCTGGGGTTCTGTTGGAGCACATAGCTGGCTAGCAAGTGTCTGAAGCAGAATTCTGACCCAAACCAGAATTCTAAAACCAAACTCCTCCTGACTCCAAATCTAGGGTCCTCTCCACTGGTTTCTCTATTCTTTGCCTGAGAGGATCTGATCCCTATATCCACAGGTTTGTGGCACCATGGTTTGCGAAGGCCATGGATAATCTAGAGAGTGGTCAGAGGGGAGCAACCAAGATGATAAGAGGCCTACCAACACTGAAGGCTATATACAAAATGGCTCTTGATGTGGAATTGGTCTGGGGATGGAGGCTTGGCCCACTCACTGATGAAGTTTTCTAGTCACCTAAGGCCCTGCGCATTAGAAGTTATTGTTCACTTTGCCCTGCCATCCAATGTACCCTTCTAGCCAGCTGCACCCCCACAGCAAAGAGAGAGGCAAGGGGCCTGCATCCACCTGAGCCCATGCTATGTCCTCACAGAATCCTTTCTCTGTGCTATCATTAAGGAAACTTGTTTGGGTGTTGGTAAAGGTTGTATGGGCAGCTAGGTGGCACAGTGAATAGAGTGCCAGGTACAGTGGATAGAATGCCAGATTCATCTTTCTGAGTTCAAATCACCTCAGACATTTACCAGCTGTGTGGTCCTGGGCAAGTCACTTCACCCTGTTTGCCTCAGTTTCCTCATCTGTCAAATGAGCTGGAGAAGGAAATGGCAAACCACTCCAGTATGTCTGCCAAGAAAACCCCAAATGGGATCACAGAAAGTCAGACATGAACAAAATGACTAAACAAAAACATAGGCACACATATACTATACACATATACTGCAAACACACATGTGCACGTACACATGTACACATAAACACACATATGCACACATATACAATATACACACATATGTGTTCATCCAATGCACATACGTAATGAACCTATACACACACATATATAAACATGCCTACACACACATTGGTACACATTAGCCCAACAAGTAGCAAAATAATCTATCTAAAGCATACATCTGACAATGTCACTCTTCTGTCCCAAGTGGCTCCCTATTGCCTCTAGGATCAAAATAAAGCTCCTTCACCCAGGACCCCTTCACATTCTGGCCACTGACCAATTCCTTACTCCCCTAAATATATTATAGGTCTTGTTGTAGCTCTTTTTGTGGTTGGTGCCAATAGGATCATAGAATTAGAGTCGGAATGGATCTCAGAGGCCATTGCATCTAGTCTCCTTTCCTCTTTTACAGATGAGGAAACTGAGGCCAGACAAGCAAACTGACTTGGCAGGGGCATACAGCTAGCTACCAAATATCTAAGGCAAAATTCTTTTTTTATTTTTTTTTGAGGGGGGAAGGCAAAGCAATTGGGGTTAAGTGACTTGCCCAAGGTCACACAGCTAGTAAGTGTCAAGTGTCTGAGGCTGAATTTGAACTCAGATCCTCCTGACTCCAGGGCTGGTGCTCTATTCACTGGCCACCTAGCTGTCCCCTGAGGGATAATTCTAACCCAAGTCCTCCTGCCTCTAAATCCAGTGTCTTTTCTATTGGCTCCTCTGTTATTTGCCTGGGAGATTTTGCTCCCTACATGCACAGACCTTGGAGATAATGTCTGGCATAACAAGGACATGGTAAGAAACATTTCCAAGAAATGGAAGAAAGCTATGGAAATCTTTCACCCAAATTACCCACTTAAGAGATGATTCATAAGTGTGCTGCTGATCAGATAGATCCTCCTACATCTCACCAAAGGACTTGAGTACCTCCCTAAAAAAAGAAGACATCAATTTAACACAATTAATGTGAGATGAACTGCAATCTTGAAAATTGGTCAATGTCCATTGACAAGTGGGGTAATGGCAGAAGTTTCTGGTAACTGATCAGTATCATGGAAGAGAGTTGGAAAAGTTTGCCAGAGTTTCCATAGCAATTTCCAGAGGAGGTGGAACACTAACCATCCAATCACAATATTCTGGTCCATTTGGCAGAAAATAGGCATCTGGTCTATACTAAGAACAGCTAATATGTATACAATGCTTTAAGGCATCATTTCATTTGATCCTCACAGTGGCCTGGTTATTTTGTTTTTCCTGTTTGTTTTGGGGCCAGATTGAGGATTCCATTGATCTATGGAAAACATGGTAAGAAATAAAGGTAGGGTTGGATTACTTACCACCTTGGAGGGGGAGGGGAGAAGGGAGGGAGGGAGAGAAAATTTGGAACCCCAAAATGTATGGAACTGAATGTTGTAAACTAAAAATAAAAAAAGAAATTTATAATAAAAAGAAATAAATATTGGTAGGCAACTATTCTGACATTTTTGCTTTTAGAGTCTCGCTTGGAGCATTGGGAGCTTGGGTGATTTGCCCAGGGTCACATAACTAGGGTATATCAGAGGACTAGAGGCTCTGGGACCTAGAACTGAAAGAGAACCCAGAGGCTGGCTTGTCTAAGCCCTTCACTTTATGGAAGAGAAAACTGAGGCCCATGGAAGGGAAGAGACTCCCCCAAGGTAACATAGGTAGTAAGTGACAGGGATTGGAATTGAACCCATGTTTGTTGACTCCAAATCCAGAGCTCTTCCCATAATGCCACAACAATCAGGCTCTTGGTTCCAGAAGCAAAGTGGCACTGGACTTGGAGTCAGAGTGAACTAGGCTCATCTCACCTCTGGTACTCACTAGCCATATGACACTAGATAAGCCATTTTGCCTCTCTGGGCCTTATTTTCCCCATTTGTAAAATGGGTGGCTGCTGAGCTCCCTTCCAGCTCTTGCTTTTGTATCCTGGGCTTTTATGACTTTGGTAGAAGAGACCCAGTCCCCCAGAACCTGATTTCCTGCCCTAATTCCTGAATGTGCAAAACTGAAAGTCAGAGCCTGGAAAACAGGGATTCTACCTGGGCCCAGACTGTTTGTTTCTTTCTTATTCACTATCTCGATTGTCATGCAGGTCACAGTCCTTGCTTCATAGCCTCCTCTCATCTTATCGCCTTGACTCCAACACACATTTATTAAATACCTAGGATATGTAGAGCATCGTGCTGGGTGCTAGGGAAGATGCGAAAGATGGATAACACATGATCTCTGCCCTCAGTGAGTTTATTATCTAGTAAGCGTAGGAGTAGGGGGGAGCCTAGGGGAGTCAGTCTGTGACATATTTGGCCCATTTGCCTATTGATCCTTATTCTAATCACACACATAGTCTACAACCTTTTTTAAAAACGCATCATCCCAGAATCTCTCATAGAGGCTATTTAGTCCCACCATCCCAAACCAAGAATGGCTACGATGCCATATGCGACAAGTAGGTGTTCAGCCTTAACTAGGCCTCCCAGTTTGATGGCATCTGCAAATTTAAGAAGGATGTGGTCAATATACCTTAAAGCAAAGCATTGCTAAAAATGTTTTAAAAAATACATGAGGCCAAGCTCAGATTCTTGAGATGCTCCTCTGGGCACATCTTTTCGTGTTGATATCTAAGAATCAAGACTGCTCTTTGGGTCTGATCATTGAACAAGTTCAAAACCCGTGTAATTTTACAGGCAACTAGCCCAGATTGCTCCATCTAGTTGATAAGCACAGTATGAAAGACTGTAGTACACTAGATGGATTGATGTCATAGACAATAGATAGATTAGATAGACAGATAGAAGGACAGACAGATAGGTAGATAGACAGAGAAATAGAGAGATAAAGACAGACAGACAGGTAGACAGACACACAGACAGATAGGTAGACAGACAGACAGACAGATAGACAGACAGGTAGAAAGACAGACAGGTAGACAGACAGACAGACAGACAGACGGACAGGTAGACAGACAGGTAGACAGACAGGTAGACAG
Organism: Trichosurus vulpecula; assembly: GCF_011100635.1. Taxonomy (NCBI): domain Eukaryota; kingdom Metazoa; phylum Chordata; class Mammalia; order Diprotodontia; family Phalangeridae; genus Trichosurus; species Trichosurus vulpecula. The sequence continues at coordinate 5,250,289 of NW_023494377.1, forward strand.
ACAGACAGACAGACAGGTAGACAGACAGACAGGTAGAAAGACAGACAGACAGGTAGACAGACAGACAGACAGGTAGAAAGACAGGTAGACAGACAGACAGACAGACAGACAGGTAGACAGACAGACAGGTAGACAGACAGGTAGACAGACAGGTAGACAGACAGACAGACAGACAGACAGACAGACAGACAGATAGACAGACAGACAGACAGGTAGACAGACAGACAGGTAGACAGACAGACAGACAGACAGACAGGTAGACAGACAGACAGGTAGAAAGACAGACAGACAGGTAGACAGACAGACAGACAGGTAGAAAGACAGACAGGTAGACAGACAGACAGACAGATAGGTACACAGACAGACAGGTAGACAGACAGACAGACAGGTAGACAGACAGACAGGTAGACAGACAGACAGGTAGATAGATAGATAGATAGATAGATAGATAGATAGATAGATAGATAGATAGATAGCATTTATTAAGAGCCTACTATGTGCCAGGCATGGGGCCTTGTTAAATGCTTTAAAAAGCACCTAGGTAAACTCTTTATCTAGAGAGTTCCCTTAATCTACAGCAGTTTAGTGACACTATCAAAAAAGGAAATTAGTTTTGCTGGCCTGAGCTGTTTTTGATGAAAGCCTATGTGAACTTTGTGACCATGCTTCCTTTTCTAGATGGTCACTAACTGTCTCTTTAATAATAAGCTGCAGATCAGGGCTTATGAACCTTTTTGTGTCTTAAAGCCCTTGGGCAGCCTAGGGAAGTCTCTGGGTCCCTTCTCAGAGTCGTATTTTTAATTGCATAAAATAAAACATGAGGATTACAAAGGAAATCAATGATTAAGAAATGCAGTTATTAAAATGTTTAAAAAACCAAGTTCCCAGACCACAGGCTAAAAATTCCCGCTCTAATATTTTGCCAGTTATCAAAGCCAATTTCACTGTTCTATAGTTTTCAGACTTCAACAACAAAACAACTCGAGATAACATTTGCCCTTCTCCAAGCCTGTAGTACTTCCCCAGATAGCTACAAATATCATGACCCAGCCATCACATCTGCCAATGTATTATATACACTTGGATACATTTTATCAGGGTCAGGTGACTTGAAATTATCAAAGGAAACCAGACGCTCTTCTACGCTCTTCTTAGTTTCCTTGAGTATTACGGGTCTATTAGCCAATTTCACTCTGTCCTCTCCAGAACGGAGATAATTCTGTTTAGCTGTGTGGCCACCACACGTGATCGCCAGACATGGCCACCAGAGTGGTTACAAAGTCAGAGTTTAAATCCTGTCTCTAGTGTTTATTACCTGTGTAACTTTGGGTAGTCAGTCAAACAACAAATATTTACTAAACACATACTATGTGGCAGGCCCTGTCCTAGATGCTGGGGAACAAAGACAAAAATGAACAAGTCTCTGCTCTTAAAGGAACTCATGTCCTACGGAGAGAGAAATGTCCACATATAAGTATACACGAAATATATATCTTTCTAAACTGGGGAGCACCTCAGGAATCTGAGCTTGGCCTCATGTATTTTTTTAAACGTTCTAAGAGGCAGAAATGAAGAGGGTGTGCCTTCCAGGCATGGGGGAGAGCCCAATGCCAAGTCACAGAAAAAAAGATGGAGTTTCAGGCAAGAAAAACAATTTGGTTTAATTATAGAGGGCAAAGAATAATGGAAAATAAGGTTGGAAAGGTAGGTTGGGTCCAGATTGGGAACAGCTTTAAAGGTTGAACAGAAGAATTTAAATCTGACTCTAGAAGCAATACAGAACCACTAGGTTGTATTGGGTTATTGGGTTTAGTGGGTGACTATGTGGTCACATCTGCACCTTGGCAAATGAGTGGGGGATTGGAGTGGGGAGAGACCAGAAGCAGGGAGACCAACTGGCAGGCTACAGTAATAGTCCAGGTATGTAGTGATTTAGGGCCTGGAGTAGGGTGGTGATTCTGTGAGTAGGCAAAGACAGTTGCCAGAGACATAGAGGGAAAAATCATCAAATGGTTGGTTGTGTGGGATGACAAAGAGTGGAGAGTCTAGGATAGCACTAAGGTTGTACATCTGGATAACTGGAAGAATGGCCGTGCTCTCAGCAGTGAGAGAAAAACTAAGAAGTCGATAGATTTGGGAGAAAGCCAATGAGCTCCGTTTTGGACATGTTGAGTTTGAGATGCCTATGGGACATCGAGTTGGAAATGTCTGAGGGAGTTGGAAATGTACAATGTGAGTTACTTAACCTACCTGGTGCCCAGGGTCCTCATCTGGAAAATACGTGCTGATGAGATTTCTCTGTTATATAACTATGATCTGAAAACAATGGTGAGAGAAGGGATGAACAATTTGCCCTTTGTTCTCATTCTCTCATTTCTGCTTCATTTGCCAAGAATATTGCCCACCTTCCTCAATCAACAATCACCTTTTGTGCACCATAGTGCACAGAGTGACAGGCCTGGAGTCAGAAAGCCCTGAATTCCAATTCAGCACCAGATACTTCCCAGCTATGTGACTCTGGGTAAGTCATTTCACCTCTGTCTGCCTGTTCTCCACCTGTAAAATAGGGATAATAGTAGCACCTCTACTCCCTGGGCTGTTGTGAGGATCAAATGAGACAATAATTTTAAAGTTCTTAGTACAGTGCCTGGCACATAAAAGGTGCTATATAAATGTTAGCTGTTGTTTGTTGTTTGTTCTTTATTGTTCTTGGTTGGTTGTTCTTGTTGGTTGTTGTGGTGGTTGTGGCGGTTGTTGTTGCTGGTTGTTATGCGTTGTTCTTGTTGGCTGTTCTTGTTGGTTGTTTTTGTGGTTGTTGCTGGTTATTGTTATAGTTGTGGTGGTTGTTGCTGGTTGTTGTTGTGCATTGTTCTTGTTGGCTGTGCTTGTTGGTTGTTGTTGTGGTTGTGGTTGTTGTTGTGGTTGTTGATTGTTGTTGGTTTGCCCAATGCAGCAAAACAGAATCCATTTTGTTGTCCTTAGTATTTCTTGCCAACATTAGCTCCTTTTGAGCTAATTATGACCCACCTGAGTCTGTCCTTAATTGTGTAATGCTTTGTAGTCCTCCTTCATTGCCTGGTCTTGCTTCCATCTTCTATACGTGTCTTATAAAAATCCGAGCAGACGGCTGGGTCTGTGTGCATCTTCACAGTCCTCTTTACACATCTCCCTCCTTTCCTCTTCATTGGTATTGTCTCTTTGTATCTTCAGACATCCATTTTTTAAAGGGGGGAAGGCAGGGTGATAGCGGTTAAATGACTTGCCCAAGGCCACACAGCTAGTAAGTGTGTCAAGTGTCTGAGGCCAGATTTGAACTCAGGTCCTCCTGACTCCAGGGCCAGTGCTCTACTTACTGTGTCACCTAGATGCCCCTACACTTCCATTTTTAAGAGTTTTCTAAAATTCCTGTACTAAAAAAGTCAGAAGGGGCTGGTCCTCTTAATGACTTTGTAATGCCAATTCCCCAATGCAAGTTATCCTTGAAGGCCTGCTCCCAACTGTTCACATCCACCAAAAAGCTGTCCATTGCTCTTTTGGTATCTTGTCATTGCGATGGTCACGAGCCTGTGGTGAGCCATGATTTCCAGCCACCTAGAATCATCAGAAGAATGTTGATGCTAAAAAAAATGGATTTGCCTTGGGGTCATTTATTTGCTTGGAGTATGTACTTTTGTGTTTATTTTTGGCTGAAATGGAGGCTGCGTGAGACGCTGGGAGGAGTACTGCTTTTAGAGTCAGAATAGCTGGGTAAGAATCCTAACCTAGCCACATAGTACCTAGGTGACTTGATATGAGTGATCTCTTCTTCCAAGGCTTCACTATTCTCATCTGTAAGGTGCATGAATTGAACTGTATGATTTTGAAGGTCATTTCAAAAACTAAACAGCAGGAACTGAATCTTGATCAAGGAGAATGGAAAAATTTCCCTGATGCCTTTGGTAAATGGTTTCTTTTCCAAACCCCTCCCTATCTTAGGTAAGTGCTGACCATCCCCAAAAGCCCCCAGGAAATGATCCAAAACGCTCCGAGAGATCTGACCCAGCATTTTCTTTATTTTTGTCAAAGTCATACACCAGTGGTCATGACACATGAGCAGCCACCCACAAAGCCAGTTATTTTCCTCTGACACATATTTAATGAGGAGCTTAAGAATTATTGTGCTGTGTGGGAAACAGCTATGAATGGTCAACAAATACACAAATGACTAAGTCCCAATTCTCTGCACAAAGACTTTTCATGGTTTCCCATTGAATTAATTCCAGAGGACTTGGCTTAACATTTCAGGTGCTCTAAAATAACTCTTGTCCTATCTTTCCAGTAAAATTTCCCCCTGTGCCCATACACATGCCCTATGTGTTTGATTCCAACCAATCTGAGCTATTCACGGGCCCCAGACTGGAGTTGAAGTTCCTTCCCTCTCCAAATATTCATCATGTTTAGAATGTCTCCCTACTGAGGGCTAGGGAAGGAGGGCAAGTTGAAGGTCATTGAGTACATTCAATTTACATTACAAAGTATATCCAATTATGAGGATATTAAGGTCTAGGGATGGGAAGTAATGACCAAGATCACACATAGGATCCCAACTGTGTAGCTCTAAGGGACCTCAGAGGCCATCTGGTCCAACCTCCTCAAGTGAAAGAACTGTAAACTGAGGGTCGTGGAAGGAAAGTGACTTGCTGATGGTTATAGATGATGATAATATGATGGGGATGACAATATTTATGTGGCACCTATAATGTATCAGATACTTTTTACTAGTATTATCTCATTTGATCCTTACAATAACCCTGGGAAGTAGGTGCTATTATTGGTGCCATTTACAGGTGGTAAAACTGAGGCACGCAGTGCTTAAGTGACTTGCCCAAGGGTCACACAGCTAGTAAGTACCTCAGGCTGAATTTGACTTCAGGTCAATCTGACTCCAGGTCCTCCACTCTAGCCACTGTGTCCACCTAGCTACCCTTGGTCTACAATAGGAATGGACCTCAGAAGACATCTAGTCAAACTCATTCATTTTACAGGAGAGGAAACTGAGGTCCAGGGAGATAAAGCAGCTTTCCCTGTATCACACATAGGATCTTAGATCTAGAACAAGAAACAGTCGCAGAGGCTATCTATTCCAAAGCCATAATTTTACATATGGGGAAACTGAGACCTGGGGAATTGTCCACAGTCTCACATTGGATCCCAGTGCTAGAGATGGAAGAGACACGCATCTAAGGTCTTTTAGTCTGGTCCTCTCATTTTTAAAAAGTAAGAAGTTGAGATCTACAGAGGTGAAGGAACTTGCCCAAAGTCACACATAGGATCACAGAACTAGAGCTACAAGTGACCTCAGAGCCCAACTAGTACAAACCACTCATTCGACAAAAGGGGAAACTGAGGCCCACAGAGGGGAAAATGACTTGCCCCAGGTTCTCACAGATCTTGAGCTTTAAGAGATTTTGGAGGCTACCAAATCCAACTCCTTCATTTTAAAGAGGAGAAAGACGAGGCCCAGGCTGGTGATGTAAGTTGCATAGAGCCCCAGAATTGGAAGGGACCTCTGAGATGATCAATCCCAAACCCCTTAGATTACAGATGAAGAAACTGAGGCTGAGCAAGGTCAAGTGACCTGCCCCATGTGTAGGATCCTAGACCTCAGAGGCCATGCAATCCAACCTCCTCATTTCAGAGTTGAGGAAACTGAGGCCCAGAGGAGGAAAGTGAAACCCAGGGTCACAATAGGATCCTAGAAATAGAGATAGAAAGGATGCCTGTGGCCATTGATTCCAAACTCCTATTTTATACAATGGTAAACTGAAGCCCAAGGAGAAAATGTGACTTACCCAGGGCCATCCATAGGATCCTAGCTCTAGAGCTGGGAGGGACTTCAGAGGCCAGCTAGTCCAAGTCCCTCCACCATTTTATAAGGGGGAGACTGAGGACCAAGGAAGGGAAGGAAGTTTTCCAGGATCACACAGGATCCTAGATTTAAAGCCATGAAGATATATATTCCAAATCCTTGATTTTACAGATGAAGAAACTAAGGCCCAGTGAAGTTAAGTAAGTTGGGCAAAGTCCCACATAAAATCCTAGATCTGGGTTGGTAGGGACCAGGCCAACACCCACATTTTTCAGAAGAGAGAACTGATGTCTAGGGAAGGGAAGTTAACTGCCCTGAGTTACACACAGGGTCCTCGATCCAGAGCTGGAAGGGCCCTCAGAGGTCATCTAAGTCTAGGTCCCTCATTTTACAGAGGAAGAAACTGAGGAAGCACACATTTAGGGCACAGGATTTTCTCTGGATCGCAGAGGGAGGTCATAGATGCATCTAAGTGATATAACAGATAGGGTGCTGGGCCTGGAGTCAGGAAGACCTGAGTTCAAAACCTGTTTAAGACAGTTATTAAGTATGTGACACTGGTAAAGTCTCTTTATCTCTGTGCCTCAGTTTCATCATCTACAAATCAAAGATAACAATAGAATCTACCTCCCAGGGCTGTCCAGAGGATCAAATGAGATAATATTTGTAAAGAGCTTAATACAGTGCCTGGAATATAGGAGGTGCTATATACATGTGGAGCGGTGGATAGAGCAATGGGTTTAGAACCAGGAAGACTCATTGTCATGAGTTCAAATCCAGCCTCAGACACTTCCTAGATGTATGACCCTGGGCAAGTCACTTTACCCTATTTGCCTCAGTTTCCTCATCTGTACAATTAGCTGGAGAAGGAAATGGTGAATCACTCCAGTATCTTTGCCAAGAAAACCCCAAATGGGGTCAGGAAGAGTCAGACATGATGGAAACGAGTCAACAGCAACAAACTCGAATTATTTTTATGTATTTATATATATACATATATATGCATCTATTTATGTATATGCTGCCTCTCTCATTAGATTGAAAACTTCTTGAAGGCAAGGATTGCTTTCTTTGGATAGTTATAAGGGACTGCAGAGGCTATCCCTCCCAATCACCTTGTATCACAGATGAGCAAACTGAGGCCCAGATAGATGCACGATGGCCCAAGGTCACACCAGTTAGAACAAACAAAGCTATGATTTAAATTGTAGTTCTCTGATGTCAAATCCTGATGGTTAGAAAACTTACACCATTGGAAACTGAGCCATGAAGCCCATGACGACCATGTGCTCAAGTCATTGAATATATGACAGAGCATGGAGAATGAGAATGGGCTCTGGATTCATGGCGTCTTACTTTTTGACACAGGATATAGCTTCATGGAAGGAAGAGGAGTGCGAAGGTAGAGAAAGGGCCTGGGAAAGGTCATGGCCCCATGGTGTCTTACATGATGACCCACAGAAATTATGTAATATATGAGTTATGAAATCTAGGGGATTCATACAAGTCTGCTGACTTGCAGCAAATGCAGGAAAATAAATTGATTGTAGAAGACACTATCATCATAGATTATCTTCTAGCAGATGAAGAGGGAAATTGAGAGATATAATGGGGAAATTTGTTTCCATAAATTCAGAATAACAGTCAACAGAAGGGGAGACATAACAAAGGAGTTATGTCTCACATGGAAGATAACGGGCAAAGCAACTGGTTTTATCTTGTTTTGAGGTTAAAAGTCAGCTAAGTAGAGGAAAAGTTAAGTCTAGCTTGGAATGCTCATGCGTAATATGCTTATGAATATTAACTTCTCCCCTGGGAAGATGAAAGGTTCATTTTAATGGTCATATAGCGCATGTATCAGGAGGGGGAACATATCAAGGGGAACTATGCAGTAGGTGTACCGGAAAGTTGTATACCCTGTATTACCCAGCCAATGGAGAGACAGGGGAGGGACTTTGTGGTCAGGCATAGGTTTTTAAGGCTTGCTTTTGTTTCTTTAGGGTGTGTCTATTAAAGGAGACACTTGTCACTGCAGTCCTGTAATAAACTTTTTTTTTTTACCTTCACCCCTCCCAAGCCTGAATGAGTTATTTCCCACAACCCCAGTGAGAATACTGGATGTCAACAATATCTCAGAAGGTAATGCCAAGGATGCAGCCACCACTGGGAACCAAAGGGAGTGGACTAAGGGGAGAGGAGGCACCTGAAGCCCAGAGTAGGAGAGCCCCATCCCACCAAGGCTTCCAACTCTATACCCACAAAGCCCCACAGTCATCTGGGGGGACTTGACTCTAAAGAGTGGGAGGCCAGTCTTTGTCTCTGGCTTGTTATCTCCTCACCCCAGAGTTGTGTTCTGGGAAAAATCTGAAACAAAGCTCAGGTATGATTCTAGGCTCTCCTAAAAAGGCACTCAATGTATAATAGATATGTACAGTACAGATTTTTTAAAAATATCCACCATAGAAAATACTTAAGGTGGTTCAGTAGAGTCAGGAAGATCTGAATTGAAATCCAGCCTGAGGTACTAACTACGTGTGCCACCCTGGACAAGTCACTTAACCTCTGCCTCAGTTTCTTCATTATATAGTATAATGGCACCTACCTCCTGGGACTATTGTGAGGGTCAAATGAGATGACATTTATAAATTTACATTTATATATTATTTATAAAAATATAAATGACATTTATAAAACACAGTGCCTGACACATAGTAGATGGGTTAAAAAAATATGCTTGTTCCGTTCCCCCCATCCCAAGGATTCAAAGGAGCACATGAAGGAATAAATACAGTAAGCACAAAGCATCTTAAATAGTCCATCCCATTGAACATGTTCCCTGCCAAAGGCAAGAAACCCTTTGGGGCTTGATAACCATATATTTAGGATGTTTCACATTCATGTCAGACCTTCACTCTCCAAGCAACACATAAGGCCCTGATCTGTTGACCAGATAAGGCATGACTTGGGCTTTCTTTATTCAATTAGCCCGAGGTTGGTATAGCAGCAGTCACCCTCTCCCCCAAGAAACAGTGCTGTTGGGGAAATCGCCTCCCGCTGGGCACCTGGGGCACCACGCAGAAACTCCTCACTTCTAAAATGGCCACATTTAGCACCAGGGCTGCAAAAAGATGTTTTCTTGGTGGTTGGTCTGTACTCAGAGAACAAAACAGAAGGCTCTCTCCCCTCACCTTCACCTCCCAGCTTCACGGACTTCCTTCGAGTCCCAGCTAAAATGCCCCCTTCTCCAAGAAACCTTTTCTGGTCCCCCTTAATGCCAGCGCCTGCCCTCTGCCCATCAGCTCCAATTTCTCTTGTCCAGAGCTGATTTGGACCATAGTTCTTTGAGTGTTGTCTCCTCCATTAGACTGGGAGCTCCTTGGGGGAGGGATTTACTTTTACCTTTCTTTGTGTCCTGGGTACTTAGCAAATGTTTATTGACTGACTGACAAAAGAAGGTGACACGAAACTGCTACTCCTGATGAAGAAGTTAGCAGAGTGAGAGAAGAGAAACAACTCTCCTGATGGAAGTTTGAGGGAGATACAATTGCCCTAAAGAGGTGGACTATTCCTCCTCAGCCGATAACCCACAGAGTGGGCAGCTCAGCCACACAACTGCCCCTCCACCACACCCAACCATGGGAACCACCATCAATTCTACTTCCTCGACATCTTTCTTGTCTGTCCTCTTCACCTATGAGGCTGCCACCATAAGTGTAAATAGCAATTGTTTCTGCTCTGACCAGAAACTCTCAGGATCTTCTCCTCCTGGACTGATTCTTTTGGGAAGTCAAACTGGGCCATTATTTGCCTCATTTCTTATCTACCATTAATCACTGAATGGGTGTTACCTCAAACAAACTGAACCCTGGGAAAGACTTCTGCTTAAAAAGGCTGAGGTCTCCCATTGCATTCTGGGCCATTTCCAGTAGTCTTGGTGAATATCAGGCCACTGGAACCAAATGGCTCTGGAGGAGAAAGCGAGGCTGGTGATTGCACAGCCCTCCCTCACTTAAATCCAATTCACTTACATGTCATGGCATGACCTTCCTGATGCCATGGTCCTCTTTGAGAACGAAGGACGAACAACAACGAGGCTGCCACCATACTTGAGGGACTCGTGCCTTCTCATCTGGGCTGTTCCTACATTGCCTTAAGTTCTTTGTCATTCCAGCAAGGCACATATTCTTCATAGCACATGTTCAACTCCATGGAACATGCCCCAGCTGAGCAAACCCTTGATCCTACTTCTGACCTTCACTACATGGGCATAAAGGCTCTTGTGGACAATAGAATCCCAGAGCTACTCTGCTCAGCCACCCAGAGACCTCACCTGTATCTCCCTATCTCCCTCTTCTAGGGATGGCCACTCTGCAAGAGTAGCGCCAGGGACCAACCTAGAGAACACAGCAGAGAACCTTTCCTTTCCCTGTTTTTATCTATTGCCTACAGATAGCCTCCAGCATTTGGAGGGGGCTGGTGAGTTCTTAAGATCTATAGATGACAGCTACTACCTCAATTTTCCTTTCTCCATCATTGTGCTTATATCAGGAAAGCCTTTAATCAGCCAGGGTGGTCCTACAAGAAGCAGCAAAAAATGATGAAACACACATACATCCGCCTCCAGGAGGTTCCTATTAACTTATAGTAGCAAGAACATGTCTGGGCCAACCTTTAGCTCAGAGAAACAGGAAATATCTGATGGGGAAAGTCAACAAGCCATCTCTTCTGACCTTAATCCTGGTCCTTCCTCTAATCACCCTCAAAGGCTTAGATCAACACAAATTCCCATGAGAGAAGAAGTATATTCATAGCTCAGATGACTCTGACTCTGACAGGGAGGGATAGGAGTGTTAGAAAACCAGAAGGTCCAAAAAGTCAATCAAGTGTGTCCTGGTTTCAATGAGAACTTCTGTTCAGATGGTGAGAAGCAGAGTGTGGGCAAGGGGAAGGCTGAATACTTCCCAGACTTATATTCCAATAGTGAAGACAACTAGGGAACAGGGAGTACATAAAGAACCTAAGGATAGGTAGCCAGGGTGAAGCCAGAGCTCAAGAGTGGCACTATTAGGCCTGTGGATGCTAGTAAACACCCTGGGTCATCACCCAACTCAGTAGGCCAAGGGAAAATTTCCAGGCCTACTAGGCCAGTGGCCAGTTTATTTACAATCCTCTAGGACAGGGCTGTCCAACCTCAGGTTTTTATTGAAACAATAGACAATGTATTTTGATTTGCTGTTTTAGCCAGAGCTCTGCTGTAGCCCGGCTTCATTTGCTAAAGCATTTACGTAAATTTCTATGCTTGTAGGTGGCCCCATAAGTCGCACTGAGGGCCGCATGTGGCCCATGGGCTGCATTTCAGATAGCCCTGCTCTAGGAGGATGAAGTAGCTTCCCTCAAAACCAAAGGATCCCATTGTCAGAGCACATGTAATGTGTGCACGTAGATTATGTATTGTCTATGACCTTCGTAAATGCCATGAGATAAAGCTTTCATTGGTCTTATGGACTCTGAGGATTCTTATCCAAACTCTCTCTCTCATGGGTGAGTCAGGTTTCCAGAGCTAGGCCGAGGGGTTAGGGGTGATTTTCTATTGCCATTGGTTGAGCCTCCCTTCCTCACCAGTGTGCTTTTCCTCCAAGAGTTTCACCTGAGAATCAGTCAGCTTGCCTCAAGTAGTCTTTTTTTCTTTTTATCTAAAAAGGGATATTTACTTATAGTAAGCACTGTTGGTATAAAACATCCCCCCAAACATAGGGCACATGGTTCTGCAAGTAGATACGGAGTCCAGAGAAGCATTGGCTCAAATTTCAAAAGTACACATGTCAAACAGATGACTTACAGGTTCTGGATGCTGGAAGGCCCATTCTCCATGGTTCTCTCATTGGGGTGCTCGAGAATTTTCCTAGACATGTGGATCTGGGACCAATTTTTTCTCAGCTCCCCATGTAGATATTACCACCAGCTGGTCCTGGGACACCATTTAGGGCAGAGTGGCCCACAACACTCCCGAGTGTGACCTGAAGCAGATTAAAACGTAATTGGGAAATAATTAGCAGAGTAAGCAAAAATACAATAGAACATCGATGATGGGAAAATGAGGTTTTCTAAGCTAATATGCGGCCCACAGGGATCCTTTGGTATGGTTTCATGACCCCCATTTTCATTTGAGCTTGACGTTCTTGCTTTCAGGCCTTGATAGGAAGTCTCCAGTCCTGCTTTGAAGCTAGAAGTGGGTAGAGGAGAAAGACACCTTTCTAAAGCCCAAACTAAAGCCTCTCCCCTCCCAGGCAGATTCCTGCTGAAAAGAGGGTGTGGCCCTCTTCCCCAGAGAGATAGAGCTGATGGTTAGAAAATCACCTGTTCTCTGAAAACTACAGAGACTTTTACTGCAGAAAGGACCACCAGGAAGCTTGAAGACCCTTCTCAAAGAACAAGGTCCAGTTATCAGCTAACATTAGCACATGATGGTCAAACTCAACTAGACAGTCAAACGGAATTAGATGATTTGATGGAGGGAACTCCCAGTTGAGTAAAGTCCCTCTACCAGTACAGGGAGGCACCTTCTCTGCAAACAGTTTTCAATAAAAAGATTTTTTTCTTTTTATCTAGAAAGGGATATTTACCTATAGTAAGCAGTATTGGTATAAAATTTCCCCCAAAACATATGGGACATAGTTCTGCAAGTAGATGCAGAGTCCAGAGGAGCATTGGCAATAAAGGATTAAGTCAGGGATGTGGAACCTGCAGCCTTGAGGCTACATGCGGCCTTCTAGGTCCTTGGGTCCAGCCTTTTGACTGAGTCCGAGTTTTACAGAACAAGTCCTTTTATTAAGGGGATTTATCCTGTGAAGTTCGGATTCAGTCAAAGGGCTGCACTTGAGGACCTAGAGGGGATTTGTTCTGGGAAGTTTGGATTCAGTCAAAGGGCCTCACTTGAAGACCTAGAAGAACACCTGTGGCCTCAAGGCTGCAGGTTCCCCACCCCTGGCTTAAGTGACTTTCCCCAGGATCACAAAACAGGCTGTGTCAGAAGTGGGGTGCTGCATCAGGGTCTTGGGATGGATTTCTATCCATTATAACACACAGTCCCTGGTCAAATGCCTGACAAACTATTATCAGCCTAATTCATCTGGAGAAACAGGGAAAAGGTACCTGACTTGAAGTCTAGAAGATCTGGGTTTGGATCTGGCCCCCAACCCTTTCTAGCAAATCACTGAATCTACCTGAGCTTTGTTTAAAAAGGGATAGTAACATCTGCCATACCAAACTCATGAGGCTGAGGATGAAATGAGATGACGCCCGCATTTGCTGAGACCCAGGAAGAGTCAGGAGTTCCGAAGATGATAAAGATACGATGGGCCAGACTGTGTAGACCACACATTCTCCCAGGTCCTTTTGGCCTCGAAGACACTTCCACAAAGGCCTTTTTGGTACACAGAGGGGAGGCAGAGGAGAAGGGGGAAGGAGAGTTACTCCAGGGCTCCCCAGGCTCATCTTGCCAAGCAACAAGGAGAGATCAAAGTCAAGGCAGTAAGGCTGGGAGAGGATTCAATGTGGAGGCTGTAAGGCTGGACCTGGAGTCCCAGAGTAGAGACCACCAGCCAGAGAGGCAAAGAGCTGCTAAGCCCAGCACCTGCACATCATCAGGCTGCTCCAGCAGCTTCAAGTGCTGAAAGCCATGGGTGTCTAATCCCTTCCCTCTTTCTCCTCCTACTTCCCCAGAGTGGTGGGAATCTCCCCCTCTCTTTTCCTACCCACTCTGTTCCCACCACCCCCAGGAGGACAGAAGTGCCTTCGAGGCTTAAAGGAACCAGCAACCTGTGGGCTAGAAAAATCTATGGCCTGCTCACCTTCTAGCCCACCAAGCCTCTTTGACCCACTGGTTCCCCTGAAGCTTCTTGCATTCCAGAAAACCTGAGCCATAGAAATGACATACGGAAAGTGCTTTGTAATCCTGCAATCACTATATGAGAGATGTCCTTGTTATTTATCTCTAATTGTGAATAACTGACCTTTGCCTGTTTTGATAGGAGGAAAAAATGTAGAAAACAATAGGCCACTGTTAGTTGGGGGGAGGAATGGTCATATACATAGCACCTACTATGTGCCAGACACTGTGCTAAGTGCTTTTTGACAAATATTATCTCCTTTGATCCTTACAACCACCCTGAAAGGTATTATCACCATTTCACAGGTGGGGATACTGAGGTACACAGAGGTTAAGTGACTTGTCCAAGGTCACACAGCTAGCAAGTGTAAGAGGTCAAATATGAACTCCAGTGCTCCTGACTCTAGATCTGGTGCCTTATTCAGTGCAGCACCAGCTGCCTCTGATCAGTTGGTTAATAAGCACTTAAATAGTGTTTACTAAGCATTATGAGTTTAACAATGAGTTAAACACTGAGGAAAGAAGGCATGAACAGTCTCTGGCCTCAAGGAGCATAAATTCCAGGGAGGATCCTATAAATGACTAGGCACATATACGTTATAGAAAGTCAATAGAAGGTGATCTGAGAGGGGATGCCACTAAGCAGCTGGGAGAACTGACAAAATCCTCCTGTGGAAAGTGCAATTGGAGGTAAGTCTTTTTTTTGGGGGGGGAGGGGCCGTTGAGGTGGAAGCAATCAGGGTTAAGTGACTTGCCCAGGGTCAAATAGCTAAAAAGCGTCAAGTGTCTGAGGTCAAATTTGAACTCAGGTCCTCCTGACTCCAGGGCTGGTGCTCTATCCACTGTGGCACCTAGCTGCCCAATTAAGCTAAGTCATAAAGGAACGTAGGGGGACTAAGTGGTGGAAATAAAGAAACAGGCCATTCCAGGTAGGTGGGACAGGTAGGGTAAGGGGAGCCTAGATAGCAGACGGGCTGCCATGTTTGGGGAAAGCCAATGGAACTGGACCTTCCAGTGGATGGTGTGGAGGGCAGTTAGGTGTAAGGAGACTGGAAAGGTAGGTTGTGAAGAGATTTCAATGCCCAAAGGAGTTTATATTTAATCCTGGAGGTAGCCTCTGCAGCTCACTGCATACTGGTGTGCCGATAAATGTTTAACAACAAGGTCTGGGTGGGGTGTACATAGGACACACTTTTTATGTTTAATCTGCATTATTCATATTTTCCCCACTGCTTTAAAAGTCTAGACAATGAGGCAGCTGGATCTCCCACTGCATGCCAGACCATTGCTAGTTGTCCTGACCTACGCCTTGCCTCTGGACTCCAATGACTCTGGAGGAGAGAGTGAAGCTGTTGACTTTGCACAGCCCTGCCTCACTAATCCAAGTCACTAGAAAGTCAAGACACCACCTTCCTGATGTCATTGGTCCTCTTCAAGAATTAAGGAACCACAACAACAGCCCCTGGAGCTCACTGAGCAGTGGTGTGCTAGTAACCATTTTAACAACCAGGTCTTGGGGGGGGGGATGTCCATAGAACACATTTTTCCATTTAATCTGCATTATTCATGTTTCCCCTATCACTTTGTAAAGTCTAGACAATGAGGCAGCTGGATGATACGGTGAATAGAGGGCTGAGCCTGGAGTCAGGATAAACTGGAGTTCAAATCTGGCTTCAGACACTTCCTAGCTGGGTGACTCTGAGCAAGTCACTTAATATCTGTTTGCCTCAGTTTCCTCAACTGTAACATGGTTGAAATGATACTTGAATCCATGGGAGCTGATTAGATCGCTGAGTCGGATAATACTGAACGAAAAGGAAAGAGGGCCTAATAACAGCACCTACCTCATAGGGTTGTTGGGAAGATAAGATGACATCATATTTTTAAAGTGCCTGGCATTATGCCTGGCACACAGTAAGTGCTATATAAATATTAGCTATCACCACCATCATCATCATCTTCATCATCACCATCATTATCATTGTTATTCTAATCCTACCTAAGATGCTTATTAGCTATGTGACCCTGGGCAAGTCACTTAACATCTATGTGCCTCAGTTTCCTCAACTGTAAAGTGTGGATAATACTTTCCTCACAGGGTTCTTATGAGAATCAAATGAAATCATATTTATAAAGCTCTTAGAGTAGTACCTGGCATGTGGTAAGTGCTGTATAAATGCTAGCTTTTATTAACTATTATTCAATCAAGCCCTGATTTGTAGCATTTGCTGATTTCCAAGGAGCAAATAAATGCACACGCTGAAATCTGAACATGCATTTTATTGGCTGTAGCAGAAGCAGTTATAGCTGGCTCCATCACATCCCTGGAACTGACCCCTTAGAAAAGTCACTTTGGCAACAGTCAAGATTTGGTAACAGACTGATCTGTGAGATGGGAGAGAATGATGAGTCACAGATGATACTGAGGTTGTGAGGCTGGCTACCTGAGAATTTGGTGGTGCCCATGGTAGTAATAGAGAATTTCAGAAAATGAGAGATTTGGAGGGGATGAAAGATAATAAGTTGTTTTGCGTATGTTGACTGAGTTACTGGACATCCATTTGGAAATATTTAATAAGGAGAGAGGCAGAGACAAGATGAGGGAGTAAAGGCAGGCCCTCACCTGAGCTCTCCTCCAATCCTGTCCAAATACCTTTAAAAATGACTCTAAACAAATTCTAGAGCAGAAGAACCCACAAAAGATGGAGTGAAACAAATCTCCAGCCCAAGACAACTTGGAAGGTCAACAGGAAAGGTTTATTGCACCTGGGTGAGTGTGCAACACAGTCCAGCACAGGCCCAGCCAGTGCAAACCCAACCCCAGCAAACCAGAAGCAGGCCTTGGGAATGATCGAATCAGCAGTGGCAGTGGCTGCTTCCAGACCTCTCAGCCCACAAATGGTAAGGGGGTCAAACAACTGGTCAGAAGATTACAGGGGTCTCTTTGCTAGCACCGAGGCAGGACTCTGTTGCTTTGTCAATACTTGGAGCTAAGTCGAAGTACTGGGTGGTAGTCCCAGGATGGAGAGGAGCACTGGCATAGCAGAGCTTGTGGCCACAGTGGAGGGGGGACCCTTCTTACAGTTCCAGGGCAGAAAAGAGTACTTGTGACCCCTCACAGACCAGAGCACAGGCCAAGAGAAGAGTAAACACCTCTCCTTAGATCATACCACCTTGAAAGAACTGAAAACTTTTATGTCCCTGGAAGTATCTCTGAAAACAGATGCACAAAACCCCTGAAGCTTGGGACATTGCACCCTCCACCCTGGAAACAGAGCCCTACTTTAACAAAGTCTTTAAAGTCAACTAATAAGCTGGCAAAATGAGCGAACAATGGGAAAAAACTCTGACTATGGAAAATCACTATGATGACAAGGAAAATCAAGACACACACTCAGAAGAAAACAACAAAGTGAAAGCTCCTACATCCAAAGCCTCCAAGAAAAATATGAATTGGTCTCAGGCCATGGGAGAGCTCAAAAAGGATTTGGAAAATCAAATAAGAGAAGTAGAGGAAAAATTGGGAAGAGAAATGAGAGAGATGCAAAAAAATCATGAAAAATGAGTTAACAGCTAGGTAAAGAAGAAACAAAAAATGAAGAAAATAACACCTTAAAAACCAGACTAGGCCAAATGTTAAAAGAGGTCCAAAAAACCAATGAGGAGAAGAATGACTTAAAAAGCAGAATTGGCCAAATGGCAAAAAGGTACAAAAGCTCACTGAAGAAAATAATTCCTTAAAAATTAGAATGGAGCAAATGGAAGCTAATGACTTTATAAAAGGTTAAGAAACAGTAAAACAAACCAAAAGAATGAGAAGATAGAAGGCAATGTGAAATATCTCACCGGAAAAACAACTGACCTGGAAAATAGATCCAGGAGAGATAATTTAAAAATTATTGGACCACCAGAAAGTCATGATAAAAAAAGAGCCTAGACATCATCTTTTAAGAAATACTCAAGGAAAACTGCCTTGATATTTTAGAACCAGAGGGTAAAATAGAAATTGAAAGAATCCACTGATCACCTCATGAAAGAAATCCCCAAATCAAAACTGCTAGGAATATTATAGCCCAATTCCAGAGTTCCCAGGTCAAGTAGAAAATATTGCAAGCAGCCAGAAAGAAACAATTCAAGTATGGTGGAGCTACAATCAGAATAACACAAGATTTAGCAGGTTCTACATTAAATGACTGGAAGGCTTGGAGTATGATATTCCAGAGGGCAAAGGAGCTAGGATTAACGCCAAGAATCACCTACCCAGCAAAACTGAGTATAATCCTTCAGGGGAAAACATGGACATTCAATGAGAGAAGACTTTCAAGCATTCTTGATAAAAAGGTCAGAGCTGAATAGAAAATTGACTTTCAAATACAAGACTCAAGAGAAGCATAAAAAGGTAAACAAGAAAGGGAAATAAGAAGGGACTTAATAAGGTTGATATTTGTAACTCATAAGACCTTTCTCATTATTAGGGTAGTTAGAAGGAGTATATATAGACAGAGGGTACAAGTGTGAATTAAATATGAAGGCATGACATCTAAAAAATAAAATTAAGAGGTGAGAGAGCAATGTAATAGGAAAAAGAGAAAGGGAGAGATAGAATGGGGTAGATTATCTCATTTAAAAGAAGCAAGAAAAAGCTTTTACAGTGGAGGGGAAATGGGAGAGGGGAGGGAGAGTAAGTGAACCTTACTTTCATCAGAATTGGCTCAAAGAAGGAATAATATACACATGCAATTGTATATAAAAATCTATCTTACCCTAAAGGAAAGTAGGAAGGGAAGGAGATAAGAAAAGGGGAGCAGTGATAGAAGGGAGGGCATATTGGGGGAGGGGGTGGTCAGAAGCAAAATACTTTTGAGGAGGGATGGGGTGAAAGGAGAGAGAGAATAGAATAAATAGAATGAAATCAATTCATATATATATATAAAATATGTGCATATATAATATATAATATATATATGAATTATCTTCAGAGAAATGACAGTTGGATCTATGGGAGCCAATTAGATCACCAAGTCACATATAATTGAAGAAAGAGAAAAGAAGGCCTAGGACAAAGCCTTGGGGGGCACTGACAGTTAGTGGGCACGACTTGGATGAAGAGATTGTGGAGTAGTCAGACAGAGAGGAAGAGAACCAGGAGACGACATTATTGTGAATACCTAGAAAGAATGGAGTACCCAGGAGGAAAAAGTAATCAAAGATGTTCAGTGCTGCAGAGAGTTTAAGGAGGATGAGGACCCGGAAGACGGTATTAGGTTTGGCAAAGAACAGATTACTGATAACCTTGAAGAGCGCAGTCTTAGCTGAATGATCTAGGTCAGAAGCCAGATTGCAGAGGATTTAGAAGAGGGACATGGGAGGGGAATTGGGGACACATAGTACAGGCAGCTTTCTCTAGGAGCATGGCCAAGAACATATGGGGAAAAGTAGAACACTAGATAACAGAGATTGTAGGATCAAGTGGGGAGGAGGAGGTTGAGATAACCATTGACAGGATTTTAGGCAGCAAGGAAGAGGCCCATAGACAGGGGGAAACTAAAAATTAGAGAGAGAGTGGAGAGGATGGTGGGGGCTGTCTATGGAAGAAGATGAGAGGCGACCAGAGGATTTGGCCTTGGCAAGAAGTGGAGGATATAGTGGAAGAAGATGTCTAAATGTGAGATGAGGAGAAGCCTTCATTGGATGGTCTCAATTTTTTCAATGAAGTACAAGGTGAGCTTCTTGGCTGAGAGGGTGATGTAAGAGGCTTTAGGAGAAAAGAGAAGGTTTGCAGTAGCTGACACGCTATGGAATAGTGAAACAATTATGGAGCAATGGTGCAATGCTGCCATGAGGAATCCAGTTGAGAACAGATAACACCGATTTGAAGAGGACCCAGTCAGAATGATTTCATGAATTCCCTCAACTCTACTCAGCATTAATAGGAGTGAAGGAAGTAGATAGGTGAGGAAGGTAGTAACCCAGGGTTAGGATTTTTGCAAAGCATGCTTGGACATCAAACATGGAAGTTAGTGCATGGAGGAGCCTGGGAAAGAATAGAGGGATGGTGATAATGGCAGTCATTGCAAAGACTAAGATCAGGCTGGGGGTTCATAAGACATGAGACTAAAGCAGCAGAATGAGCAGCTGCCAAGAGACAAAGTGGATAAAGAAAGAAAGAAATCAGTGAAAACAGAAGGAAGACGACCTTCTGGCACCTTCATGATTTGGTCGGGATTTGACCTTGTTGGTTCAAAGACAGCTCCAAAAGACTCGTGATGGAAAAGGCTATCCACATCCAGAGAAAGAATTACCAAGTCTGAATGCAGATTGAAGCACACTATTTGCTCTCTCTTTCTCTCTTTTTTGGTTTTGTTTCTTCTTTCTCACGGCTCATTCCATTGGTTGTAATTTTTCTTTACAATTTGACTATTGTGAAAATAAGTTTAATGTGAATGTGTATGTAGAACCTACATTGGATTACATCCATCTTGGGGGGAAAGGGGGAGGAGAGAGAGGGGGAGAAAATTTGGAACTCAAAAACTTGTGGAACTGAGTGTTGTAAACTAAAAATAAAAAATAAATTAAAAAAAGATTTCACCTTGTTTATCATCTATTATGTGTGGACAAATAAAAGTTCCTCTGAGAGGAATTTTAGGCACATATGTATGTATGTATGTATGTATGTATGTATAGTATGGTATAGTACGAATAATTATAACATTCCTAAAATACTTTAAAATATTTCATTCAATCCTCACAACACTCCGGCAGGTACAAATGAAGAAACAAAAGCACATTGAGGGTCACACATTTCTAACTCAGATTTCCCTGACTCCAAGGATAGAGCTCTAGCCCCTGTGCCACTTGGCAAAAGCATTGGATTTGGAATGACGTCCTGGGTTTGAGTGTCATTTTCCCTCTGGAATGATCAATTTCCTCATCGGAAAAATGAAGTGGGGGGGAAGATAATATGAACGCTCCCTGATTTGCAGGTCTGCACTCTCCCCTTTCTGTTGTCTCTCCCTTGTTCTCAGCAGAGAATTCACCTCACACTTTACTGAGAAAATAGAGGCCATCTGTCTTGGGCTAACTCTTTTCCCCAATCCCACACCTCAAAAATCCCCCCTGATTACCCCCATTATCCATTGCTTTGCTCCAGTCTCTGACAAAGAACATGGCCTTATTCTCACCAAAACCAACCCCTCGACTTGTCCCTCTGATCCCATGCCCTTCTGTCTCCTCACAGGAGCTTCTCCCCTTTTCTCAGGCCACCCCCGCTCTTCATTCCATTCCTATCCACTGGCACCTCTTCTGCTCCCAAGTCTCCTCTGACCTTATGAACCATCCCTTCTGGGCACACTCCTCCAACCCCAACTCAGAAGACTGGCAGGAAATGTCACAGAAGGCAGCTGACTACTTCTCACCTTGGGCCTCTAGAAGTAACCTCATGATCCCCCATCTGATTTGCTCCTCAATATCGATGAACCAGTTGATATCAATTTGCTTTTACAAAAGGATAGTTACTCAAAAGTAAATATTTACTCCAAAAGAGGGAAAAAATACAAAAATCACCCCTCCCCCAAATCAGAGGCACACTCTCCTTGCATAGACTTTGTCTTTGGGGAGAACGGCTCAGTCTTCTGGTGGTGTGTACAAAACATCTCCCTCCAACACAGATAGCACTCTCTCTCTCCTCATGGAGGGAACATATGGGGCCCTGGGAGACTTTTCTTCTTTTGAGGAGTCCCTACCAAGTTCACCCCTGGGTGAGTTATCTCCAATGATCGAATGGCTTCCTTGCTTGGAGGATGAAGTGTTTTGGCTGCCAGGTCAATTGGATTCACTCCTCAAGCAGAGTCAAGCAGGGCCCTCCTCAAGGCTGGCTCTTTAGCCATCTACACCATACAGCCACCAACAGACCCTGTTACCAATTGTCTTTCCAGATCAAATGTAAACTCCTTGAGATCAGGGATTATTTCTCTCTTTTTGGTCTTTTATCCCCAATGACTGGCACACTGTAGGCACTTAATAAATGCTGATTGATTGATTGTCTCTCCAAAGCCTGTAGCTCCTCTCTTTGCCTTCTGATATTCCAGCCCCACTTCTCAATCATACAAAATATACACACATTCGTCATGACATTCCCCAAACCAAACATCAGTAGGAAAAAATCGAAAAGTGAACAAAAGTGAAAATTTCAAAAGGGTCCAAGTACTAACCAGTTTCTGATCAGGGGTAGAGTTATTGTCCTGATGTGCTTTCCAACTTCCCAAGTTCTCTTGTCCAATACAAGGATACAGTTATCTTTTCTAAATCTGTATCAGAAGGTTGGCATCAGTGAAATGGGACAAATAAGATAATATTTGCAAAATGCTTAGCCCAGTGCCTAGCATATAGCAAGCTCTTCATAAATGTTGGTTCCCTTCCTCTTTCCCAGTGAAATGAAGCTTAAAAACATTAGAAGCCTACCCAATGGCCTGGTAGTGGTCTAGAGTGGGGAGGAGGAGTTAGGGGTAGGAATGTATCTTTCCATTGCATAACAAAAAGTTCTTTAGCTAAAGGATTCAGAAAAGGAATAAGGTCATAAGAATTGGTATCTCTCTGGCACCTCTGTGTGTGCAGAATGTCAGCTCCTTGTGAGCAGAGATTGGTGATTTATTTATATTAGTCCCCACACAGTGCCTGGCACACAGTAAACACTCAATAAATGCTTATTGATTTCATTGAGGGTACTTCACATATCTCATCTCGCTCAATCCTATTACAAGCTACAGGTGAGGGAACCAGAGCTCAAGGGTAAAGGATAGCCTATGTACATAGATAGATAGATAGATGATAGACAGACAGATAGATAAATAGATACACAGACAGATGATAGATAGATAAATGATAGACAGATAGATAGACACATGGATAGATAGAAAGATACATAGATAAATAGGTAGATAGATAGATTGATAGATAGAAAGAGACAGATAGATGATATATAGATAGAAAGATAGATGATAGATAGATATTTAGAGAGATAGACGCAGATAGATAGATAGATAGACACATGGATAGATAGAGGATATATAAAAATATATAAGTATGTGATACATGATAAATATATAAGTACATATTTATGTACATAAGTATATGGGATATGTATACACGTACATATATCTCTATCTCTCTATCTCTCTCTCTATCTATCTAACTACCACCCATTGCCTGTTTTGTTTGGTCCCTGAGCAAAGAATGTTTTTTTTACATTTTACAACAAAGTAGATTTAAACAATTTTAAATTAAGTGCATTTTAAACTGTAAAGGCCATTCTTGGCTCATAGGCTGTGTTTGATCTTAGAGCTTACACAGACTTGGAATGCATAAGGTTTTTTTTTAATTTTTTAAATCAATTTTTATTTTTAATATTCACTTTTTGAAAGTTTTGAATTCTGACTTCGCTTCATCCTCCCACCTCTCCCTCACCTAGATTTGGCCAATAGGCTGTAGTTTGCCGACCCCTTCTATAAAAACCTAATAATCTGACTGTAGTACTATTGCTAACAGGTACAGCAGCAGCGCTTGAATGACTGACAATCTTAGGTCCAAGTCTGGCAGTCCTTTCCATTCCACTATTACCTCATTAATTTACATTTTCATCTTGTAGGCATTCCTTTTCCTCACTCACTAGATATGACAGGACTTCAAGGTTAAGTTGCCAAGTACCTGAGAGAAGCTTTCCTGTTGTCAGGCTTTTAGAGACAAAAGCCATTATCTTATAGACTGAAAATTCCTGTGGTTTGATTTTTCTCAGTTTTGTCTCTTCTATTTAACACTTTCCATGAGCTCAGACTGAAAAAAAAAAAACTTTAGAAGCAAGGCTCTAAATTTTCCTAGTCACTACAAGAACTCTGCTTTCCAGTACTAGGATTGCCCCTTTCATTGAAATTTGCCTTTACAAAAATGATATTTGAATTCTAAGGTGCATCTCTGGACTGCTTACTTTCTGATTTGAAAGTTAAAATGTAAGCATTAGAATTATTCCTCAATTTTTAAATGGTCAAAGGATATGAACAGGCAGCTTTAAAGAAATCAAAACTGTCAATAGCCATGTGAAAAATGCTCTAAATCACTATTGATTAGAGAAATGCAGATCAAAACAACTTAGGTAACACCTCATGCCCATCAGATTGGCTCACATGACAGAAAAGGAAAATGATAAACGTTGGAGGGGCTGTGGACGAAGTTGTGAACTGGTCCAACCATCCTGGAGAACAATTTGGAACAATAAAAAGGTGCATGCCCTTTGGTGCAGCAATGCTACTAGTAGGTCTATATCTCAACGAGATCAAAGAAAGGGGAAAATGTTCTATATTTACAAAAATATTTACAGCAGCTCTTTTGGTGATGGCAAAAATTAGAAATTGAGGGCATGCCCATCAATTTTGGAAATGGATGAACAAGTTGTGGTGTATGATTGTGATGGAATATTATCGCGCTAAAAGAAATCATGAGCAGGATGGTTTCAGAGAAACCTGGGAAGACTTATATGAACTGATCCGAGGGGTAATGAGCAGAACCAAGAGAGCAATGGAACATAGTAACAGCAATAGCGTAATAATGTTCGACTGTGAAAGACTTAGCTACTCTGATCAAGACAATGATCCAAGACAATTCCAAAGGACCCATGATGAAAAATGCTACCAAATTCTGGAGAGAGAATTCATAAACTCTGAGTGCAGATTGAAGAATGCCTTCTTCATTTTCTTTATATTTCTTGCTTTTAATTGTTTTTTGCGAACATGGGTAATATGGAAATATGTTTTGCATGACTTCCACATGTATAATTGATGTCATATTGCTTGACAATGGGTGGGGGGGAGGTGGGAGGGAGGAAGAGAAGATGGAATTCAAAATTTCCAAAAAAATTAATGTTAAAAATAAAATAAAATTAAATAAAAAAGTTTATGCATTCCAACTCTGTGTGAGCCCTAAGATCAAACAGAGCAATAAATCAGAGCAGCAAAAGGGGTGAGAGAGAAAAAGAGAGTCCATTCTGCATACCAGGGTCCAAATTCTTTAATATTTCATTTACCAACTTAACAACCCAAGGTGGGCAGGTACATATAGAAAAACCTACTGCACAGTAAAACCAGAAGTCCAAGATGTAACAGTGTATCATTTATCTATTAGGACTGTAATAAATAAATTTTTATTGATTTGATATCTTTTGCTTTTATGTGACTGACATTTCCTAATGTCTCCCTCCTCCCCTTCCCAGGAAGTAATCTCTCATAACAAGAATGAAAAATGAGGTAGAGGAGGGAGGTGGGGAAAAACAATTCTACAAAACTAAACAACACATTGAAAAAGTCTAACATTATACGTGGTGTGCCACATTCCCATTAAAAATTTCAGAAGGAGCAGCTAGGTGGTGCAGTGGATAGAGCACTGGCCCTGGAGTCAGGAGGATGTGAGTTCAAATCCAGCCTCAGATATTTGACACTTACTAGCTGTGTGACCTTGGACAAGTCACTTAACCCTGATTGCCTCCCCAAAATTCACTTTTAAAGAAGCTTATTCACTGAATGGGCATTGCCTCCCTCAAAGTGTGAACCTGAAAAAACCTTAGCCTGAAAGGGCCCAGGGTCTCCTAATTCATCCTGGGCCATTTCCAGTGGTCCTGGTGAATATCAGACCACTGGACCCAGATGGCTCTGGAGGAGAAAGTGAGGCTGGTGACCTTGCACAGCCCTCCCTCACTCAAATCAAAGTCAACTGCAACTCATATCATCATTCCCTAACATCATGGTCCTCTTCGAGAATGAAGGACAAACACACACACACACACACACACACACACACACACACACACACACACATTTCATAAAAGATGTCAAATTTATTATTTAAAAGGTCTTGCCTGATTCTATAATTCTTAAGCACCAGGAGTTTCTTTTCCAGGCATAAATTTAGTTCTCCCTTCAATGAAACAAATCTTGGAAGCAAAGAATCTCCTCTTCTCCCTCTTCTAGGTTAGGGGGAAAAATTAGTCCAATCAAATCTAACTTCAACCTTAATCAGCCAGTTTGAATTTTTTTACTGATATGACACAGACTCTGAAGCTAATCTACTGCCCCACTCAGATTAGCAGGTAAGGCCCCAAGAGTTTGGCAGTTACAGCTCCCTTCAAGATTTTAGGGTAATCTTAAACACTGAAGTTCTTTTCAAATACTATCACTTTTGAGCCCCCAGCTAGTGTGTGGTATATTTTCTCTCCCTGCCTCCCTCCTACTCATATCAATTACCAGTTAATATCTTTCCAAAATCATTTAATCAATTAACATCAATTAGCTTTTACAAAGGGATATTTATTGGGAAGGAATAGCAAGAAAGGAAGTACAATAATCTTCCAAACTGATACTTCACACTCCTCTACCACTTCAGCCTCTGGGGAGGGTGGGCTCAAATGTCAACATCTTTGCCACAAAACATTCACCCTACAAAGCTCACTTCTAGGCCTAAGATCAAGAAAGAACGAAATACAACAGAGACAGAAGAAACAGTGAGGCCATGTGTTCATGTCCACATGGTGGGGGAGATGAGACCATCTGCAGAAGGTGAAAGGCTATCTTTCCTCCCACCCAGAGGCTTCCAGCCATTCTTCCTTCAATTGCCACCAGGGAAGAGAAAGGGAGTTCATCTGTTCAAGCCTTTTTATGAAGACTCAGTTCAGACTCAGCGACCAGTTAGAAAGCTTTTGATCACCAGGCAGCAAGCCAACAAGAAAAAGTTAGAGGATATCTGTTTATGTTCTGAAGCAAGGAGAGAAAGGACCCTTCATTAGGCATGTAGATTGACAGCAGACAGAGCATATTGCCTGAGCTTGAAAGACTCGACCCTCAGTGGCCATTCTGCATGCCCCCCAACCCCATTATATGGAAAAGCTTCCTTCCCTGTCTCCAACTTGATTGAGGGTTATTTTCCCTTCTCACTGACTGTCACAGACCTAAAAAAAAGTATCGTGGTAATCATTTTAAAAATGAAAAAACAAAACCATTTAACTGTTTTTGTGCCATATCTGTTTCAATTCATGCCAATTTTCTCTTTTCCTTTCACACCTTCCCAGGCAGTATGAGATATGGGAAGGGGAAAAGGAGGAATAGGAGGAGAAGGAAAAACATGAGTAGGAGCAGGGAGGAAATGTAACTCTTATCTCAGAATTTCTTTTTATTCCCTAGTTGCTTGTCAGGTTGGTAAGCACTAATCTGAGGGTTGACTGGATTTGTCTGTCCCTGAAATAGTTAACTCCCTTAACCCTGTTGTTTTGCAGACTCAGTCATGCCAGGGCTTTTCCTTGTACAGCTGCTTGCATTTTTCTTCCCTCGAGCTGGGCAAGTGCTCTGAACTCCTGGGGGTGGTGGGGGCGGTACCCTTGCTGCATTCCCAAAATACAACCCAAAACAATTAGTCCTAAGCAACATTCAGGGACAAAGCATGTGGCATTTTTCTCCTAGGGCCCATTACCTTTCTAGGGAGAGGAGGGAAGTGGGTTTTGTCATTGGTCTTCCGGAATCTAGACTGGCCATTGCATTTAATCTCAATTCTGTTGTTCGTGGTGTGATTTTCCTTTCCATTATCATACTCATTTTATTATGATATTATTTACCTGGTTCTACTTTCTTCTCTCTGTGTCAGTTTATGCAAAATTTGTCATAGTTCTCTGAAATACTCAATTTGTTGCTTCTCCCAGTATAAGGGTACTCCATTACATCCGTAGAGGAAAATTTATTTCTCCCCTTTCCGATTGATGGGCACATAATTTAAAAAAAATATTCTTTGCACTACCATGAAAAATAAGTATCAGCTGCTGTGAGTATTTTGTTATATCAGGGACATTTCTTTCTTCCTTTTACCTCCTTGGGGCATATAACCAGTAGTTGAATCCCTGGGAAAGGGAGTTCTTAAGAGTTTAGTCCCTTTTCTCATGTAATTTGAAATAATATTGCAGAATGTTTGATTTTCCACAGCCCCTTCAACATTGACTATTTCTGTCTTTTATCACCTTGGACAATTGAATGGGGTTGAGGTGAAGCCCCAAAATTGTTTTAGCCTACAATATTCTTATTATTAGGGAATTGAAGTGCTCGATGTAGTTGTTGATGATCTGCATTTCTTCTTGTGAAACTTTATATCCTTTGTTGACTTAGCTATTGGGAAAAGTTAGCCCTGTGTCCGTGGTCTGTGTATAGTCATACCATTGACTTGTCAGAGCTAAAATCAAAATGAATAAAAAAGAAAGAAGAATGATGAGAAAAAGAGATGGCAGAAAATTGAACAACTCATTCCTGACCTATTTAAACAAATAATTAAAAGTCAAATGAGGAGGAATGGACAATATAAATGACATCATTTAACCAATGCAAAGCAGTGGCAGTTAGCAAGAAAAAAAAGAATCCCAGAATGTGTATTTGCCAACAAACATATGACTTACTTGCCAGAGAGAGGTGGCTGCCAAAGGCAACAGCGAGTTAGAATATAAAATTGTTTATAAAATCTTACTAAGAACTGTGATGAATAATCATTCATCTTGAGCAGTAGCATCTCAAAAAGCAGAGAAAATCAATGGAGGGTAAAACCAGTTTAAAGACAGCTTGGCAGGATATCTAACTAAACAAAGTCATCTCGAAGACATTTAAGGATGGTGATAGAAAAAGAAAACAAACAAAAGAAAATTGGAAAATATTTATAAAAATTATTGTAGCGAGCTGTTTTCTCCATCACAGACAATGGAACTCCGCCACCCTTGGACCCTTGTTAGCATCACAGCCCTGGAAGTGATATAAAGGAGGTCAAAATGGCAATAAAGAGAAGAAAGACAAAGAAATGCAGACAGATTGAAGTAAGTCTAGGGAGGGACTGGTGCTTGAGATGAAACGATTGTGTGAGTGTTGGGCTATAACAATACTCTTTCAGATGAAGAAACTTGTGTTGAGGGCAGTTAAGCAACTTAGCCAAGGGCACAAAGCTAGTAAGTGTCTGAGACAGGATTTGAATGCATTTAAATTCCTGCGTTCCATCTACTATCCTACCTAGATGCCAAATAGACCAGATACCTGCAGGAAGAGAAACTAGCAAAAAAATATGGGAAAAAATCTTGGGTTTTAGTAATTTTTGGTGGGGGGGAACCAGTGGGCAAGAAATCATCACTATCCTGTGTCCTTTCCTCCCAACTATACACAATCTTTATGAGGATCGTCTACGCGTGAATTAGGGATATCAGTCAGGAACAAATAGGCTTGGTTACATAAGTGATAGTCTATAATGGACCTCATATGTAACTGAAAGATGTAGAGGATATAAGATTCCATAGTGTTTGTTATTTGTTGATTATGAAGAAATCATTTGACTTGGGAGAACAAAACATTACCTTAGAGTCTCTTTTACAAGGTATCTGTTATCCATACGTCAAAATCATTTAAGAGTTTTTGAAACAATCCGGTTCAATGGGTCTCTGATTATAAACATCAGACTAAGCATAAAATGGGTCGATGTATACTAGCCAAAGGTGTTCAGCATTGTAACAGAGGAGATGCAATGCCAAGTCCAAGTTGAAGAGGAATTCCCCCTTAATTGGGGGTACTCTGGATGCCACCTTTTTAAAGAAAACTATGCCGATTTCATCAAACCCTGGAAAAATGCAGCACTTCCTAGAAGGTATCTGCAGTCCCTCAAAGGAATTTGGCCTGACTACTCATGAAGGAAATATCAAATGGATGAAGAATATATTTTGCCAAACTTATAACATGTAATTATATGAATAACCTAGAACACCCCCCCCCCATTTTGTATCACAGGTCATACAAATAGACAGTCAGCTGGGCCTGGAGTTGAACAGGAGGAGCAGAGGGGGCTGGATTCCTTTCAGGATATTGCAAAGCTCTTTTATTGACCTCAAGTTCCTACAAAAACAAAGAACAATCTTTTAAATTCTGACATTCTACTAGTGTTGTTTTATCATAGGGAGAATGAGACTGCTTCTGAAGAACTAAAGATGAGCCTCACACAGAGGACAATGATAGGTGTGAGCAGGCTGCAACATCTAACCAACAAGGAATTCTGAAGAATAGCAGGAGTAAATGATGTCATCAAAGAGAAGATGGATGGTCCTGTGTCAAGAGTTAGGAATGGGAGACAGAGAGCCAGTGTGCTCCCCTGGTACCCTAACAATATCAGGAAAAATTGAAGAAGGCTTTCAGCATAAGGTATGGACACATGGTGGGGGGGGGGGAGAGGGGGGAGGTCTTCCTAACTTTGGGGCTAGTACTCTATCTACTGTGCCTTCTGGTTGCTTGGCATGGCTGGATCATTGGTGGGAACTTCCACATCTATCAGATCACAGATTCATTTGATTGTTTGAATATCAGACTTTTACTGGATGTATTTGACACAAAGCTTTTTTTCCCACTTGAAAGCCTCTCTTTATTCTAGCTACATTAATTTTGTTTGCACAAGGACTTTTCAATTTTACATAATATAAATGTCTATTTTATCCTCCTTTGTGGTCTCTCTCCCCCGTAAATTTCCCCCCAATCATAGTTGCGAAAGATATCTCCTTCTCTCTCTTTCTCCCCCACTCAGCCTTAAATGATATGACTTTTCCCATGGAGATCCCACATTGTTCAATTTTCAGTATAAGCATTTACACCTCAGAAATCAGCAAATACTACAAATCATGACTTGATTGTTTTGTTAAGTGCCTAGACTTAAGAAAGTGATAGAGAAAATATTAATACAGATTAAACTTAAAAGTGTCATGCATACTTTTGTTTCCTAGAGAGCTGGTTACTACCCATTTACCAGTACACCACTGTCCTTATCCCTAAGCTACATCTTCTCTTCAAGGTTCTAGGGGTACTGCTGAGGAGTCTAATGCTATTGCCTCAAGCCCCCATCAGTGATTCCACCTGAGATTATCAGTTGTGAGTCAGTTTAGTTAGTTTGATTATTTGAGTATCATACTTTTACTGGAAGTATTTGACACAAAGCTTTTTTCCCACTTGAAAACCTCCCTTCTTATTCTAGCTACATTAATTGTGTTTGCCCAAAGGCTTTTCAATTTTACATAATAAAAATTGTGGTTTCCCCCCCCATGATTATAAATGATAATAAAGTGATAATAAGTAATAATAAAATTAGCCACTTTAATTGGCTTTTAGAAAGGGACTTTTACTATGGTGATACAATCAGAACAATTGTTACAAAACATCCCCCTGAAAGTATGTTACACACCCTCTCATAAGTACATACAGATTCCAGGGGAAAGTGGACTGAAGTTTAGAGGGTACATGTGGCAAATGGGATAACTCACAGATTCTGGTTTCTGGAAATACTTATCTCCAATTTATGGAGTGTTCAAAAGGTTCCCCTTAGGTATGGTATAGTTTCTTTACTAGTCTCTTTGTACATCCATGAATCTACATCCAGGGTGCCCTTGGCTCCTAATGCAGACACTGTTGCCAGCTAATCCAGGGATACCACTAATGGGAAAAGGGGAAGTCTAACAACTTTTGGACCCTTAAAATGTAGAAGCTCCACCTCTAGCCAAAGGGAGTGAAAAAGGAGTCCCAGGCCAAATCTAGAGCTGAGGCCTCTCCTTCCTTCCTCCAAGAAATTTCTCCTCAGAGGGGTTGGCTAAGAAGGCTCTATTTGTTCCAAAATCTTGAATGACTCTATTTCTAAACTCCCTTGATAATGGTGAGCCCTGGGGTATAAGCAAGTTTCCTCAGCCTAGCCAAACATGATTCCTGTCCAATGTAATAGAGTTCCAAGGACTTTTTCACACTTAGTCAAGGATTGAGACTTATGTACTGAACGTCTGATCACCTACTTGAAGTGGGGGGGTGGGGGGTGGCTTGATTGAGTAAATCAATCAACCCCACCCTTATACTGGCCTTAATGTCTTTTCTGTCAAATTATATTCCAGTTTTCTCAACTCTTCTTGTTGACTCCAGTGTCATTCTCCATATAGCTTGTTTGCTTGAGTTTATCCAACATGAAGCTACTGTATTCATCGGTTTATCTAGTCAGTTTCACTGAATTACTTTTCATTCTTTTTCTAGTGCCAAATACATTCAACGGTTATTGCATTTGAGTATCTGTGGTCATCTATGAAACCCATCATTCCAGTAGCTTTTCCTTATCCCATCTGAGCTTCATCCCTCTAAGTGAATTTTGTTATTATGTCGTATATTCTATAAAATTACA
The DNA here is from genome assembly GCF_011100635.1 of Trichosurus vulpecula. Taxonomy (NCBI): domain Eukaryota; kingdom Metazoa; phylum Chordata; class Mammalia; order Diprotodontia; family Phalangeridae; genus Trichosurus; species Trichosurus vulpecula. The sequence continues at coordinate 5,282,268 of NW_023494377.1, forward strand.
CCTTGGTATTGGCATATATTCTATAAAATTACACCTTGGTATTGGCGTATATTCTATAAAATTACACCTTGGTATTGGTGTAGCACTAAATGTCTAAGTCAGTTTCTAGACACATCATCATTTTTATAATAATAGCACGACTCTGTTATGAGCCACAGATATCCCTCTAACCATTTTCTTCTTTTATTTCTATAAAGAATATTTTGGAGTCATGGCTATTTAAATTCTGAATGTGCTTTAGTTGGTTAATGCTCAGATATTTTGTCCATTTGATAGTTATTTTGAATGGAATTTCTTTTTCTTTGTCTCCCTCCCTTAGTGACTTTTGTCAATTTATTTCGTATTCTGGTATTAGCGAAACCATTGTAATTCTGTGAGGTTCTTTAACTACCCCCCAAGAATATTTGCCGATGAACTGGAAAGGACGATACTATGGCAGTGAAAAATGGAACAGATTTACCAGCAAGGCTGTAATGATCTTGTCTCATCATCAATAATGGCAGAACCAACACATTTGGACTCTACTGCCTCAGTCCTTTGTGTAGTATATGAGAAAGCAGAAACGGCACATGAGAAAAAGAAGAACATTCAGGTTTAATGAAATCCCCAACACTCCCATGGTTCTATGATCTCCTGAATCAGGATGGTCCCTCGAAAGATCCCTATCTCTGCCTGCCTGTTCTTTGTGACTCTTTCTTGGCCATGACCTCCCCCAAGTTTGCCACAGGGGTTCCACTCAACATGCTGGGGCTTTTCTCTCTTTTTACTGAAGAAGAAATCTGTACTCAAGGTAACAACTTGAAAGGTGCATTGGAATCCATTTTAGAGATATCTCAAAGAAGAAATGATTCCAAAAGAGTGGAAAACAAAACAGAGGACCATCATTTTAAAAATGTCATCAAAGACACAACAATAAACAATAACATGGTGCAATGATCAACTTTGGTAGACTTGGCTTTTATCAGCAATACAATGATCTTATACAATTCCAAAAGACTCACAATGGAAAATGCTATCCACATTCAGTGAAAGAACTATGGAGTCTGAATGCAGATCAAAGCAGACTATTTTCACTTTTTTTGTTTTTTGTTTTTTCATTCTCATGGTCTTTCTCTTTTGTTCTGATTCTTCTTTCACAACAAGACTAATGTGGAAATATATTTAATATGATTGTATATGTATAACCTATATCAGATTGGTTGCTGCCTTGGGGAAGGGGAGAGGGAAGGAGGGAGAAAAAAATTGGAACTAAAAATCTTATAAAAGTGAATGTTGAAAACTATCTTTACATGTAATTGGAAAAAATAAAATATTATTAAGTGAGGGGAAAACAGCAGTGACTAGTAACTCTGCAAAATGTTCATGAGAATTCTCTGAACACTGAGTTTAGAGTAGGAAAATGTGAATTCAAAACCTGCCTTGGACACTTAGCTGTGTGACCCTGATCAAGTCATTTAACTTATTTCAGCATCAATTTCCTCCTCTTTAAAATGAGGAAATTGGACTCAGTGGTTTCTAAATTCCCTTATTTCATTAAATCTATGATCCTACAATCCTGTGAGTTCCCATTCTTTCATTGCCACTTATTATGTATTGAACCTCATCTCAAAACAAAGGCCAAAATGTTTAGACTACACAGAAACCTCATGGCTATATCTCATGAATACCTTCTTTGAGAAAAGAGTTGGATTGAAAAACTTCACATTTCATAGGATTGCCAATGCAGAATTCCATCTCTCATTAGAGAGGTGGCCAAATATAGGTGCAGAATGAAGCAAACCTAGTCAGACAGACATAGCAAATGTGTTTATTTGTGTGGTTCTTTGTTCCAATAGATAATTCTTTGAGGTGGAGGAGGAGTCATTCATTGCAAAGTGACAATGATTTTTAAAGAGATATGAGGTTCTAAAATATGAGAATCTGAACAAAAATGCCCACTTAAAGGGAGGGAGAGGGAGAGAGACAGAGAAAGACACACACAGAGAGAAAGAGAGAAACAGAGCGAGAGAGACACAGAGAGACAGAGGGACAGACAGAGAGACAGAGACAGAGAGAAGAGAAAGAGAGAGAGAAGAGAGAGAGAGAGAGAGAGAGAGAGAGAGAGAGAGAGAGAGAGAGAGAGAGAGAGAGAGAGACGGGGGGGGAGGGAGGGAGGGAGAGAGAGAAGAGAGAGAGAGGAGGGAAAGAGAGAGGGGGGGGGGGAGGGAGGGAGAGAGAGAAGAAAGCCAGGAGGTAGTGGACATGGTGAGCACCAAATAACATAGCAAAAAATGAAATCGATTAGATTTTAACAGATAGGAAATTACTTGTTACTGAGTCATTCCTGAACTAGCTTTCTGTGTACAGGCAGACCACTGACTTGTTAAAGCAAAGATCAAAAAGGGCAGTAGCAGTTTAGAATAGAAATTCTTTTGTAACATCTTATGGAGGAGGATGGTAGAAGATTATAAGCAATATCACCTTATAAAATATCAAAAAGCAGCACAGGGAAAAACATATTTAAAGAGCACTTGGTGAGAGACCCAACTAAATAAAATTTTCCCAGGGGCATTTAAGGATGAAAATTGAAAGATGACAACAAATAGATAGAAAATGGAAAAGATCTGTAACAGTTTTTATAACAAACTCTTTTCATCATCAAGGACAGTGGAGCCACCACATTTGGACTTTTAATATCACAGTTCCACATGTGCTGCATGTGGAAGTGTAAATAGCATTGAAGGAAGCAAAGATGGAACAAACACTTGAAACAGACCAAGGATACATAGAGGAGGTCTGTGCTGGCAGCAACACAATTCTGAGGGTGTTGGGCAATCAATTCTCAATGTATCTAAGAGTGGGTAGGATACCAGAGAAGTGGGAAAAATTGGGACCTGTATTATAACTGCCAAAGAACTGACTCAACCATTGTGTACTGATATATATCTCTTTCCTATCTGTTCTTAAAAAAAAAGAATGGTTTATGCACATTGAGAGCATGGTTGATGAAGGCATGTGAGGAGAACAGGCAGGCTTACCAAGACAATATTCTACAGCAGACCACATCTTTACACAAAAGGCTGACATTGTAGAAAATACAAGGTAGCCCTGCCCCTGTGCTTGCAGTTTGATGATATAAAAACATAAAGACACTTTTCAAAGTTTCTACCACACATATATCAAAATCATATAAGATTCCATGAAAGATATGGAATGGAAAGATCCTTTTTCAATGAGCTTTTGATCATTAAAATCAAGCAAGGCACAACCAATGGAACCATGCTCACCAAAGCTGAGTAGAGTCTTTGAAATAGAAACAGAACAGTCCAGAGGACCTTAGAAAGGAAAATACACTGTGAGCAACAGGAAGGAACTGTGGGATGATGTAGGGCTAATATTTAAATAAGGGAAGAAGGAACAAATGTCTCTTTAGAACCTTAATGTCTTCAAAGGGGAATAAGGGAGTTCAATAAAAAATAAAAATAAAACAGGATCTGGGGATGAGTTGGTTCTGTTTTGAGTGTTCGAAGAGAAGAAAAAGAACGGAGAGTAAAAAGGAGGAAGAAGAGAATAGAACTTACTACCCTGCCCAGTAGGGGTGTGTGAAAAGAAAAAAAATGCATATATATATAAACATGGTGGAAGGAGCGGGGTAAGTGAACATCCAATGAACTTCACTCTTATCTGAAACAAACAAGAGGAGATTGAACACACACATACACAAACATTTTAGCATAGAAATAAATCAAACTCACCAGTGCAACAAGTGATGGGAAGGAGAAAAAGGGCAAAAAGGGATGATAATATTGGGGAGGGAACAATCACAAGCAAAACAAACTTCCTGACACTGAAGCAATAATTTAAAGGGGAAGAGGAGTAAAAAGAATTAAAATCTAAGGAGGGGGTGCCTTTCATGGGCTCTTAGGCAATTAGGAAATAACTGAACAAATTGTACCTGAATGTAATGTAATATTATTGTATTGCAAGAAATTATGAAATAGATGAGTTCAGAGAACCATAGGTGGCATGAACTGATGCAGAATGAAGTGGGGCAGAACCAGGAGATCAGTTTATACAGTGACAACATTGTAAAGACGAAGCACTTTAAGAGATTTAAGAACTCTCATCAATACGATATCCAATCATGCCATCAAAGGACCTATGGTAATAAGCACATTACCCATCAGAGAAATGATAGCCCTGGAGGGCCGAAAGAGATGTACGTGTTTGGACATGGCCACTGGATGGATTTGATTCCTTGATTGTATTGATTTTTTACAAGAATTTTTCCCTTTTACTCTTGACTAATGGCGGTGGTGGGAAATGGTGGAGAACAGTGTGTGTTCTATCATATTCATCTGTGGGAAAAGGGAGAGGGAAGTGTGTGTTGGTAAATGTTTAACAACAAGATTTCTGAGTAAAAAAATGCACACACAACACACTTTTAAATTTAATTTGCATTATTAACATTTTCTCCATCACTTTCTTAAGTCTAGACAATCAACAAAATAATAAATCAGGCCCTAATTTGTAGCATTTGCAGATTTCTGAGGTGTATATGCTCACATTGAAAATCAATCTGCTTTCTGAAGTCGATGTGAGCTCCCCTAAGGGGAAGTTAGTAATAGTGATGGTGCTGTAGGGGGCCGCTGTAACATGTTTTTAAAAGGCCCAGAGTTCAGAAGGAAATGAAGACAAGGAGAGTTTTGAAGTAGCACACAGTTTTTTTCTATACTTTAAAAAAGCAAGCAGTGTAAATTGGAGATTCATGGTTTCATAAGGAATCCCCCTTTTTAGGTTCTACTATATTCTCTTTAAGTGCTTAAACTTAGAATTTAAAAAATTGAAGAACTTACATACCTTTTTAAAAGCAAGATATGTGAAATGAACATTCATTGTTTCATATAAAATCTTATTTTTGTGTTCTGCTGGGTAAATGGAAATGCTATCTTTTTAATATTCACATTAACCATAAAATTCTTGAAAAATAAAACTATAGACCAATATTCCTAATGAACTGGCTGGTGCAATTATTTGCAATAAAATATTAGCAAATAGGCTACAAGAGCTTTATTTAAAAAGATGACATTCTGTGGCCAGTTTGTACTTAAATCAGAAATGCAAAGCTTTGTTCAATATAAGGAAAACTACAAACATAATAAGTCACATTAATAGCAAAGCTAATAAAAACCCTGTTATACTAATAGATGCTGGAGAAGGGCTTTTGATGAAATTTAATAGCCATTTCTGTTAAACACTAGAAAGCATAGGGAAAAATGAACTCTAATATGATAAGTAATATCTATCTAAAATCAAGAGCAAACATAATATGTGATGGAAAAGATAGAGGCCTTTCCAATAAGATTAGGAATATGTCAAGGATGCCTGTTGCCACCGCTACTATTCAACATCATACTGGAAGTGTTAGCTAAAGCAAGAAGATGAGAAAAACACAGGGAGGAAATAAACCGAGGCAAAGAAGAAATAAAGCTATTGTGTTTTGCAGATTATATGATGTTCTATCTAGAGAACCCCAAAGAGTCAACAAAAATAATTGGAACAATTAATAAATTCACCAATGTTGCAGGATACAAAGCAAGTCCACATAAATTCCTAACATTTTTGTATATCACCAAGAAAACCCAGTAGGAAGAGATAGAAAGATAAATTCCATTCAAAATAGTTACAGAATAGAGAAGTATGGAAGGAATAGTCTATCTACCAAGACACTCATGGGAACTGTATGAAAACACCTGTAAAATCCTCTTTAAAGAAGGACAGATCAAAATAATTGAACTATTAATTGCTCATGAGTGAGTTGTATCAGTATAACAAAATGGCAACTACCTAAATTATTTATTTATTCAGCACCATACAATTCAAACTACCAAAGGATTATTTATAGATATAATAAATAATAAAATTTATCTAGAGGAACAAAAGGTTGAGAATCTCAAGGGAAATGATGACCAAAAAAGTGAGAAACAAGGGATTGTAGCAGTGCTAGGTCTTAAATTGGCAAATAAGCGGCTTAGGGGAGCCTGGAATTGGACTCTTGGGCCTGGGGTCAGGAAGACCTGAGTTTAAATCTGGCTTCAGACACTCATTAGCTATGTGATCCTGGGCAAGTCACTTCACCTCTGTTTGCCTTAATCTATGGGAGAAGGAAATGCCAAACTGTTCCAGCATCTTTGCCAAGAAAACCCCATATGGGGTCACAAAGAATCGGACATTCCTGAACAAGAACAGCAACAGGGTCTTAAACTATGCTACAAACAGTAATCATCTATGTGTGTGTGTGTGTGTGTGTGTGTGTGTGTGTGTGTGTTTGTGTCAGTGAAACAGAAATAAACACAGTAGCATAGTGTTTGATAAACCCCAAAAACACAGTTACAGGGATAAGGACCCACTATTTGACCAAAACTGCTGAGAACCCTGGCAGAACTCAGGTATACCAAGATAAACTCCAAGTGGACACATGGCTTAGACATAAAATGTGGCATCATAAGCAAATTGAAGTATCAAAAAAGAAATTATTTATTGGTTCTAATGGCTAGGAGAAGAATCAATGACCAAAAAAGAGGAATGGTGAGGACCACAGAAGAAGAAGTAAACAATTTTGATAATATAAAATTTAAGAGATTTTGAATAAAGAAAACAAATGTAGGTAAAATTAGAAGGCTAACAGGGGGAGGGGAATCTTTGCAGCAAGCTGCTGTGAAAAAAAGTCTTACATTAAAAATACATTGAAAATATAATAAGGTACTGATTGCAATTTATAAGCACTGAAGCCATTCTCGAATAGACAAACGGTCGAAGAATATGGATAGGCAGTTTTGAAAGGAAGAAATGCAAGCTTTTAAAAGCCATGTAAAAGTGCTCTGAATCATCAGTGATTAGAGAAATATAAATTAAATCAACTCTGAGGTTTCACTTTATGCCCATTAGATTGGTAAGGATGATTTTTTTTTTAAAAGGAAAATAGTAATTGTTGGAAGGACTGCAAGAAAATGGACACATTAATGCACTGTTGATATAGCTGGGAATTGGTCCAGCCCTTTGGGAAAGCAACACAGAGCTATGACCAAAAAGTCACTAAACTGTGTATACCCTTTGATCCGGCGATAATATTATTAGGCTTACACTACTTTCTTCCTTCTTTCCTTCCCTCCTTCCTTCCTTCCTTCCTTCCTTGCTTCCTTCCTTCCTTCTTTCCTTCTTTTCTTCCTGCCTTCCTTCCTTCCTCTTTTCCTCCCTCCCCTCCTTCCTCTTTCCCATCCTTCCTTCCTTCCTTGCTTCCTTCCTTCCTTCTTTCCTTCCTTTCTTTTTCTTTCCTCAGTGGGGGATGGGAGTGGGAAAGGGAGAAAAAAATAAATGCTTGTTAATTGAAAGGAATTAATTAAAAATTTTAAAACATAGAGGATGACCACCAGCTTTTTGGGTGCCACTACCCTATGTGATCAACTTTCAGGGATACGTTGTCAAGAGTGACCAAGAATGGGCAGTCACGGGCAGTGTTGTGACCTGCATCTTTGAACATAGCATTTACATCAAAAGGTTCTTAAAATGCGGGTTTAAACTGCTTGTTTTTGAAAAATATTGTGATAACTGTATTTCAATGTAATTGGTTTCCTTTTAAGTCAATGTTTTTGAAATTTTTAAAACACCTAAAAGCCTGATTCTGAGAAGGGGCCCAAAGGCTTCACCAGATTCACTGCCAAGGGAGTGTCCATAGCATAGAAAAAGTTGGGAATCCTGGATCTAGGTCAACCACTCATGGTTATTTTTCATTTTTATTAAGGTTCTTTTTTACATCACCTTCATTTCTAAATATTTTTGGCCTCCATTTCATCTTCAGCAAGATCTCATTTGTAATAAAGATTTTTTTAAAGAGAGGAGGGAATAGTGGTTCAGTTATAGTAATCTACATATTACCCACATCTGCCAGCACATGCCATGCTCCTCACTCATAGTTCTCCCACCTCTGCAAAGAGAGAAGGGAGATGCCGGGCAGACAGTAGGCACTTAATAAATGCCTACTGATTGATGGGCTGATTTGAGTAAGGATCCATTTTCTCATCACTTCTTGGCAGCATTCACTTCATGTTTTCATTTTCTTCTTTCCAACTACATTGTCATAGTCACTTTATATGAGAAGAAGGAAATGAGTCAAGAAGACAGGCTCAAATTCTACCTCAGTCATTTCCCGGCTGTGTGACTTTGGGCAAGTTACTTGACCTCTCTGTACCTCAATTTCCTCCTCCATAAAATGAAGGGATTGGATTAAATGCCATCTAAAGTCCTTCCCAGGTTTAGAAGTCTAGGATCCTGGATGAGTAGTTTAAGGAACTTTATTTTATCATTCACTTCAGAGTAATCAGTTTATGGAAGGCTATTTTAAACTCTCATTTGACCAGTTCACACTGACGGATGAATGAATGAATGAATGAAGCATTTTACTATGTTTACTATGCCTAAAGAATTGCACTAAGCACTAAAGATACAAATACCAAAGTAAGACTATCTCTGCTCTCAAAGAACTCACATCCTAATGAGGGAGACAACACATATGGATGGTCCCAGGAATGTGCTGGAGAGAGCTCTCTCCATGAGAGAGCCAATTGTTAAATTTTCACTGAAAGCATTCACATCTCAGAAATCAACAAATCCTACAAATTGATGCTTGATTTATTATTTTCTGGGATGTCTAGACTTCAGAAAGTGATGGATAAAATGTTCACGATGCTGATTAAACATGTAAGTGTATCAGTCCATTTTTTGGAGATCCAGTTGTTAAACATTTGCCAACACACCTTCCTTAGGATGCAGCAGCAAATCAAACACTAATGCATCTTCTTTAATGCTATTTCTACTGATAAAATGATCAGGTTCTGATGTTGAGCCATTTGACAGGGTGAAAGACTTGGGAGATAAGAACTTGCTTTTCTGGGTCTTTCATAGATGTGACTGTAGCACCTTGAGGGATAGTTGTCAGGTTCTGTCTCAAGCACGAGCGCAGCTTCCCAGAATGTGCACTGCAGGCAATGGTCTGGAAGTATTGCTAGGCCACGGGTCTTGGTTTTAGTTTCTAAAGCCATTGGAACACTTCTTAATTTATTCATTGACTTATTCCCTCATTCATTTAGTCACTTAATAATCATTTCTATTATTAAGCACCTACTATGTGCAAAACAGTATGTTAAAAGCTGGAGTGGTGGGCATAAAAAATAGGTAAGTGGCAGGAAAGTCCCCAATTAACGTGAGACTACAGGAAGAGAGCTTTTGTTTGGAGACATCATTTGGCTATCACCTTCCCATGGAGAGTACGAGTATGCCTTGCTAAAAGGGTATGGAACTCTTCATTGGTTTCAAGGGACTGGGGCTGCCTCCAAGCTGATTGGTTGATGTGGAAACAGGAAGGCAGAATTTTGTAGGAGAAACCACCCAACTTCGTGGTCCATAAAAGCAAGCTGACAGACATTGTCTTTTGAACTACCTTGTTTCCTTCCCTTGTTCAGAAGCCAGCCAGACCATCATATAGAATAACAGGCCTGATGGAAAGAAGCCCCATGCCTATGTAGAAACAATCTTTCCCCCATTAATTGGAAATGGCTACTTTGGGGCAGAGACATTTAGCAGTTGTATGTGCTTGCAGGCAACCTCAATGGAAAGATCCAGAGCATTCACTTTTCTAGCCCGAAAGAGAGGAGCAACCAAGGCACTTACGAATTTCCTGCAGAAGTCCAGATGTTTGCATCTGTGCCCACTGAGCCCGAGAGGATAGTTCATGGACAATGCCCATGTGCAGAGGAGAGGAAATTTCCATCCTTCAGGTCCTGCTGGTCTTAGAGGTTGCTTCTTGGATAATCCCACATTCAAGAATTGGTGGCTCAGACCATCTAGAGAGAACAGACATCTTGAGACAATATGGTCCTTGGAGAAAGAAGGGGATTTCCCCCATAGTTCCTGACAAGTGCCTTTAAAGAATAAAACCAGTGAGTTATTTGTATAGCACAGATCCAACAGGAAGGAGTTCATTTATTTATCAATCCTCCCAAATATGTTTGACTTCTGTGAGTAATCCAAACCATTGGGTTACATATTGAGTCCAGGAAGGACTGTGTAGGACCTCCAGGGAGGGCTAGGCATCTACCTTCTGTTGTCCAAGAGTTGTCCCAATGACAACTCTGAGTTCAATTTCCCTCTGAGGGCAACTGATGTGTTATTTGAGCCTTATATGATTTCATATGTGTTTATGAGTTCTTTGAATCTTCTGCCTGGCAAAATGAAGGCTGTCCTACCTATATGTATTGCTAGCTAGCTTGGGTACCTTTCCAGGAGCTGGGACCCTGTTACTCATGTTTGAAGAAACTGAGACTCAAGCTCAAAGCTAGACTCAACCTAGATGGCTTCTTGGAATAATTTCATGTGGGGACAATATGCCAAAGAGACATTGAGCTTCTTGGGCCAGCCCTCAGGACTGGATTTGTTTATGTGAGCACACATATGTGGGGGGAGCAGACACCCTGGGGTTGGCACAGACCCTACTTTCATGCAATTCTCAACCTGGTAAATGTTCAGTTGAGTTCAACAAACATTCGTGTCTTCGACATGCCAGGCCTCTACATGGTCTTTGGATATTTTAGCTCTTCAATTCCACCTGGTCCTTGGATACCCTTGACCCTATTCCAGGGAATCGTAAGCACAGATGCCAAGCTCTAACAGCCTATGTACCAGGTGCTAAGGTCCCTCCAAGGTCTGACATTCTATGACTAAGGTGTCTTCCAACTCTGGCAGTCTATATTCAGAAACCTAAAGATGTAAAGCTAGAAGGAATCTGACAATTCAGCAAATCCAACCTTCCCATTTTAGAGAAGAGGCAACTGAAGCCCAGGGAGGTGAAATGTCTTGCTCAAAGTCACATAGGTCCTGAGCCAGGATCCTAACCAGGTCATCTGGTTCTGTGGAAATCACCACTCTTTTCACTATATACCAGAATGCCTCCGCATTCTAATATTCTCTGTTCCAGGGTCCATAGGCCTTGAAATTCTTGACCAGTGCCGATCGATTTTGTTTCTTTGTCAGTCTTTCTTTGTCTCTGATTCTCCCTTGTCTCCTTTTTCATAAACTGCCGGAGTGCCTGTTCATCGAGGTCACGGCTGAGACACGACATGACCCATGTAGGCCTTGGATGCCTTCCCAAACATTCCCATGGCTCATTCAGTTTCAGCTGGAGGTTGGGAGTGTTTACCCAGCCCATGGGTCACGCCCACTTGGAGAGAAGAGGCGGAGACCTGTTTTGGATAGCCCCTCCCAAGTGGGGGGAGAGGACCAATGGTTCTGGGTCTAGGCCTGGCCTGGGTTGGGGCGGGGCTGGAGGCTGGGACTACACGTGGATGAGTCAATCGGATATTTGACTGCTGAAGACTCAATCCCCTGCCAGTTGAGTGTGTTAGGGGGCAAACTGCGAGCTGGGCGGGGTAGGGGTCTGCCTGCTTCTCTGTCTGTCTGCCCTTCTGTCTCCCCAGCTGCCCGATTGCAGATCCTGTCTGACTCAGCCGCTGCTGCCACCACCTCCTAGACCGGTAGGGAGGGGACAGGCAGGTGTGGTGACTGCCCCTGGAGGGGAGTGGGAGTGGGTGGACGGCTGGAATTACGCAGGGACTTTGCTGGGGGGGGGGGGGGGTGCTTCCGGGCAGGCTGTCTTCCTTTGACAATGTTCAGGACATGGAAGGGAGGCTGCTTTCATGCGAGTCTCCTAGCCCCAACCCCTCAGGGAGGTCTCGGCCTGAATGGGGAGGAAAGTGGAGACCATTGTCTCGCCCTGCGCTTGGGCAGCTGTGGCCAGAACAAGTTGGCAGACAGTGGGGGTTGGAGGATGGGAGGAGGGGGGCCGGACTCGACCCCTGCCTTTATGACCCTAGGCAAGTCGTCCTCTCTCTCTGGGCCTCAGTTTCCTCCTTTGTAAATGAGGTCTCTGGACTAAAGTATTTGTAAGAGCCTTCCTTCTAAGTGTCCTGAAAGCTGAGCTTTTTAAGGTTCCTTCCAACTTAAACATTCTGTGTTCGAATGTCCCTTCAAAACTGTGACGTTAGGCATTTTAACATTGTGTCCTCACAATCCAGGGCCCAAGGTCCCTTCTCTTTGTGATGTCTGGTGTCCTGTCAATCTAGGGCCCAAGGTCTCTTCTCTCTGTGATGTCTGGTGTCCTATCAATCTAGGGACCAAGGTCCCTTCTCTCTGTGATGTCTGGTGTCCTAACAATCTAGGGACCAAGGTCCCTTCTCTCTGTGATGTCTGGTGTCCTATCAATCTAGGGCCCAAGGTCCCTTCTCTCTGTGATGTCTGGTGTCCTATCAATCCAGGGCCCAAGGTCCCTTCTCTCTGTGATGTCTGCTGTCCTGACAATCTAGGGCCCAAGGTCACTTCTCTCTGTGATGTCCTAACATCCCAGGGCCCAAGGTCCCTTCTCTCTCTGATGTCCGGTGTCTTGACAATCCAGGGCCCAAGGTCCCTTCTCTCTGTGATGTCCAATGTCCTAATATCCCAGGGCCCAAGGTCCTCTCTCTCTGATATCTGATGTTCTGACATTCCAGGACCCAAGATCCCTTTCTAGGTCTCACATTAGGTTTTCTAAGGTCCCTCCCAGCTCTGACATTCTGTGATTCCATGACCTGCAGGCTGCAAAAGGAGCGGGCTTGGGAACATGCCTGGACGCATCCCGCATCCTTAAGCATCCCAGCCTCTGGGAGGCCTGAGGGGGCGGGGAGGGTTGGAGCTAGAGGGAGGCGGAATGGGGCGTGGAGACTGTGAGGCCAGAGGCGGGCCTGGGCACTGAGATGGAGCTGGAGGGAGGCAGGGGTGGGCCAAGCATCCTCGGCATCCTGAGGGGAAGCTGAGCTTTCTGGCCGCCCACGTGGGCCTCTGGACAAGTCAGGGCTTGTTGCTGTCTGGGGGCTCTCCACTTGCTGGCTGCCTCTCTCTTTCTCTTGGCTAAGTTTCACTTGCTCTCGCTCTCTCTCCGGCTTTGTCTGTCTCTCTCCCCTTCTCTCTCTCTCTGGCTTTGTCTGTCTCTCTCCTCTCTCTCCCCTTCTCTCTCTCTCCCCTTCTCTCTCTCTCTCTCTCTCTCTCTTTCTCCTCTCTTTCCTTCTCTCTCCTTCTTCTCTTTCTCCTTCTCTCTGTCTCCCTCTCTGTCTCTCTCTTTATCTCTGTCTCTCTCTCTCTCTCTCCAAGGTTGGGCAAGGATGATATTTTGATCCTCCCTCATCCCCCTCCCCCTCTTCAGACACTGACCTGGGCCAGGCAGCTGTCAGGCTTTGAAGACGAGAGCTGCCTGGCCCTGGACAGGTGTTGACCATGGAGTCATCTGAAGTGGGATTGGTTGGCAAAGAGGGGTGGCATCCCTCTCAAGCTATAATCTTAGGAAAAAGATTTAGAAGTGGCAGGAACCTTAGCCATCATCTAGCCCAGCCCCCTCATTTTACAGAGAAGAGAACTGAGGCTCAGAGATGTCAAATGACTTTCTCAAGGTCACACAGCTAGTAAGAGTTAGACAGAGCAATGTCTTCAGACTCCAAAGCTGTTTTCTCTACCATGCTATTATTTAAAGGCCTCTTCTTTAGGGTTTCCTGTACTCATCCACATCTAATGGTACTTTTAGTCTTTAGACTAGGAATATACTGTGCTTCTGAACTGAATCTCAGCTCCCCAGGTCCCTACAGCTTCCCTTTCTCTGCTTTAGGGAGAATGATCTGTCTTACTGAAACTCCTCTTCCTTCAGCAGATAAACAGCTACAAGTGTATTGGGCTTCTCTTTGGAAAAGAGAAGTTTTTGGGGAAAAATAAACAGAAATCTTTGAAAAGGGTCATTAGAACCCCAAGCCATCCAATGGCTAGAAATTTGCACAAAGTAGTTATGGCATTTCTTAAGGTGCATCTAAGTCCCTAGTTTCTCTTCTTACTACAACAGCTCACTGTGCCATCCTTGGTCCAGACAAGAAAAACAGACAGAGAAAGGGAGAGACAGAGACAGAGAAAGAGGAGAGACAGAGAGAGGGAGAGAGAGACACAGAAAGAGAGACAGAGGGAAAGAGAGAGACAGACAGAGATAGAGACAGAGAGAGGGGGGAAGAGAGAGACAGACAGACAGACATAGACAAACAGAGAAAGACACAGAGAGGGAAGGAGAGGAGAGACAGAGAGATCAAGCCAGTCTGGGTAATTAATGCATAGGGAACGGGACTCCACATGCTACCCAGCCAGCTGCTTCTGGGGTCAGCTCTAGAGAACTCCAGCTTGACTGGAGGGTGGAAAGAGGAGTCATGGCCAACAAGGCTGGTAGGGAAGTTTGGAGCCAGATTCTGGGGGGCCTTAAATACCAGGATCAGGAGCCTGCATTTTAACCCAGAGACAGTAGGGAACTATGTACAGCCATAAGCACAGAAACTTAAGGAAGATTAATTGGCTAGCTTTGTGAAGGATGGCCTGGTGAGGTGGAAAGCAGAGAGGAGGAGGGGCAGAAGGACTAGTCTAATAACTGTTCTAGGCCAGGGGGTGATGAAGGCCTATATTTACCAGAGTAGAGGCTTACTTTAAAATGCTTTCCAGCTCTGAACCTTATAATGGGGAGCTCACAGTGTTCCAGAGGCCCAATGAGACCTGTGAGATGTGAGCTGGAGTCCAGAGCTCCGGTGAGAACCAATCGGCTGTCTCTCTCTCTTCCAGGAGTGGTATTTCAACCTAGAACTCCTGGGACCTCTGGGGCCCAGGCTCAGTGAAGTTTGCAAATTAGAGGGGAAAGGTCTAGCTTGGATGACAAGAATGGTGGTCATCTCTGCTCCCAACAAAAAAAATGAACAGAAATAAAAATGTAAAGCTCAGGGCCAAGACAGTCCAAAATGCATCCATACAATTTCCATCCCCTGGAGGTGTCCTAGAATCATTGATTCATGGATGGACAGAGAGGGGACTTAGAGACTGTTGAATCCAGACCTTCATTGTGTAGACAGGCAAACTCTCAGCTAGAAGGGCTAGCAGAGGAGAGGGGCCTTGCTTAGAGGTCACAAAGACCCTTAACCACCCCGAACCCCATGTTTCCCAGTACTCGAGGTCTTCCCTTCGCCCTCCCTCAATGATCAGAGTTTTTGTGCTTTTCATTGAGTTGGTATTCTAGCAATTTTTCTTGCCTCTGATGGAGGGTCCGAGTGCTCTGTGGCCCTGGAAATAGAACTGGGTTCAAACCCTAGCCATGTGACCATGGGCAAGTAACTGAGCCATAGATTCCTCTTCTATACAAAGATGGATAAGACTCTTCTGCTATCTGTCTCCCCTCCCCAGATGGAGATGTGGAAATTGGTGGTTGAGTCCACTAGTAGGGGATGGCCATGTGATTGTGGAAAGAGCACTGAAGTTGGAGTCAGATGATCTGGGATGGATTGCTGGCTTGGCCTAAGTGACTGGGCAATTCGCCTTCTCCGAACCTCAGTATCCTCATCTGAAAAATGGAGATGATGAGGCTTGTACCCCTTCACTGGCTGGTTAGGAAGAAAATGCTCCATTGATGCACTAAAAGCATCCTATAATTACAACAAAAATGATAGCTAACTCTTATGTAGCTCTTTAAGGTTTGCAAAGAGATATTATATACGTGTATAGAATACAGATTATATGTGTGTATATGTATGGGGGGGCAGACAAACATTTGATTCTCACAACAACTCTATAAGGTAGGGTTTATCTCCATTTCATAGTTGAGGAAATGGTTGAAGTGACTTGCCCAGGTTCACACAGCTGTTGTGTGTCTGGCAGAATTTGAACTCGGGTCTTCCTGACTCCAGGCCCAAGGATATATCCACTGTGGCATAGTTACCTCTTATTATTCATGTGTTAGAGTATGGATGCAAAGATGGCCTGGGACTCAAGAAGATCTGAGTTCAAATCCCACTAATAATATATCTTGGCAGAGTGAAGTGACCCTGGGGAAGTCACCTAACCTTTGCACCCCAGGCAGCTTGGTAAGACTGTTGATTAAGTTGCAGAGAAGGTACTAATCTTCATTCCTACTAAGATGAAATCAGAAGTCTGATTTAAAAAAAAACACCAGAACAAACTACTCAATTATTCTTATCAGCTATAATAGTGTCAGAAATCCGAGGAACTTCAGAGGCCATATAGTCAGTCAATAGACATTGGGCCTGGTGTGGGCCAGGACTGTGTTAAGCACTGGGGATATAGAGGGGCAAAATACAGTCTGTGCCCTCAGTGAGATTACAATCAAATGGGGGGAGGGAGCAACAAGCAAATAGGTAGGAACAAGCTCTATATAGGGGAAACAAGAAACAATAACCACAGGAAAGGCACTGGAATGAAGAGGGGGTGGGTAAGCATCCTGAAGAAGGGGGGACGTAAAGGAAGCCTGGGGGGTCAGGAGTGGAGAAGGGAGAGAGCATCCAGGCATGGAGGCTGATCAGAGAAAATATGAAGGGAAGGGAGAGAAGAAGAGACTGAGGCTCAAGGCGATAAAGGGAGCTGTCCAAGGTGACCTTGGAATGAAAATCAGCACCTCACCTGCAACTTAATGGACAGTCTTCCCAAGCTGCCTGGGGTGCAAAGGTTAGGTGACTTCCCCAGGGTCACTCTACCCGGCCAGGATGTATCATTGGTGGGATTTGAATTCGGGTCTTCCTGAGGTCCAGGCCATCTTTGCAGGATAGGGGCAGGAGAAATCCCTGAGACCTTCCAACTCCTTTTGTCTGTCTTTGCTCCCTTTGGGTATGTGGGTCCAACACGGTGGGCTCAAAGCTGGGTGCTCTCCACTGCCCTCCATTCGATCCCATTGCTTTTATTAATTTCTCTTTTTCTTTACTTAAAGAGAATTCCTTCTCAACAGTTGCCAGATTCAATCCAAATATTTATATTTTTGATTTTTTCTCCCACTTTCCTTGTGAACTTATGTTGAATTTGTCTTTTGAGGTTTTGTGTGTGTGTGTGTGTAAGTGTAAGGAATTTAAACCATATGGCAAGCATCTGCTTGTGGCTGGGCAGAGAGGGCTGGCTCCTCTTGGCGCACTAACTGTTTTTAATAAGGGTCCTCAGCACTCTAGCCTCTTGCTGGCACCGACTGCCCTGCTGGTGTGAGGAGCTGGCGGCAGAAATTGTGCGCTAATTGGGTGAGGGTCCCTCAAGGCTGATATGCCACGGCACTGATCTTGGAATATTAAACCCAGCTTCCCACGCACACTCAGTTAAAATTCTGCTGTCACTTTGGGAACTGGAGGGACTCTGAAACACTCCCGAAGACCTGGGCCAGACACAGATAATTACTGTGACTTTCCTTTTGCTCTTTTTCTGTCTCCCCTCTTCTCTCCTTTCTGCTCTCCTTCTTTCCTCTCTTTATCTTTCTTTTGTATCCCCATATGGGCAAAATGGAAATACAGATTTTTACTGTGACTCCAGATTAGCATTCCATGCATACAAGAGAAAACCATACTGCTATCCCTCCAGTCCTCATATTTCTGCCCTCTGAAGCATTTGCATTTCTCAACTTTGCCTTTCTCATGATGTTCTGGCATGTGCATGTGTGTGTATGTATATACGTGTGTGTGTGTGTGTGTGTGTGTCTGTGTGTGTATAGGGGGGATGGGTGTAGGGAGGGAAAGTGGGGAAAGGAAAAAAGGTCTGGAAACCTAGTTTTTCTCATAAGTCAACAAGCATTCCAAAACACCCACTATGTGCCAGACTCTGTGGAAGGCTAGGTGTTAGGGCTACAAAGACAAAAATTAAACATTTCCTGCTTTCTAGGACTCTTACAGTCTCTGGCTGGGGGGTGGGCGTAAGGGGCAGAATACAACAAGTCTGTGAATAAGCAAACACAAAGTAATTTCTGGAGGCCAAGAACAGTAACAGCTTGGGAAATCTGAGTCTTCCTTAGGCTGTACCTCCTGAGCTGTGGTTTTCAGAGACAGAAAGGAGGGAGAGGGAGTATGTTCCAGACATTGGCAGGGGTGGGGGGGGCGGTTGGGGTGTGTCACTTAAACAAAGGCCCAAATTCAGGATATGGAATGTTGTATGCAGGGCCTGAGTAGCAGCCCGATGTGACTCCAATGTAGAGTGCTAATGACATTAGAAAGGGAAGGTTGGTAGGTAGGAGCTGAAAGGGTCTTAGAAGCCATGTAAAAGTCCGTCAGAGACCATTTTTCAACTGCCCCACTCCAGGCTTAGCAACAGACCCATGCAAAATTTTACCAACTTTTCTACTTGAAACCTGTAACCCTGAAAACAAATAGCCAAAAAAGATGTTTCATTTTCTTCTCCCTCTTCGTTCCGGATCTTTCAAAGGGCAAAGCGGTCTAAAGAAGACGGATAACTCACACTTCTCTAGCGATCTGCAATTGACAAAGCAATTCCTCCTTGGCAATCTTGGTGATTAGAGAAACTCCAGTATTTTTCTCCCCCACTTTCTATGGGGAGCTGAGCCCCAGAGAGGTGGAGTGACTGTTCCACAGTCACACAGCACCCAGTAGGGTCCTGAAAAAATGCACTGGTCTTGCAGAGTGAGTCCAAGTTCTGTCGCTCACTAGGCAATAGGTGGACAAGGCACTTCATTTCCCTGTCAGTTTCTTCCTATGGGAAATGAGATGAGTTCTGGCTAAGCCAGGGGTGGGGAACCTGTGGACTCCAGGCCACATGTGGCCTTCTAGGTACTTGGGTGTGGCCCCTTGTCTGAGTCCAAGTTTTACAGAACAAATCCTTTTATGAAGGGAATTTGTTCTGTGAAGTTTGGATTCAGTCAGAGGGCCCCATTTGAGGACCTAGAGGGGATTTATTCTGTGAAGTTTGGATTCAGTCAGAGTGCCCCATTTGAGGACCTAGAGGGGATTTGTTCCATGAAGGGCTATCCCTTCCTCATGGCTCTAAATCTAGGACCTTGAAGATCAAGACTTGGGCTTAGGTCTCTGGCCTCCTGGTCCTTTATTTATTCTACTTCCTCCTAAGAACTTAGTTCTTTTTCTGATTCATCTTCGTTTGGGAAACAATGTTCTTGTCAAGCTTTCTCCTTTTATCCAAAAGGAAGATGAGGCCTAGTAGGAATCCGAGTGACTCGACCTATTGTCCATCTGTCAAATCCAGAGATTCTGTGCTCTTTCCACCAGATACAGGCCCCTAATTGTCACCGTGGGTGTGGGGATGGTGTTAATGGAGAAATGATCTTGGCCCATTAAAGGATGAGGGGACACCCTGTCCAAGTAGCAAAATCAACTTTGTGAATTGCACGGGAAATCAGAAGACCGAAACCTGGAAGGGACAAAGGCCTTGGGCAGCTCGTGAGGGGAATCCTTGGGTTCTGCCTCTCCCCAGACTGCTCTGTGCTTTGATTTGGCAAGAAGAGGTACAAACACTCTGGGGCTTGAGGGAAGGAAAGAATGAGAGGGGGTGAAGAATTGAGCAATGATGGGCAGGGTGCAGGGCTGCTACCTTGGGGGTTGTTTTCCACACCCGTTTTAATCTCCACCAAGTGCACTGTCCAGGAAAAGCAAATATCTTCCTTTAGGCATGGGGGCTTAATTTAGACCCATCATCCCACCCTCTGCTTGGGATAGACAAAGTGCTTCACCTCCTAGGCATGCAGCAAACTGAGAATAGGCTGGGGCTGGGGGCGGGGGTGGGGTGGGGAGTGGGGGGATGGACCAAATGATTGCACTGCTGCTGCCCAGACCAGTAGGGTACTTCATGTGGAGAAAAGTTTGGACTTGATGTCATAGGATTTTGAGGGGAGAGGGACCTTGGAAATCGTGTGGCCCAAGGATTCTGAACCCGGGCTCCGTGAACTTACAGATAGACAGTTAGATAGATAAATAGACAGATAGATAGATACATGTATATCTATCTATATGTATTTATATCTATCTATATGTATATATACACATATATTATATATACATATATATGTGTATATATAATATATATTGTATATATGTATATATTATATATAATATATATGTATATATTATATATAATATATATTATATATAATGTATATATATATTATATATAATATGTATTATGTATAATGTATATATATTATATATAATATATATATTATATATAATAGAGAGAGAGAGAGGGAGAGGGAGAGAGAGAGAGAGAGAGAGAGATCGATCTCAGAAGGGGTCTAGAGGCTTGACCAGACTGACTGTAAGAGGAGTCCATGATGCCAAGAAAAAAGGTTAAAAATTCCTACTCTACTCCAGATACCCTGTTTTATAAAGGAGGAAACCAAGGTCCAGAGGAGGAAAATGACTTGGCAGAGGTTGCACAGTAATTGACAGAACCAGGATTTGAATTCAGGTCCTCAGTTTCCAAATCCTTACTCTTTGTCCTATACCTATGCTCACCGCCTACAAGCAGTTATTAAGCACCTGGCCTGTGCAGAGCACTGTCCAGGGTGCTGAGAAAGACAAAGTATGAGTAAGATGTGCTTGCTGTCCTCATGGAGCTTACAATCTTTAGGAGGACATGGAAAGAGAATTCCAACACATAACATTACTGGATTTGTGATGTCACAAAGATAGCCTTGGACCTTGAATTCAGGATCTAGTCCTATTTTTTTTTTGGAGGGGGAAGGCAGGGCAATTGGGGTTAAGCGACTTGTCCAAGGTCACACAGCTAGTAAGTGTGTCAAGTGTTTGAAGCCAGATTTGAACTCAGGTCCTCCTGACACCAGGGCCAGTGTGCTACCTACTGTGCCACCTAGCTGCCCCTCTAGTCCTATTTCTACCTGTGTGACTTTGAGTGAGTTACTTCTCTCTGGGCTTGAGTTTCCTCATCTGATTGACCTCATCTTGATCCTTCCAATTTTGGGCATCTCCCACTCCCAAAATATTTTCTATTTTTGTTTGTATTTTGTACTTATGTCTGTTTTGCCCCCTGTTAGTCCTTTTGTAGGCAATTACAATTTTACTTTGGGCTTTTTTATCTTCAGTAACTGGCTCTTAATTAACACTTAGTATATGCTTGTTGAATGTGATGGAATTGGATCTGTAAAGATGCAGGTTTCATGATGGAAAAAAAATTGCTGGATTTGGAATCATGGGACTTGGGCTGAGTCTTGACTGTCAGTGGCCAGAGGCATTTTCCTCCCCGACAGTTCCTTTACCGGTGAAATCACAAAGCCATTCCTCCCAAAAGAAGATTCTATCATCTAAATTTACAGAGAAACTCCTTGGTATGTTGATTGGTGTTGAATTAAACATTAAAGAATTTGAGCAAGGTGTATTATCTTTTTTCCTCTCTTAATTCAGCCCATCTATGAGTGTGAATGTCCCTCACGTTATTGGGGTCCTACTTCATTTTGGTCTTTCTAGGTTTATGGTTGCCCCCCCCTTTTTTAAAGAAGCCCTGTATATTTCTGGGTCAGTTAATTCCCAAGTATTTGACGGGTTTTGTTGTTGTAAATGGGGTTTCATTTTTATGTTTCCTTGGTCTTTATTGTGGGTAAATAGGAATGCTAATGATGTTTTGTGGCCTAATCTTGTATTCAGTGACTTTGTTGTATTTCTTTATGTCTCCATTAATTTTTTTCTGGTTGAGACAGTTGGCTTGTCTACGAAATGCTCCCACCAAAATTATTCTGAAATTGGATAGACCGTCAGAGCTGGAAGGTGTCACCTCCTGAAATCACCTACCCTCCCCCTACCTCTTCATTCTACTGAGGAGCAAAAGAACCTAGGATAATGACGTGACTTACCCAATCACACAGCTAATGTGCCACAGAGCCAGGGTCCCTTTTCACTAGGCCATGCTGCCTACTCCACGTGGAGAAACTGAAGCCCAGAGAGGTGAGGCTACTTGCCCAAGGTCACACAGCTCTTTGGCAGCAGAGCTGGGATTTTATTCCAGATCACCTGACTCCTATTCCACTGTTCTTTCTGGCATATCATTCTGCTTTTTGAAACTCTCTTTTAAAAGAAACCAAGGTTTCACTCAGGGATTGCTTGCAAATGTTTAATGATTAGCTCTCCAGGGAGAGAAATCGAAACACTTTTAAGTTTAATCTTCATTGTCAACACCGTCTTCTGGCACTTTCTTAGGTCTAGACAATCAATGAAACAATCAGCCAAGCCCTAATTTGTAGCATTTCCCAATTTCTAAGGTGTAAATGCTCCCACAGAAAACTTACCAATCAGCTCTCAGGGAGGATCAGAGCTGGCTTCCACACCCTTGCCCCACCTAATATACTGTTACTCACTTGAGAGCAGGAGTTGGTATAAGGTACATCTGACTTGGCCTTCCTCCCAAGGGATCTGCCATTTAATAATGCTGGCTGACATTTATATACAACTTTACATGTCATCTCATGGTCTGGTCTGCCCAGCAATCTTGTGAGGCAGGTGTTATTATCATCATCCCCATCTTACAGATGTTAGACTGAGTCTCAGAGAGGTTAAGTGACCTGCCCTTAGTCACACAGCTAATGTGTCAAAGCCAGAATTCCAACCCAGACCTTCCTGACTCCAAAGCCACCACTCTATCCACTACACCAGGTGGTATCCCTTAATTAGTGACACAACTATAGCAGAATGGCTTCCCTTCTCTGGCCTCAGTGTCTCCATCTGAGGATTTCCAAGATCTCTTCCAGCTCTGATTTTCTGCGATTAATTATTCTAAGGAGAGCGGAGAAGAGAGCTGGTGGTCTGGAGGGGGATGCCACTCTTGGGGACCATTTTCAGGAAGGGGAAGGAAAAAAGAGATATAGGGAGATTCATGGCAGGGATAACACTGAGATCTGGAGATCATGGCTAACATTTGCCTCCCTGGTGCCTCAGGTCTAGGTATCTTGATTTGTCAACTTTGCTTGGTTTGATTTTTGTTTTATTTTGCACTTTGTGTGTGTGTGTGTGTATCTGGGTCTAGATTGTTATGTAGTCTTGGGCGAGGCAGGCTGAGAGGCTTCTCCTGTTCCCAGGGAGGGTTTGTCAGACATTAATTTGGGGAAGCGCTAAACGTAGCCAAGAAGGGGCAGTGGTACAGGCCACTCCAAGAAAATAATAGCCCACTAATTGGACAAGTCTAGGAACCTCGAGGCAGCTAGGTGGCTCAGTGGATAGAGCGCTGGGCCTGGAATCAGGAAGACCTGAGTTCAAATCCAGCTTCAGATACTTACTAGCTGTGTGACTCTAGGTAAGTCACGCCACCTTTGTCTGACTTAATCCACTGGAAAATTAAATGGTAAACCACTCCAGTTTCTTTGCCAATAAAATCCCATGGATGGTATTGGTGTGCTATGTTCCGTGGGGTCACAAAGAGTCAGACATCACTGAATAGCAGCAACAACAAGGAACTGATAGATAGTGTTGCATGGCTAGTGCTCAAAGGATCCTAGCTCTTGAGCTGGGAGGGATATGAGAGGCCATCTAGTCCAATCCCCTCATTTTCAAGAGAATTAGTAAACCCCAGACCAAAGAGGGCATGTAACTTGCCCAAGGTCCCAGAGTTTGGAGCCCAAGGCCCTGGAAGATTTGTTCTGTCAAATTCGGACTCAGTCAAAAGGCTGCACATGAGGACCTAGAGGGCCACATGTGGCCTTGAGGCCATAGGTTGCCCACCCCGGGCCTGGGCGCTTTGAGAAAGGATTGTCAAAAGCTGATGAGGATTCCTGTTCCAGTTTTTCTGCCTTCTTCCTCTCTGCCCTGGGGCCAGTTAGTGAGCCTCTGTGGATCTCCTACGATGGTCTTCTTTAGAGTTCTTAAAGGGACCCCAAAAGTCATTTATCCAGCCCCCTGATTTTCTAGATGAGGAAACAGTGGTGCAGAGTGGGGAAAGGACTTGTTCCCTGTCCCAAAGCTGGGAAGTGGCAGAGCTGAGGGTACCCCTAGGCAGCTCAGCCGCAAGTCCAGTAATTGCTGCTGCAGCTGCTTCTCAGTGGCCCTCAGCGTGAAACAAAGGTGTTGGACTAGAAAGACCCTTCCAGCTCAAATACCCTATGATCTAGATGACCTTGAGAAGCCCTTCCAAGCCCACAATCCTCTAAGAAATCAAACTAGATCAAGTGTCTCCCCTCCCAAAGGCTAGGAGTCACCACCCTGGAGATTTGAAATACCACTGTCCAGAGCTCACCCTGAGGACACTGTTGGTGGGCTGCTTCTGGAAGCCTCTTTCTATTTCTGTAGGGAGGAGAAGGATATAGGGGTACTGTCCAGACCAGTAGGTTGGCTCTAAGCCTCTGGCACTGATTCCTATTTGTCACGAGTGAGGCCTGCAAAATACTGAATTAATCTCTTTCTCCCTCTCCTCTTTTTCCCTCCCTCTTTCTCCTTCCCCCTACCTCTCCTCTCTTCTTCATCCTCCTCCTCCTCCTCCTCCTCTTACACCTCCTGTGGGTTTCTCTTTCTCCCTATCCTCTTCCTCCTTCTGATCTTCCCCTCTCCCCTTCCCTTCCATTTTCTCTCTCCTTACTTCTTCTACTTCAGTGCGGGGATGAAGGCCATGGCTCCACTGAGCTTCAGGTGAGGTGTAGGAGCCACCAGTTGAGTTTACGAGAAGCTAATAACTTCATAAAAGAGGCAAATGTTTCTAGGCTCCTGAAAGTGAGCTGTAGACAGAGCACAGTACAGTATATGTGCAATTCCATCTCATAGAGTGACTAAGGCAAGTGGACTTCTTTAGCTCAGGAGTTCTAAGCTGCAGCAGACTAAGGCAATTGTGTGTCTGTACTTAGTTCGGCATAAATTCATTGAGCCCTCAGGAGCAGGAGATGCCACCATGTTGCCTAAGGAGGAGTAAATCAGTCCAGGGCAGGTGAATGATCAGAGCAATGAGTAGTCCCTGTACTTCCAGCTTGGGTGAGATGGGAAGAGGAAGAAGGGAGGGAGGGAGGGAGGGAGGAAGGAAGGAAGGAAGGAAAGAAAGAAAGAAAGAAGGGAAGGAGGGAAAGAAAGAAGGAAAGAAAGAGGGAAAGAAAGAAGGAGGGAAGGAAGGAAAGAAAGAAAGAAGGGAAGGAGGGAAAGATGGAAAGAAAGAAAAAGAAAGAAGGAAATAAAGGAGGGAGGGAAGGAAGGAGGGAAGTAAGGAAGGAAGGAGGGAGGGAAAGAAAGAAAGGTTTGTCTAGTAGTTCAAGCTTTGTTCAAACACTATCTTTGCTGCTTGCTACTTATGTGACTCTTGACAAGTTGCTGCATTTCTTTAGGCCTCAGTTTCTTCATCTGTAAAATGAGGGATTTGGACCAGATAACGTTGGGAGTCTCTTCCAGCTCTAAATCTATTGGCCTATGAAATCAGTGGGGAGAAGGTTTTTCCTTTCCAGGAATGCCACTCTGGGTAGCTTTATCATGTGAGTTTTATTGGGGGTTCTATTCTCTATGCCCAATCCCCTCCTGTGACTGTAGGGTCAAACTTGGGAATACTTAGAATTGTTCTGTTTGTCTAGTGATTTTGAGTTTCCCAAGAGCTCTTCTCATGCCAGACTTGTGAAATGAAAGATGTTCATCTGATTAGCTCCATTTTACAGATAAGCAAACCAAGATTCATATGAGGAAGAGGACCTGGCCATGGTCACAAAGATTAAATAGGTCTTCTGATTTCAAGTCCAGCATTTTTAAAATTACACCACATTGTGTTGGGGGACAAAATTAAGAGCCATTTTTATTTTTAGAACAATTTGCAGTTTGAAAAAACATGCTTTGCTGGAAATATCTTTGGGAGGCAGGGAGTAAAAGTATAATTGTGGCCATTTTACAGAGAAGAAGATTAAGGTTGAGGAAATTTAAGTGGTTTTCTCACAACCATGAGAGAGTAGTGATGGTATGGGGATTCTAAACCAAGTCATCTAAAGTCAAATCCAGTGTTCTTGCCATCATGGTGTGCTGGAGTTTCCTATTCCCAAACATACAGGCCTCCTTAAAAAAGAAACTAGTTTCTTCACCTTGGTGTGGGATCAGAAAGGGCTGGACCAAAGAATCATACTTCTTCTGTTTCCTAAGCCCTCTAAACACCTTGAATCTCCTGTCTGGGTTCCTCTCACTGAATCCTGAGAAGGGCAATAGGTTGGCACAGATATTTGTGGAGATGAGGAAAATGAGAGTGGGAGTGGGTTACTAGGTTTGTCCCCATCCCCTGTGAGCTAGGGCTGAGTCTGAGATGGCCCCACTCCCTCCCCTGACATTACCCCCCACAGCTCTCTTGGCAGTACACCAGGCTATTTCTGCACCTCGCTTGTTGCCAAGGGCATAGTCCCTAATTCTGGGTGGCATTTGACAGAGAAGGAAGCCGCCCCACAGCTAGTTAAATAGCAGCAAGCCTGGACCTCAAACCCAAGGCCAATGTTCTTGCCTCTGCACTCTGAGCAGCCACATCTCTCCTTTCTTCCATCTCAGACCTTCCCTTGGTGTCTGCTCCCAGCTTCCTCACTCCTAGACCAGCAGCATGGAGTGCCAAGAGAATCAGTACCGGGACCAGTGGGGACACTGTGTCACTTGCCAACAGTGTGGCCCTGGCCAGGAGCTCTCCAAGGTAAGACCAGCTAGAACATCTTTTTTTCTGCCCTGAAAACAGTGTGGCAGGGAGAGGGGAAGGGAGTTGAAGTGGTACAGAACCAATCAGTGTCCAAATTAGGCAACCCCAAGCCAGAAGGTTGAACGCATCCCCATGGTGCTATGAGGAACTTCTTTCTGGGAAGAAGGCTTCTAGAAATTATCTGCCAGGCTGATAGTGGCTGACTGGAAAGAAACTTCCTAGTTTTCTTTCCTACCCCTAGGAAGGTAACTGTTCCCCTTTGGGTTCTGGGACAAATGCCCAAATATCAGAGACAGTCTATTCTGGCCCAGCACTGAGAATTGTCTCTGGTTAGTGACCATGCCATGAGCCTTCTCTTGAAAGAACTTTTAGAACTAGAGAGAGCCTTAAAGATTCTGGTGCCTAGAATCCAGACCAATTTGAATTTCTTAGAGGAATTCCTCCCTCCCAAGGTCAGAAAGGTAGTGAGCAGCAGAGCCAAACTACAGTACTCCAAGAGATCTCAGAGGGCACCTAGTCCCTCAGCTATCCTATCAGGAATCCCCTCCATGAAAACAGGATCCTAGGATTTAGAGCTGGAAGGAACATTAGGAGATCATTGAGTCTGACTCATTTTATAAAGAAGGAAAGAGAGGCTCGGCAAAGATAATGACTTTCCCAAGGTCACAGAGGTGGTAACTGGCAGAGCCAGGATCTAATCCTCAACACACAATCCTGAAGGCCTCCAGTGATGAGGGCTTTGGGAGACCATGAGACACACAGTGATGGGTAACCTCCCAAAACACCCCTTGCTACTTTGGGACCAATGTGATTACTAGAAATGCTTTTCTAATTTATTTACATTGAGTGAAAATGTGGTTCTTTGCACTGTCTCCGCATTATTCTTGGTCTTGCTTGTCCATTTCTGTATGAGAGTAAAGACCTGGACTTGGAGTCAAGAAGACCTGAGTTAAAATACCACCTCACGCACTTATGGACTATATGACCCTGGGCAGGTGACTTAACTTCTCTATGCCTTCATTTCTTCATCTGTAAAAGGAGGTAGCTGGGCTACATGGCCTCTGGAGTCCCTTCCAGTCCTAAATCTATGATAGTGATCATATTCCCTGTTAAGTCTCCTCTCAGCTAAAAGTCTCCCTACCCCCATTTCCTCCAATTGCACCTAGTTCTGGTCTGATTTTCCTCCTGGACACCCTCATGATCTGCTTCAACTTCTTAATGTCCTTCACAAAAAAGGATGCTTATTACCGACCACAGTAATCCAGATGGGATCTGAGCCTGGCAGCATATAGAGGCATTGACCTGTCATCTCCCTAGGGTGGAGAGCTGACCTTTTCTAAATACAGCCTAAGATGGCAACATCTTTTTGTTCTGCCATGTTCTACTGTGATTTCATAGCTCCACTAAAGGCCCCAGGTCTTTTACATGTCTACTCTTGCCCAGCCTCATCTTCTCTACCTTGTACTATACCCCCGTACTAGCCTCTCCCTCATTACCACCACATCCCCAACTTCTGCCTCCCCAGGGGTCATTTCCAGGAGGCCATACCACATCCCATACTAAAGTAAGGTGGTTACATGGTTTTTTCCCTCTCATCTTGATGGTATGGAATAGGGGATGAACAGTAATTCTGGATTCAAAGCCTTCCTAATCCCAACTGTGTGACTATTTCTGAAACCTTTAATAGGAGGTTGAGTTAGATGAGTTTCCAGCTCCCCAGGGAGAACAAATGTCTGCAATCTCTGTCCTGTGTACATTTCCTGCCAGGAATGTGGCTATGGGGAAGGAGGAGATGCATTCTGCACCCCTTGTCCCCCCCGAAGATATAAAAGTGGCTGGGGCCACCATAGCTGCCAAGCCTGCCTAACTTGTTCTGTCATCAACCGAGTCCAGAAAGTCAACTGCACTGCCACTTCCAATGGAGTCTGTGGAGACTGTCTCCCCAGGTGAGTTGATTGCCCAGCTTCTTGGCAATGGGAAGGAAACTAAGCACTCCCATTTCCAGAGGACTTTACACCTTCTAAAATGCTTTCATCTACTTAACGTTGTTTGAGCAACAACTTAACAACTTCCTGATATGATGGCCATGTGTTTGCAGTGGCACCATTGGCAAAGTGCTTTGCTGCCATAGACCTCTGCCTTCTCATCTCTACAATTTTCAACTTTGGGTCTCCTGAAGTTCCTTCAGAATTGATCGTTCATCTATAAACCCATGACCTTGAGTTCAGATACTGGTGTGGCCTTGGGCAAATCTCTTGGCCTCTCAGAGTCTCAATTTCCTTGTATTTAAAACTACATGACTCTGGGGATCCCTTCCACTGTTGACGTTCTATGTTCTGGATATACCCTTATGTGGCCATGTCTCCTCCAAGGTAGCATGGCTTAGGGGAGAGAGAGCACAGTGCTAAGCTGCCCTCCAGGTGCAGAATAAAGGCTTGTGGACTGATCGAGTCTCAGGTCAGGTTGTAAACATCCTATGTTTTATGAAATTTACATCCCTAACATTTCTCGATTCAGGAATAAAAACCATACTCCTTCCTTCCTTCCTTCACTCAGAAAACCTTTTTTAAGTCCCTACTGTATTAGTAACCAGGCAAGATCAAGTTTGGATAAGGCTCTTTGCTCCCATGAAGTAAGGGATATGACACAGACACAGGTAATGAGGGTCCTTAGTATAACACGTTACAAGCCTTGGGAGGGGCAAAGTGCTGTGCAGAGTATCAACAGTGTTATTGTCCCCATCTTATGGCTAAGCCTGTGGAGGTGACTTTCCCAGGGTAAAATCAAGTAAGTGGCAGAATCTGGTCTCCAACGCATGTCTTCTGCCTTCTAATATAGTATTCTTTCTGGCAGTGCCACCCCATGAGAGAAAAAGGTACAAGCCCGGGCTCCACTGAATGGTCATCAGTACCCACTTATGCAAAGGAAATATTTCTTTAGCATCAATCCAGCTTATGCCCAAGTAGGGATTGGTTTGGCCCTATGGTTGATCTCCAGTACTTCATAATAGCATCAAGGTGTGACCATGGGTACTTGATGGTGAGGCCAGATCCTACAAAACTGGAAAAAATGATAGGATCTTAGAGCTGGAGCTAGAAGCCATCTCAGAAGCCAGCTAGCTAGAGACCAAGGTCCCCTATGGGATCATTGGTTTAGAACTGGAATTGACCTCAGAGGCTAGTTAGCCAAACTCTTCTTATTTTACAGGGGAGTAAACTGAGGCTGGGGGAGGGAGAAATGACTTACCCAAGGCCATGTGGGTAGTAAGTGGAAAAGGTCAGATTTGAAGCCAAGTTCTCTGACTCTAGGCTTCAAGGACAGGCCTGGAAATGAAGCATCTATACATCTTTGGGAAGCTTCCTACCTTCTCCAAGTTATTCTTTTCCTATTTCCTCATCTTACAGGTTCTACTGTAAGACCCGAATCGGTGGCCTTCAGGACCAGGAATGCATCTCATGCACCAAGCAAACTCCTGTGTCAGAGGTTCAATGTATGTATCTTTTCTACTTCTCTCTTAGGGATGGGTAGAATTAGCAGGTCAGGGAGGTGGGGGCCCAGAAAGTTTGGCAAGGGCTCTTGGGATGGACATACAGGAGAACATCAAAACATCAAAACACCAACTGGGAAAAGCCATAGGGACTTCAAGCCACAGAAATCAGAGCCACAAAGAGAGGACTTTAGAGCCATGTTGTACAGTGGAGAAAGTAGGGATCTGGAGTCCAAAGACATGGCTTCAAATCCTTGCTCTGGGATACCTCTGCTGAGTCACTTGGGCCCTGAGACCATAGGGCTTTGGAACGGGTCAAAACTGGAGAGCACTAAGTGACTTCAGCAGCCATCTAGTACAACCTCTCCTCAAAAGGAATCCCTGCTTTAACATAGCCAACAAGGGGTTGTCCATCCTCTGCTTGAAAAAGAGCTACAAGGATACTTTGAGTTCTAGATCCAGGCTCCCCTGAACATCAGGGTTAGAAAGAACTTTGGATATCTTCAAGTCTAAGAAACTCATGTTGTGGGTAGTGTGAGATGACATGCCCATGTTACTGGGTCTTGTGATCATACAGTGAGAAAATGGAGGCAGAGATAACCCAGAACCCACGCCCTCTCACCTCCCAAGTCCAGTATCCTTTACATTGAACCTTCTTACTCTACCCCAGCAGGGAGGGGATCTCAAGTCAGTGACCTACAGGTAACCAGGATGAGGAGAGGCCTTTGGCACTAGGACTTGGGAGAGCTGCGAAGTAAGTGGGGCTCTGGCCTGGAGAAGCCCCCTTCATGGCAGGACTTGTGCCCAGTAAAAATGGGAACCTACTACCTTGTTCCTTGACCCATTGTGATGATCCATCCTTCCTATCTTGTACCACAGGTGCCTTCAGATTGAGCTCTGTGAAGCTCGAGGTGCCCACGGCACCCCCTCAGGAAGCCACACTCATGGTGCTAACAAGCAGTGTGCTAATTGTTTTTGCCCTGGCCTTCATATCCTTCGCCATCATCTACTGTAAGCGTTTCATCAAGCGTCAGTTCCGGCATGGTAAGGCGTGATGTGGATGATATTGATGTAGCATTTATATGGTGTTTTAAGGCTTACAAAATATTTTCCTTATATCCTCTTATTTGAGCCATCCTCACAACAACCCTAGGAGGTACGTGCTATCATTACCTTCATTTTATAGATGAGAAAACTAAGGTTGAGTGACTTTGCCAAAGTTCACACAGCTAGAAAATGTCCGAGGCAGGATTAGAACTCAGGTCTTCCTGCCTCTGTGCCTGGACTCTCAGTTCACTGCCCCGCCTGCTACCTCTCAGGTGGCATGAGTGAGTTCCAACAGACTGAGGAACTCTCTGGGACTTGGAGACCCACAGAGGCAAGCAAGCACAGTGGAAATTGTACTTGATTTCGAATCAGAGGACCTAGGATCAAATCCTGACTTTGCTGCTTCCTACCTGTGTGATCTCGGGCAAGTAGTTTTCCTTCTTTGTACTTGTTTCTTACTTTGTAAAATAAGAGGGTTGGACTAGATGCCCACTGAAATCTCTCCCAGGGGTATCATGATATTATGTGTAAAGATCATACTTTGGGGAGGGGGTCGGAGAGGGGAAGGCAGGGCAATTGGGGTTAAGTGACTTGCCCAAGGTCACACAGCTTGTAAGTGTGTCAAGTATCTGAGGTTTGATTTGAACTGAAGTCCTCCTGACTCCAGGGCTGGTGCTCTACTCACTGTGCCACCTCGCTGCCCCGTAAGGATCGTACTTTAACAAGGAAGCTGAATCCTGTGTTGGCATTCCTACTGAAAATGAAACTGGAAGATATAAAGTATAATTTTTAGCTTAATGGAAGAACCCATGAGATCTCAAAATGGAGGATAAAAGTTTGTTCATGGTAGATTCGTAATGCACCTACAGGCAATAATGAGGAATAGCGTTTCACAGGCTACTTGGTCATCTCACTTTGTAATGTTTATGTTGAGTGGACATGAATGGGCCACCATGAAGAAAATCTTATCTTATATGTCAGAATTGGATGACGTGGAGAGATTCTCAGGACAACAAAAAAACCTGACAGACCAAGTATGTATCTGTGATTTAATGTGAAGTTGGGCACCGGGGGGGGGGGTGGTAGAAAATATGTTTAGGGTTAAGACATAAAAGACACCAAAGGCTTGTAGAGTTCCCTCAGTGGTCTCAGCCCTGTCGATCGTGAACACTTTCAGAAGAGTACGAGAAGGCTCTCAATGTAGTTAGCCCCAAACAACATCATGAAAAATGAAATTGACAAACAGAAAACAGCTGGTTACTCATGTGGGAGTCATTTTTAGCATCAGGTGTCTGTGCAATCAGATCATTGACTGGTTAAAGTAAAGGTCAAAACCCAAACCAAATTAGAAGAAAGGATGAACATGAGAAGACACTGTGTACAATTATAGCAGCTCCATCCTGAGGTATTCAAGTAACTGTTGACCCTGAAACATGAGCAATGGATAAAGAAAAAGAAACTGACATTGACCATCACCATTTGCTACAGAAGTGTAGCAGATGTGAAGCAATGCTATAACAAGGAGGCCAAAAGAGCCCAGAAACCACTTGAACCAAGAGTTTGCTCATGTTGCCAAGAGGAGAAACACTGTCATCAAGGATTTCGAATAAAGTCATATTAAAAAAAACGTTGAAATAGTGGAAAGCAGTAGAAAGGAGTTGGTGTTAGACTCGCCTCAACCGATTACCCCATTAACCTTTGCAGATGGAACTGAAAGGAGAACTACAGATACATGTGATATAGAATAGATTTTCACATATTTGTATACAAGCTATTCTCATCACTGATGATAGTGGAACCATCATAGAATAAACTCTAAGACTAATTTAGTAATTGATGTACCATTCTGGGAAATGGCACCTAAGAAGATAAAGCTAGTCACAGATCAGTCAGTCAGTGTATTAGGAGGGCAGAGTTTATAATCTCAAAGAGGATCATATATGTCTGAAAGGTTCAGAACCGCCGGATATAAGAAACTCTCAAAGTAGGAGGCAGAAGAATCAAAGCATATATTTAGGCTCCACAGGAACCAACCCATGAACCAGCATCCCCATTTTGACATATTGATCAAAAGCTTCCAGGCCCAATAAGTACGCCTTACAAGAGTAACCAGGAGGCTACAGAGAAGCATGATGGTGTAAAGCAAAATCATGCTTCCCCCTCTATGGTAAAAAGATTACCCACTGGCCTCAAGTCCTTGTTCAGCTTCCTCCCGTAGGTCAGCTCTGCTACCGGCAGCTCCTGCTTCGGCTGTGGCTGTGGCTGTGGCAGCCTCTGGCTCCAACAGAAGCTGTTTTTAACCATCTGGCTTCTGCGGGGGAGTGAGGTACGCCGGGGAAAGCACAGGTTCTTTCAATCTGCTTAAGGAAGGTGAAGGGGTTGCCCAGGAAAGCACAGGTTCTTTCAATCAGCTTAAGCAAGGGAAGCAAGGTGAAGGGGCCAACAAGCTTACTCCAATCCGACATACAAACAGCATTCAGTTCAGGGGAAAAAGCCAAACTAGTCAAGGGCACTTGTTGACTAAGTGCTAAGGAGCCCATTTTTGGTTACTAACACAGTCAGTCAGTCAATAAACATTTATTAAGTACCTTCTCTATGTGGTAGACTGAGGTAACTAAATGCTGAGGATACAAAAACAAATCAAAACAAAGACAAATCCTGCCCTCAAGGAGCTTATAAGCTAAAGGGGGAAGACTATACATAAACAGAAATTTTAGGCAGAGTGGGAAGGCACCCTGCTGGGGATATCTTGGAGATTTCTAGCGAAGTCTCAAGGCTGTATAGCTAGTGGGAAATGGGGAGAAAGACTGTGCTGAAACCCCTCCTTAAATAGAGGCCCGGGAGTGTCACCCTGTCCTGCAACTGCACCTAACTAAAAATCATGTCCTTCCTTTTCAAAATATCTCAGTGGAGATAATTCTAAAATAGAAAAAATGGTACTACCCACAGGGCTAGTAGAGTCAAGAGAAATAAGAATCAGGAGTATGCTGAATCCAACACAGACAGAACAGATTGTTCAATTTTGTGGGTGAGCACTCACACCTCAGAAATCAGCAAATGCTCCAAATCAGGGATTGGTCAATTGTTCCCTTGACAGTCTAGACTTAAGAAAGTAATGGAAAAAATAATAATAATGCAACTTCTTGCATTTTCAGAAGCCTAATGTTAAACATTTACCAGCATGTCCTTCAGCAAACTTTAGGGGGAAAGCTAATGAGTTTTTGCTTGGTCACGTTGAGTTGAAGTGTTACCTGGACAACCAAGTGGAGATGTCTGAATGATGATTGGAGAGATACAGGTTTGGGGCTCAGAGGAGATGTCAGGACCGGGGCTAGAGATTTGGGAGTCATCTGATTGGGGGTGGTAGTTAAAGTGGTGGAAATGACTAAGATTCCTAGGAAAGAGCATGGAGAAAGAGATGAAGCGAAAAGGAAAGGGGAATAGAGGAGGGGAATCATCAACAGAACCTTGGGGAAGAAAGTGAGGTCTGACAAAAGGATGGGGAGTCAGCATAGAAAAGAGGTTTGCAAAGCTCTTTACAAATATTATCTCCAAATATTATCTCGTTTGATCCTCACAACTCTAGGAGGTAGATGATATTATTTTCCCCAGTTTACAGATGAAGAAACTGAGGCAAACAGAGGTTAAGTGACTTTGCTTAGGGTCACCCAACTAGGTAGTTTTAGAGGCAGGATTTGAACTTGGCTCTTCCTGACTCTAAACCTTGCGCTCTATCCTTGGCACCACCTAACTGCCTTAAAGAGAGAGAGAGATAGACCTAAGAGAACATAGCATCTCTGAGATTGGGGACCAAGAGGGAGTCACCATCAAGAGGTGGTCATCATTGTCCCAAAGTTGTTGAGGTCAAGGGAGATGAGGAGTGCAAAAATGATGGCTGAAATTCGCATCAGGAAATCATTGGTAACCTAGTAAGTGGCAGATCCGGAACACCGTTCAGTTCAAGAAATTCGCCTAAACACACATTAAGCACTTTCCAGGTCTGCTGACTGTACCTCCACTGCTCTTTCTCCACACATGGACCCTGGAAAGCAATTACTAATAGCTCACCTTACAGTTGGCAAAGTGCTTTTCCAAATCACAGCCACCCATCATGTAGGCAATGTCACTATCCCTGGCTTATAGACTATAAAAATAGAGCCAAAAAAAATTAAGTGACTTCTCCCTTGCCCATATTCTCACTGCCAATCAGTTGAACCCAAGAAGAATTGACCCCAAGGCTGTGTTCCAAAGTGAATCAAACCCTGAAGACTAAGCTTCAGATATAATTTTATTCATTCAACATTTTCCCAGGACAAACTGTAATGAGAGAACTCTACCTTATGCTGGGAAAATGCAAAGAGAAATAAGACATAGCCCTGGCCCTCAAGGAACTTCAGTCTTAATGGGGGAAGGTTCTTGGAGGTAAAGTAGTAGATCAAGGCAAGACTTACTTGGAAGGAAGACTACAGGGGTGGGGAGTCTGTGGCCTCAAGGCCACATGTGGCCCTCTAAGTCCTCAAATGCAGCCCTTTGACTGAATCCAAACCTCACAGAACAAATGTCTTTCACAAAAGGATTTGTTCTGTAGAACTTGGACTCAGTCAAAAGGCTGTACCCGAGGATTTCTTCTCTCAAACTTGGACTCAGTCAAAAAGCCGCACCTGAGGACCTAGAGCCATGTCTGGAACTCTTTGTCCTCAAGTGCAGCCCTTTGACTGAATCCAAACTTCACAGAACAAATGCCCTCTAGGCCCTCAAGTGTGGCCCTTTGACTGAATCCAGACAAAACAGAACAAATGCCCTTAATCAAAGGATTTGTTCTGGACAATTTGGACTCAATCAAAAGGCTATACCCAAGGACCTAAAAGGCCACATGTGGCCTCGAGGCCACAGGCTCCCCACCCCTAGGCTAGATAGTCTCTGAAATCCTTTGCAGCTCTGAGAGTTTGATTAAGAGGTAGTGTGGTGCAATAGAGAGAGCTTAGACTCAGGAATCAGAGGCCCTTAGTTGAAATCCTGACTCTGTCATTTACCAGCTGTATGACTTTGGGCAAGTCCCTTCCTGTCCCTGGGGCTCAGTTTTCTGTAAAATGAGGTCATCGGACTAGCTGACCTCTGGGGTTCTTTCTTGATCTAGAATTCCAGATCCATTGCTTATGATATCTCTTGGCTCCTACTATGCTGGTTGGCATCTAGTAGGTGCTTAATAAATGCTTATTGATTGCTCGATTCCAGCAATCTTTCCACTTTGCCACTCAGTCTTTCACACCACTCCCAGTGACACAGTATCATTTGTGCTGCTGCTGCTAATAGTATTCATAATAATAGCAGCAGCCCCTAGTATCCATATGGCATCTATTGTGCTCCTGGCACTGTGTTAAACACTTTACAAATAGCATCCCATTTGATCCTCACAACAATCCTGGGAGGTAGGTGCTACTATTATCCCCTTTTTACATATGGGGAGACTGAGGCAGACACAGCTAGTAAGTGCTTGGGGCGAGATTGAAACCTTGGTCTTCCTGACTCCAGGCCCAGTGCCTCAGCTAGTCTCTGGGTGGTCACTGCAAGGAGTCCTGGGTTACCCAGCAGGTAAGGACCTGTTGAGACAGGCCTCTCAGATTCATCAGGGGCAGCATTGACAGAGCTGCCCAGAGTCTGGAAATAGCACTGGATTGGGAATCGGAGGATCTGGGTTCAAATGCTCACTCTGTTTGCTATCCATGGGGTCTTGGCCTCGTCACTACTTCTCTTTTGTCGTCAGTTTCTTCATCTGTAAAATAGGACCCAGAGGATTGGGTCAGCTGATCACTAAGGTCCCTTCTATCCCTATTGTTCATCTTTTAGCTTTTAAAAAGCGATACGGAGTCTGCCTCCTTTGACTTAGATTTAGTTCTGCCAGGCAGCTCATAGCTGGGGGAACTGGGAGTGTAGGATAAGTTTCATTGGCATCAGTGAACATTTAAGGAGCCTAGTCCAGTACTGGGCCCTCTGGGCAATCCAGAGATGCTAAATCAATCAACCAACAAATATTTATTAAATGCCTACTGTGTACCAGGCACTGGGGATGCCAAACCAAAAACGAATGTGTCTGTGTTCCCAAGGAGCTTACGTTCTTTCAGAAAAGGTTGTCTTTGCCCACAAGGAGCTTAATGCAGTGGGGGGTGGCTTATACTTGGCAAAATAACCAGGAGTGCTGGGAGATGGGTAATTGCTTAGCAAAAGTCTAGACTGCCACAAAGAGCTGGAGGAGAGAATATGTCTCTGGCTTTGCTAACCTAACCTCTGAGTGACTAGAACACTGGATTGCAAGACAGATGTGTGTCCTCAGATGCTTCCCTGTTTGGGCCTGCTTCCTCATCTGTAAAACTAGAGGGTTGGATTTGGTGAACTCTAAGGTCACTGCCAATTTTACATCATCCGATCCTAGCTACCTTGGGGCTGAGGATTGTACATTGTCGGGGGGAGCCGGAGCCTTGGAGAGTTGGAGAGGTACAAGGTTGAGCATTGAAGAGATGAGCAAGGTGACCCAGCTGCAGCCATGTGGCCGACCGAGGGCTAGGTGTGGGAAGCGAGGAAGAGACAGGGGCAAGAGTTCCCCATGAAATTGTCACTAATAAGGTTATATAAAAGCTTCACCAGAGAAAAGATTGAATTCTCTGGGAGAGCTAAGCACAGGGCAGACTTCCATTTTTCTCCAGCTCAGTCACTGTCTTTCCTTGCAGGGCAGCCAACTGAGTCAAAATAGCCCACTGGTGCCCAGTGGGTCTGGATAGAGAGCATTGGCTTCCCTATCCAAGCCAGGCTCTGACACTGGCATGAGGAAGACTTGGGTAGCAGCAAGGAGGGCCCCACTTGGACCAGCCAAGCATTTGAGACTCAACCCACCTTCTGTAGTCTATAGCTATTAGCAGGGTGCCCTGCTTCTCAAAGCCTCATCTATCAACTGAGGATAACAATCAAGGAAGGGCAATTTAAATGATCCAAAGGTTGGTGGGAATTCTATATGGAACAGACCACTAAATTCAGACATTTTCAGTCTTGAAGAAAAAGGCCAAGAAGGGACATGATCCAAGAGAATGAAATCTTGAGGTCAAATATGGCCTTGCTTACTGCTACTAATTAGTCAGTGTTACTAGGTGCCACCCCTGAAAGACTGAAAAAGGAAGTTTCGGGGCTTAATACCATCTACCGGCAAGCAGGGATAGCTAGACGGTGCAGTGGTTTGAGCCCCAGGCCCAGACTCGGGAAGAACTGAATTCAAATTCTGAGTCAGACATTTACTAGCTACGTGATCCTGGGGGAGTCACTGTATGTCCCTTTGCCTGGTTCTTGATCTGCAAAGTGGAGATAATATTAGCACCTACTTCTAGGATTGTTGTAAAGATTAAATAAGATAATATTTGTAAAATGCTTAGCATAGTGCCCAGCACACAGTAAGTGCTACATTGTACCTACTATGTGCCAGGCCCTTTACTACGCACTGGGTGTACAAAGCCTCAAACAGAATGTCCCTGCCTTTCAGAAGCTTACAATTCACTTGGAGCAAAGGACATGGGTCAGTCGATAGGCATTTATTAATCACCCTAACTGTGCTAGGCCATGGGGATACAAAACCTCCAAACTCACCCCCTGCCCTCAAAGAGCTTCCCTTCTAATAGGAGAGATGTCATGTAAAGCAATTGGAAACATACAAGATATATGGGGGAGGGGAGGGGTGAAGGGAATAAGCATTTATTAAGTAGCTGTCCTGTGCTTTGTACGTATTGTCTCATTTGATTCTCCCAGCGGCCCTGGGAGGTAGGTGCTGTTATCATCTCCATTTTACAGATGAGGAAACTGAGGCAAACAGAGCTTAAGTAACTTGCTGAGGGTCGGACAGCTAGTAAGTGTCTGAGGTACGATTTAAACTCTGATATTCCTGATTCCAGACAAAATGGAATGATCCCTGCTCTCAAGGACCTTACATTTTATGGTACTTAAGGGACGATAACAGACTGTAACAACATGTAACACCAATAACATCAGCACACAGGAGGGGGCTAGCACAGGCTCTTTGATCTGCTTTTCTAAAGAAAGCAACTTTAAGAGGTTTACAACCACACTTTAATTAAACCTACATATATCATTCACTTAGTTCAGGGGAAAAAGACAGCACCCTGAACTTCAGAGAAAATACAAACAGAAATTACAAGCAGAAATTATATAAACAGAGCAAAATAACACAAATCAGCAGACAGGCTTCTAGCTGTCTGACCAAAACTATACATACATAGTTACCAGAGAGAGAAGCACCAACATGAGGGTTTTCAAAGTGGACGGGGGGGGGTGGTCTCCACATCAACACTCTTTCAATTAGTATGTCCCCAAAGCAAAATGCTAGCCTCAGAGTATATATACATTTCTTCAGGGTCTGAGGGCTTCACACCTCTTGTGACCTAACTAGCAAAAGGGTGTGGGCCTTCCTACAAACAAAAGCAAGACTCAATCAAAGGCACTTGATTGCCTTAGTGCTGAGAAGCACTCCAAAACAAAAGACAACAAAAAGTCCCACTCTGCTTGCCCTTACACAGGCTCATGCATATTAATCAATGTCTCAAACCATCAGAAAAAAAAGTCTGAAAAGAAATATGATGGAATATTGTCATCCCTGCTATGTAAATTAGAAGTAGCTGTTTTCAAATTTATTATCAAAGACAGCTTAGAGCAGTGGAATATGGGTCCAAAGGTTCAGGATCAAAATCCTGGCCCTTTACAGATGAGGATACTGAGGCCCAACAAGGGGAAATGAGGCACCCCAAGGGTCCCCCAACTTTAAACTTTTATTAACTAGTCATTTCCAACACACTGGCCTCCATTACTGGGTACTGGGACCAAACCCAAGGTAAGGACCAATCAGATGCTGATGTCACTGCTGACCCAGCTCTCCATCACAGGCAGTGCTTTGGTCATAATGGATGAGGTACAGTCCCACTCATTGGAAAGCAGACAATAAGATCATAATGCTGACTCAAAGCTTAGCCAATCAGCACCCGCCTGGCCCTTTAAATACCAGCTAAAAGCAAGTCTGGCTCCAGTGGGTAGGACTGGGCCCAGAAGGCAGGACTGGGCCCAGCGTGCAGGACTGGGCCCAAAGTCTAACTACCAACCTACCTGTAGAGGCTGACTTCAGGTGACCCAAGCTTGGGAGAAACAAAGCTGAGGGGTCTTTTTGCCTCTACTTTCTGCACAGAGACCCACCCCATTGCCTTTTTGTTATCTTAATATATTTAGACCCACAGAGGCATGGCTTGGAGAGCTGATAGCATGACTATCAGCAGGTAGGGAGCTAGTTGGGGAGGGAGGAGGAGAAGTAGTAAAAAAAATGGCCCCCTTCCTTTTGCCTGCCTGCCTTCCTCCTCACTCATTACCTTCTTTCTTTCCTGTAGGCTTCATTGGGTCTCCGGATTTTCGGGGGCAGAGAGAATTATCTCAGGCTTCTGATTATGCAGGCCCGTGCCCCAGCAGAGAGCTGGGCATGAAGAATTTGGGTCCTGTTGTTGAGCAAAATGGAGGTGAGTGTCTCTTACTCCTGCATTAATTCTTTGGAGTCCCTTATACAGTGGGCATCTCCCTACCAAAGCCAAAAGCCAGGCCCTCCCCCCGCAACCTTAGGAAGGGGTAATCTGAGCATTTGAGCCCATATTCATTAACTCTCTAGATGTCACTTAGACCTTCTTGGGTAAGTGGGCTGAGCTTAGCCTTCCCCTTGAAGCTAATAGCACTTGGAACTTTTCACCCAAGTTCTGTTTCTCAGGCCCACCACATCCCAGCTGGGGCATGATCAGTGAAAGACTTTGCCAAAGTAAAAAAGGAAGGTGAAGGGAATTCTGTCAGTGGCAAAAGCCTTCGGGGTTCAAATCCTCCCAGCTTTTGTTCTATCGAGGAGACAATTTAGTTCCTGTACCTGTAATAGCCCACCCCACCAGGATGGTTGGTTGTGAGGAAATTATAATCCTAGTTGGAATTGGGTGCTATTATAGTCTCATCTGTGGGAGCAAGCCTTTGACTTCAATATCGGGTGGCTTCCCGTTTCCAGCCTCTGAGGATTCGGTACAGTTTGTGGCCGATAGTCCGGCACCCAGAACCGAGGGAAATGAGAGTCTTCATTGCCTACATGCCAATCTTGAGTCCTCCCCGGGACAGCCAGCCTGCAATACCACCGATGCCCAGGTTCTCATCCATACTTGCCCGCCTTCTGAGGCTCAACCCGATCCAACGGGGCACCCCCTGACACTTCCTTCCTGCGCCTCGGAAACACAGTCATGCTGGGCCCATGCCCCCGTCGAATGCACCGAACTAGACCTTCACAAATTTTCGAGCTGCAGCCCTTACACCAGTGCAGAAGGACACAGGGAAGCTGTCATCTGGGCCATGCCAGGGGGCACCGGAGATAGAGTGGGGTTCACCCCTTCCTTATACCACTTAGAGGGAAAGTCTCCTGCACCGGATTCTTCCTTTAAGGTAACTACATAAGCCCAACTTCACAAGAGGGGTAGGCATACTGAGGACACATAGAGAATGATGGGTAAGATTCCAAGGGTCTAAACTGGCTTCTTTGCTTCCTCCCTAGGTCTCTTCGGCCAATGGTGGCCACATGTCCTGGTAAACTGTCAAAGCCACATACTGGACTTCAAGCCCCAGTACTGATGACTTATTCCATATCTGCTCTGCAAGTCTGGGGCGGGGTGCAACTTAACTCCCCAGGCTAGTTTCCCTCCATTTTCCAAAAACAACTGATTTAACTATTTGAATGGTCTTTCTTGTGTCTGGGCAAGGGGAAGTTGGGTGCCACCACAAGGCTTGCTTGTTGGAGGTTTCTTGTAATTTTTTTTACTAAGCTCTTCAAAGCAACCTAGAAGTTAAGGGGAAGCTTGGTAAAAGGAGGGATTGGAATTTTCACTAGCAACTACAACCCTGACCACAACCCTTCCCCTCCCCCAGCCTCCCATTTTTTAGAGGTTGGAGAAGGATCTGAATTTAGATGGGTTTGAACATTCACTTTAAAACCCTCGGTAGCTCTGACTGCCAAAACAGTGGTGGGCCCTGGGAAAAAATATACTTGGCCTTGAGAACCCAGGGCCAGATGGTTTCCATGAGCCAGTTGGTTTCCACTGCCCATCCCCACCAACTCAGGAAGTGCCCATCTTGTGGGCCTCACCTTCTTGACTCTTTCTGGCCAACCTGTGCTTGCATGGTGTTATTCCCAGCTACTTCTGGGGTCCCCCAATTACAACTTGGGCCGAAGACAATTGTTTTTTTTCTTTCGGCTGTTGGAAAATGGAATGCCAGCATTGAAGACCTCAGAAGAGGCATTTGGGGGGGGGGTTGGGATTGGCTGGCTCAGGGATCATATTTATGGTGCTTTCGTGAATTCAAAAGACCTCTTCTGTCTCACGTGTCTGTCAGTTGCAAGAAGAACAGCCATCTCCCCAAGATTCTAGAGCATCATCAGTTGGCAAAGGCCAGCCAGCCAGCTTGACTTGCACTGTTTTTTCTCTCCCCTGCACCCCTGTCAGCTCTGACAAATCTAACAATTATTGAGCACCTTCTTTTACAAGGCCCTGTGACTATTCTGATGGATGGAAATGATGTGGGGACTTAATTTATATAGGAAGCTGCTCAGGAGCTTAATAAACCCTGGAATATTCAGGTTCTGCCCTACCCCAGGGATGTTGGGGGATGAAGCAGGAGTTTTGGGGTGGGGTTCCCCCTCCACTTGTCCCAGCTGTACTCCAGAAGCCCCAGGGAGACTGCACAACATGTTACCATCTGAACAGGCCCCGATCCCCAGCAGGCACCGTCTTAACAGAGCCTGGCAACACCACAGGGGGCATCCCTTCTTCCTTCTGGTTTGAATTACTCAATCCCTCTCTGCTTTTAGGGATCTCTGATGAGCCTGTGAGCTGGGTGTGTGTGTGTGTGTGTGTGTGTGTGTGTGTGTGTGTGTGTGTACATGCGCGCATGTGTGTGTGTGTGTGTGTGTGTGTGTTGGGAGAGGGGGGAGCAGCCTGCCCAGGGGTTGGAATGAGTAGCAAGAATGCATTTTGAAACTTTGTTCTGGATACTACAATATCCAGTCTTCCCCAACCCAGAATTCCCCGCTTCTCTGCCCTGGGCTTTGCCCCCTTCTCTGTCTTTGGGGTGCAATGTGAGTGAGGCTTTGAATTGAGGGTGGGGGAGAACTTGGTAAGTATACCTGACTTGCCCCATAGAGTTTGAAGACATTTCATGGTTTTGTTTTTATAATTGAGACTTTTGAGGTTCTCGTTTTTCCAGAATTTCAAGAAGCCTTGAGGGGAATGACTATGACGTTGGGGTTGGGGTGGAGCTTGGGTTTAAATTTAGGGACAGCCACAGAGCTAATTGCACTACCGGCATCATCCAGCCTGGAACATGGCCAGGGACTTACCAGCCCCAGCAGATTCTGTGTGCTTAGCTCACTGTGGGCAATGGAGGCAAGGTCACAAAGCGGGCCCAGAGGAGAAGCTCTGGGGAAATGCCAGCAACCCAGTGGCCCCTAGGAAGATTGGAGGACAGTTCTAGAGGGATTTTTTTATCAACTTTTTTGTTTGTTTCTAGCCTCCTATATGAGGCTGAGGGGTGGAGGGACACCAGATTTGGAAGTGATAGGCTTGCAGGTTCCTTCCTTCACTGGGCCTCAGTTTCCCTCTTGATAAAATTGGGGATTTGGAGGACAGGTGGTGGGCCAGGGTCCCCTTTCCAGCTCTGA
This sequence comes from Trichosurus vulpecula, assembly GCF_011100635.1. Taxonomy (NCBI): domain Eukaryota; kingdom Metazoa; phylum Chordata; class Mammalia; order Diprotodontia; family Phalangeridae; genus Trichosurus; species Trichosurus vulpecula. The sequence continues at coordinate 5,326,061 of NW_023494377.1, forward strand.
ATCCAAAATTTGACTATTTTCCATATCGTTTCTTCATTTTAGTCTCCATTTTTGCATAGCATGTGATTTCTTTCTTATTAACCTCAATTGAGGGAAAATATTTTTTCCCTTTGTGAATTTGTGAGTTGGCATTTCAGATCACATGGTTCTTCTTGGTCTTCAAGGCTTTGTAATTTGTGAATGTGTTTTCAGAGAGGATTGTTATCAAGCTGTATTTCACCACATTTTGGTGATGACAGGGCAGAAGGAACCTTTGTCTCCTTCTCCTCCTCCTCCTCCTCCTCTTCCTCCTCCTCCTCTCTTTCTCCTCTTCTCCCTCCTCTTCCTCCTCCTGGCTAGTTGCCAAGCTGCTGTGCTTGCTTTCCTGAGCCTTGGAGCAGCCAACTTGGCCAAGAGGCCCAATTTCTCCCTTCCCAAAAGCCTTCAGGTGCTCAAGTCTCTGCTCTCAGAAAGGGGGGTATGTACTGTATGGGATGTTATTGCCAGAGGTGCTCTTGGACTCTTAGGGGAAGAGGAGCATATTTCCAGTCAAATGTGACTCTTAACTCACCTTGGAGCCTTTGCTAGGGCCAAATTAATTCCCCATCAAACTGGTGCTATAGCGGTCATCCAAACTCATCCCCTCCATCCTCATCCCCTTTTGGGGCCAGGTGGAGCATGAGGTGGGGGGGGGTGAGCGAGAGACCAACCTTCTACTTTTTTATATAAATACTGTAACTCAGGGCTTTCCCACCTGGTCACTAAGGAACTTTGCCTCCCTTTGCTGGCATCTGTTTAGAGTTTGTTATTCCTGAATCCAAACTATAGGTTCTATGGAGCCATTGGCTAATATATAGAATGTAGGCAACTGAATCACTGAAGCATTTATCTGGGGTAATTGATCACCACCACGAGTTGGTTGTGCCAGGCAGAACGTAGCCATGGACCAAGGATTTCAGGAATATATTGATTCATTTGGGATAAACAAAGCTAGCCTAGGCTAGATCCACTGGACCAGGACAGGACAAGGAGGGGTACCTGAAGAGAAATTTACTTGGGGGTTGGCAGTACAGCCAAGCCCACTGCAGGCACTGGGAGCAAGGCCTTGTTAAATATTTTCTTTCTTTTTTTGTAGGTACTATACACCCCTCATCCCTTTTTTCCTCTAATAATGGGGGTGTGTTTTCTGTTTGGGTTTTTCCTTTCCAGTCCCACCCCCTTGTTTTTTTCATCTACTGGTAAATGATGATGAGCAACCAGAATCCTATTGACATGAACAATTATTCCTAAGTCCTTCGTGGAGGCTGTGTAACCACAGTGCACACTGTGTTAACAAATGGTCAAGGAGTCAGTCCCAGCACTGCTGAATGCTGGAAGATGGAACACTGTGTATATAAATTGGGGGTTACACAAGCTTGTTGTATGACTTCCCTACCTCACAGGGATGTTGTGAGGACTTTGCTTAGTTAGAAGTGTGTATAAGCTGAGTGATTCTTATATTATTAATCATCATTGTTGTTCTTGTTACATATTATATTGTGCTTTCCCTGGAAGGGTTTTTTTATTGGTGATTCATGCCTATTGGCTGGTATTGAGGGTTCAACCCCTAGAAGGCCGAAGTTGGTGGCTTTGCTTAAAAGTGCCGTTCACATTGTCAGCAAGTGGGATTTGAACAAAGCTTGTAGCTATTTCTATTCTTGGGAAGAAAGGTTTTGGGGGTATTATGGAAACACTCCAGTTGGGGCTTCTATAGGTGAGGGGAGCTTTCTAGGAGGGGAGAATAGAGAGGGGGAGAGGAGAAGAGAGGAGGGAGAGAAGAAAAGAGAGGGGGAGGGAGAGAAGGGGGGAAGGAGGGAGGGGGAGATAGAGAGGAGAAAAGAAAAGGAAGAAGAGGAAAAAAGAAGAGAGAGGAGAAAGGGAGAGAAAGAAAAGAGTAAGAAAAAGAGGGGTGCAGGAGAAGGAAGCTCTAGAGAGATAGAGCAGGAGATGGGAGGAGAGACAGGGCAGAAGCTGGTCTCAATTTCCAACACTATCTCTCTCTGTTTATGTCTCTCCCTTATCACCCTCCATGACTCCCTTTACCCTACTCACCTCATACCCAAGGAACCATCTCCCATTTTCTTCTTCCACCCTTCCCATATGAAATTTGAGTGCAAAGCAACAATAAGGGGTGGCAAGGGGTCAGCAAAAGCCTTCCTTTTTGTTACTATATCACAGTTGGCTTAAGCTAAAGTCAATATGAACTATCGATAAGTCTGGAGTTAAAAATAAGGTGTTTTGTTGTTCCTTTTTTGTTTTATGATTTTTCTTGTCATTGTTTTCATTAGTTTTGTAGATGTGGAGCTTAAAAGGGTGCTCAGAGACCACATGAGGTGAAGCCTAAGATATGAAGTGATTGGTTGCCCCAGTCACACTGGTATAGAGTTGACAGAGGCTTGAAACTGGCCCTGGGCCTTCTGCAAGGGCTCCAGATTCACTGGGACCCATAGGGCCTCTGCTGAGCCTTTTGGGGGAAAATTCTGATATGTGTGAGGGTTGGTGCTGTTAGGGGCAACATTGCCTGCTGGCTCTGGATTTAGTTGACACTTGGAGTTTCAAATCCTGGCTGTGCAACTCATGTGAACTGGGTCTCACTTTCCTTATCAATAAATAAAAGGCCTCTAGAGTGTCTTTGTGGCTCCTAAATTCTTGAATTCTAATAAATAGCCATTTGAGCTATTTTGTGAAGCAGGGGGCGCAAGCAGGGAACCCCAGTGGGGGATGGAATGTCTGCTACATATTTATTTTGGCAGCATTTCCAGGTAATTATTAAATGTTATTAGATAGTTTGAGATTTGAAGGCTTGTCCTCAAACCAGAGGTTATGTGGGGTAGAAAAGGAGTTTGGGGGGTGGGGTCAAATCCTACCCACGGTTCTTCCCCTCAAAGCGTGCCCTGTCTTGGGTTGCTTATTCTCACCTCCTCTAGGGGCTCAGTGACTTCAGCAGGGGCACCCTTACTTTTGGACAAGCCTGGGGATTTTATAGTAAATGTAAATGATTTTCTGTTGTAATCGATATTTATGGAGGTTCTACAGATCTTTGGACATCTTGCATGTTTGTCTCCAATATGTTGGATTTGGTTTTCTGATACTCTCTCTAAATAACCTCCTATAATTGTCCACGAAATAAAGAAAGAAAGGAATATTGGTGTTTTGATGGATTTCTGGGTCTTTGCATGCCAACTGGGTATATGGGCAGGCAAACTTTGTCTCTAGTCTGCTTCTCTATTGCCTACCATGGATCTCTAGAGGGATGTGAGAATTGGGAAAGACAACTGGGAAACTGACCAACAAGATCATGAAATTTATTTTCCTTTAAAGCTCACATAGGACGTTGAGGAGAGAAAGGGGTAGAATTGAGAAATTGAATAAAGAAAGGGTTGAACCTTTATTTAGAGGGACATCTTATTAGGAAAGAAAGTTGAGAGTTGAGAGAGAAAGGACTTTATGTCATCATGGATACTGAAGCTAGACCAGGCCGGTCAGGGCTACCCTTAGCACCACTGCCAGACTGTGCTGAATTCAGTCCACCTCCCTACTCCTGATGAGCATGCAAACCCTTCTGAGTCTGATGGATGGAGGCATTGAAGTTGCTCTTTAAAATGTTGTGCTGGGAGATTCTTGCCTGGTTGTTAATGATCCTTTCATATGGTCCAGGAACACTTGCATATTTCTGGGCTGATTCAGTATGCTCCTCTCGCCTTGGAGTCAGTGTTGGGCCTGGATCTTTGCCCTGGCTCCAGCCATATCCAGCCCCCACAGTGGCATTCCAGTAAAGGCCTCAGAATAACTTCAATGGGGAGATTGGATAGCTACAGTGGTGTCACATGGTCAAGTTTGTCCAGGGATGGTGGAGACCCCCCAAGGTAGTACAAAAAGAGCTACGTATCTACAGCCGGTGATCACATACATGTGGGACCTTGAGCTGAGAGGGAGGACTACAGAGACCACCTAGCTAGCCAACAGATGGGGAGCTCTGAGGCCAAGGTCACACTTAGATCATGTATTGGGAGAAGACTGGCTGGACCTTAGAAGCCCCTACAGAGGTCCTCATTAACCTTTTTTGTATCAGACTCCTTTGGGCTCATGGAATCACCCCTTCTTAAGATTATGTTTTTAAATGCATAAAATAAAAAAAATACAAAAACCCTCAAATCCCTCATTTTAGAGAGAAGGAACCGAGGCCCAGGGAGGTCACATGTTTTATGCCCAAGGGCCCACATAAGATTGTAAGATGACATCTTGAGCGGACCTTAGGGAACCCTCCTTTATTATACAGATGAGGACAGGCACCAGGGAATTAATTATAAATCGAAAACTGGGGGGAGATTCCACAGATCAGGTACAACTCATTTTTCATTTGAGGAAACTGAGTCCCAGAGAGGTTGAAGTGGCAGATAAGCACAGAGGAAACTTGAAGCCCCAGGGAGTTTAATTTGTGTGCCAAGTTCACACATATGTAGTGAGCAAATTTGAACCCTAGTTCAAAATTGAACACTCTAGTTTCTGCCCATGTTCTTTTCCACTGGCAAAAACCAGTGGCAAGGGATATGAAACCAGGTTCTACCAAAAAGTCATTTAACCTCTCCAGAGGATAAAATGTGTGGGATCTTAGATATCTCCTATACTTATGAGGGTATAGAGGGGTCTTCACAGATCAAAACCCTCCAACTCTTATCAAGTGCGGTCCTTTGACTGAATCCAAACTTCACAGAACAAATTTTTCTATGAAGTTTGGATTCAGCTAAAGGGCCACATTTGAGCCTGAAGGCTGCATGTTCCCCACCCCGAAAATCCTTTGACTCTAGTAGACTGAACTAGTCCTTCTTCCATATCCTAGAATTTCAGTACTGAAATGAATGGACCTCCAGGGATCAATCTTGTCCAACTCAACCAACAGGAATTCCCTGAATATCCCTTATAAAGAGGTCACCCAGCATCTGCTGGAAGGCCTTCCAGTGACAGGAAAACAGCCTGTTCCAATTTTGAACAGACCTAACACATCAGGAAGATATTTCTTGTTCTAAACTGTTTTACATCAAGCCTAAACTTGCTTCTTCTTTGCATTTCCCAACCCCCAACCCTCCCCTCCCCCACACCTCCTAGTTCAGCCACTTTGGGCTAAGCAGGACATGGTATCCCTCTTGCATGTGGCGAATGTATTCCCGAAGATGGCTTCTTCAGGCTGAACGCGATGGGCTTTTCAATTGCTCCTTATGTCAAATTTCCCCCTTCTCCTTCTCCCCTTCCTTGGGACACAATCCAGCTAACCAATGTCTGCCCCCAAATTTGGTGCCCCAAATTGGACATTTTATTCCAAATGCAGTTTGTCATCAATCCGATCGATCAACAAACATTATAAAATGCCTACTATGTGCTAGGCACAATAGTACTTGCTCGGTATACAAGGACTTAAAAGCTAAACCATCTGTACACTCTAGAATCTCATGAACAAGTCAAATCACATGCACATATGCAGGCAACTAGGTGGCAAATGAATGAATGAATGGATAGATGGATGGATGAAGTGCCTACTATGTGCGACACTGTGTTGGAGATACAAATAGAAAAGTCAGATGGTCCCTGCTCTCAAGGAGCATTCACATTCTAATGGAGGAGATTATGAGGAAGGATTCAGCTGCAAGTCATAGAAAGACCCTATGGTCCTTGGGGTGCAGCAACAAACACATGGTTTTTAAATTTCGTTTTTAAATGGTTTTAAAGCCTCTTTTTAATGCCATTTCCAGTGAGAAAATCATATCATTTTCTGATTTTGAATCATTTGACAGTATCCAGGACGATGGAATCAGGAAACCTGAATTAGAACTAATGCTCTCTAAATCTACTTTAATTAGCTATGTGACAAATCACTTAATTTCTCTGAGCCTCAGTTTCATCATCTGTAAAATGGGAGGTAATAATAGAAACTCTCTCACAGGCTTGTTGTAAGGATCTCATGAAATTAAAGCTCAGTAGTGAAAGTGTACTATCAGCCTGGAGGAGGACCTGAATTCAAATCTGACTTCAGACAGTTACTAGCTGTTTCCTCATCTGTAATAATACCAGCTACCTTCTGGGGTTGTTGGGAGAATTGAGGGAGATGATATTTGTAAAGTGTTTTCTAACACAGTGCTTGGCACATAGTAAATGATATATAAACGTTAGCTATTATTATTAAATAATACTTAAGGCATGTTTGAAACTCAAAAGTACTATATAAGTTTTTAATTAGCTTTCCATATTTGTTAGCTATCTTTAAGATATAGAGAGACATAAAATAGATTGAGGATAATTCAGGGGTCAAAGGCACTAAGCAGCTTGGGGAATCAGGAAAGATTTCATGTTCCTACAGAGAGAAGTACCCGTCCAATACCATTGGTAGTTAGGGTTTGAACTTTGTCTTGAAAAAAGAAGAGATTTAAGAGGGGGAAGGGATTGCATACCAGGCATAAGGGACACATCAGAGCAAAAGTGAAGACATGGGAGACTTGGGTGCTACGTACACAGAAAAAGTAAGAAAGTTGGTTTGGCTGAACCACAGATTTCATGAAAGAGATGCATACTACCGAGTCTATACTAAATATTAATATGTATTAAGGCTAAAAAGCTGGGATGGACCCAGGTTGTGAAGAGTTTAGGTATTAGGGAGACACTGGGGTTTACTGAGTTGGAGAATGACAATTAGTCCAACCATTAGAAAAATCACATTTACCGGCTGTGTCATGGAAGGAAGGAAGTGGGGAGAGATTTGAAACAAGGAGATAAAATTGGGAAGCTATTGAAATAGTCCAATCGAGAAGTGATAAGGGCCTGAGAGAGTCCTTGGCCAATAACCAAGGGGAGGGAGAGGGTGGCATGATCCCACGAAACTCGAATGCTGCCCAACAGATTCAAACATCTTCGGGAAATGTTTACCAAAATAAATCAAAATACAATACAACAGAGATAATGCTCATTTGTGGTTTCCCAAGTCAGTGTGTTGCCCACAGAAATCTGTTTCTAGTTGAGTTTGAGGCCGCTGGTCAACAGTGCTAAATGTTGTGGAGGGGTCGAGAAGGATGGGGACTGCCAAAAAGGCTGTGAAATTTGACAATTGAGAGATTATCGGTAACTCTGGAAAGAGCGGCCACTTTAGTTTTGTGATGTTGGAAGCCATATTGCAAAGGACTAAAAGGAGAAAGAGATGAGAAAAAGTCATGGCAGAGGATATAGACAATCTTCTCAAGCAGTTTGTCTGAGGGAAGGAGGTGAGATATAGTAGAAATGGCTGGATCTAGTGAGGGTTCCATTTAAAAGATGAGGAAGACCTGGGTAGCTATTATTATTTTGTTTGGAGGCAGAAGGGAAAGAACCTACGGATAAGGAAATATTGAAGATAAGGAAAAGAAAGATCAATTCTGAGGGCAATTTGCTGAAGAAGATAGGAAGGGATGACATGATGACATCAGGTGTTGGCCTTGGCAAGGAAAAAGCATCACCTCTTCCTCAGATGCTGGAATAAAGGAGAAAGATGTGGATGATGTCAAAAGTCAGTCTATAAATATCAATCAAGTGCCTACTATGTGTCAGACCCGGAGCTAAGCACTAGGGATACAAAAAGAGGCAAAGGTTGTACAATATAAAGAATGAAAGAATAGAATGCTCATGATAAATATTCTTTATTTTCTCAGTCATGTGTGAGGTGTGGTCCTCATCTGAGAAGGGAGGAAGGAGAAAGATTCTGTAGGAAGCTTGAGGAGAGAGGAAATTTAAGGAGAGAAGAGTTGGGATCAGCCTCTACGTTGAGTGGTCTAGGAAAGGAATTAGAGAATAGTAAACATATGCTCCTGGATGCAGTGAGGACCCCCAGACGAGGTTATATTGCATCAGTCTGCAGTGGACCCAGTTCAGTTGAGTGATTTCCTCCTGCTCCTTTTGGCAGCACTTCAACAAGAGGAGAAGAGGAATAATTCAGGTGGATGTTTGACAAGGTTATAAACAGTGATTGTTCAAGAGAGAGAGACTCAGTTTTCACCAGGTTGCTCCAACTTGAAAAGGTAGAAAAGAGGGTCTCGACTGGCATTACCTTGAGGGCTCTAACGAACAGGGCGTCTCAGCAATGGTTCACACTGCTAACACTGGTAGATGTCACTGTAGGAGGGCCAAGTTGGTCAGTCAGTATTCAGGGCCTTTCTGCCCCCTTCTCCCTGCTAGATGGGGGCCAAGCTAAATACTTTCTCAAGCTTTCCTTGACTCCCCCATGGAGGGGTGGAAGGATAGAATGGCTTAGGATATGATCTTTTCTCTAGTTCTAGTCACCTCCCTTTCTTACTCTTTCTGTCTGTGGAGAGTTATGTTAAAAACATATCCGGTAATTTTTCATTTCGAGCCCTCAAGACCACATTGTCCCTGTCTCTGTTTTATGATGCTTATAGACAACAAAACATTTCAATACAACTACAAAAATCTGAAGTCCCTACTTCAGCAATTTTCCAAAATTCAGACAAAAGTTTGGTTCTCTGTCCTAATTTAAATATTTGTGTGTCTGTAGTCAACCTCTGACCCTTTTATGTATGAGGCAAAAATCAGGACAAAGGAAACGTTTAGTTAGTGAATGAGCGTAAGAAGTGAGCACAGTATATGATAGCATCCATCATTGCACCAGCATGGGGAGAGAAAGTCGGGGAAAGAGCAAATTGATTTTTTTGGAAATCCCACGCACAGTCTTTGTAGCTGGTGCAGTCAGTTGTGTCTTCTGCTTCCAGATGCCTAGAGAGGCCCAATGGCTTGCCTCAGTTTCTCTGTTTTCTGCCTCAGCTGAGTCCTCCACCTACTTTCTCCTTTCAAAATCTTTAGTTTTTCTTGTACATGTTTCCCATATGCTATTTATTCTTTCCAACTCAGGTCTCTAGTGGGGCCGGGGACTTTGTCTCCTCTTTCCTTTCAGTGAAACCATAAACTTGAAGCCCTGCAAGGATTCTAATACTGGCTTTGCCACTAACCTGTGTGACCTTGATCAAGTCATCAGTCCCTGGGACTCAGTTTCCTCATCTTACACATGAAGAAATCAGCCAACATGATTCCTAAAGTCTCTTTTGGCTCAAAGACCTATGAGTCAGACAATTACTTTTGAATGGTAAGAGGTAAGATAGCTGGAGATGATGGAGGGGAGTGACAAGGAAACAAACATTCATTAAATGCCTCCTATATTTCAGGTACTGTCTAAGCACTTTACAAATATGATCTCGTTTGATCCTTACAACAATCCTTGTTTTATAGTTGAGGAAACTGAGGCAGACGGAGGTTAAGGGTCATACAGCTAGTAAGTTTCTAAGGCTGAATTTGAATCCAGGTCTTCCTGACTGCAGCACTGTGTCACCTAGCTGTCTCAGGCTGTTGTTTGTCCTTCATTCTCAAAGAGGACCATGACATTAGGAAGGAGATGTCATGAATGCAAGTGAATTGGATTTAAGTGAGGGAGGGCTGTGCAAAGTCACCAGCCTCCCTTTCTCCTCCGAAGCCATCTGGGTCCAGTGGCCAGATTAGATCAGGATGACTGGAGATGGCTCCCAGCTGTCTCAGAGTTAAAGAAAAAGGGTAAGAACTCTTCTCTACTTTCTGGAAAGAAATTTTAAAAATCCAGTTCTTTAATCTCATCCCCTAGCTAATTTGGATGTGCCTGTTCTAGAGAAGCTATTGTCTGTCACTCCTCTGCTCAAGAAATTTGAGTATTTCCCTCTTACATTGAGGATAAAATATATACCCCTCTGGCTATATACCCCTCTCACAGTCTGGCTTCAGTTGGTCTTTCCAAGCCTACGTAGCATGCTATGTTCTAGCCAAACTGGCCTGCTTTCAATTCTCCACACCCTATGATCCATCTCCTACCTCCAGACCTTTGCCCACGTGATCCCCCATTCCTCAAATGCTTTTTTGCCTTACCTCTACCTCACAGATTCCCCAGTTTTCTTCAAAGCTCAGCTCAAAAGCCACCTCCTATGGGAAGCCTTCTGTAATCCTCCACTTCCTAGTACCTTGATGCAGTAATTTATTTCTATCTACTTTGCATGTAAATTGTATTTATTTTTCTAAATAAACGAAAAAAAAAAACACTCTAAGCCTCAGATTCTTCATCTGTTAAATGGAGGGCCAGCCTCAATGGCCTTTAAAGTCTCTTCTAGCTGAAAATCTATCTGCATAATACAGACAGGCTAGCTTCTTTGGGCCATCAATCAAAGACTGATGATGACCTTTTAATGCATACTCTGTGAGCTACCAATACCAAGAGAGTGTCTCAGGCTGATACACACACATATATTATACAAACATACATATTATATATGTGTGTGTGTGTGTGTACGTACATGTGGGTACACACATATACAAACACACATTGCATGTGTGAATACATGTGTGTGCATGTACATATATTATACAAACACACACATTATATATGTGTATGTACATGTGTGTACATACATATACAAACACACATATTACATGTGTGAATATGTGTGTGCATGCACATATTATACAAGCACACATATTATATATGCATGTGTATATGTGCATGTGTGCACACACATATACAAACATGCATGTTACATGTGTGAATACATGTGTGTACACATGTATTATACATAGTGCATGTATGTGTGTATACATGCACACACATATATGCAATAGCTGAGTATCCTAAGTGTTACTATGGATAGATTGTATAGATAGATATGTACAAACATACATTAGACATACACACATACATATGTACAGTATAAACCTATGTAGACATACATATTAGAGAAGGAAATGGCAAACCACTCCAGTATCTTTGCCAAGAAAACCCCAGATGGGGTCATGAAGAGTCAGATGCAACTGAATAACATATACATAAACACATGCGTATGTATCATATGTGCATTCTGTACATGTATACACATACAAGCACTTCTACATGTGTGTATTATATGTGTACTGATTTTTTTAAATCTGTAGTACCACCTCCCTCTAGCTCTTGGGGGAATCCTTTGCTACAGTTATTCTTATAAGACAAAGAAACACACCAATCCAGGAGGGAAAAGGCATAAGGGAATGGAATATTTGATGTGTACCAGTTGAGAGAGCCCTCTTACCAATGAGATGGACCTCAATATCTATCGCAGTAAGTCTATCCAAGAACTTTCAAACACTTGGACTGGAAACTCCATTAGAGCAGGGATGGAGACTTGGCTAAACTTTTAGCTATAGTAGTGTCCAGCAGAGAGAGTTCCCTACGCACAGTAGGTATTTCATCAATGTGCATTAAGGGAATTAGAGCTGTCCAACATTAGCGTATGCTGCCTTATGAGGTGGTGAGTCAGGGGAGGCCTTCAATGTCGAAGGAATGTCAAAAGCAGGATTTTTGCTTCAGTTAGGGATTGAGCTAGGGGGCCTCCAAGGTGTTTTCCAATTTCAAGATTCCTGGGGTTCTGTGATTTTCTCTGTGATCCCTTCAAGAAGTGATTTTTTTGGGCTGCTAGGGAAGGGGATAAATGTTCTTTAAATTTTAGCAGAGGTTGTAAATGTGTTTCATTCCAATGCAAGTAGGAGGTGTTCTAAGGCTTACCATAAGGAAACTGAGTGGGTCATGGGCCAAGAGCAGGACCACTTTAGCAAAAGACTGAGATGTGTGAGAAGCTGATGGGAGATTTTGCATGTGGGCGCACAACTCTCCCCTTCCCTCTTGGCTATTTGCAGCTTTTCACCCTGGGATGAGACTTGTGTGCCCCATCATTCCAATCCTTGCAAATGGCCAGGAAGGAAAGGGTCCTAAGGCTGGGAGCTCTATGTGGGCCAGGTGGCCAGAAGCCACATGCTGCTTGCAGCTAAGCCCTGCTTCTGAGCAGAATACTACTTGGTGACAGCAGTTACAGGCTAGGTCCTGGGCGGGGGTGGGGGGAGGAAGGTGGGGAAGGGAGCAGCACAGTGGAGATCCAGACCTAGAATAGAGATGTATGCTGCTTACCAGGAATAGTCAAGCTAGGACTAGAGGACAAGAGCCAAGCTGGAATTATGAGGGTACCATATCCTCTGGTGAGACGAAAGAGGACAAATTGTCTTCTCACAACATTTCCTTGCTCCTAGCTGAAATAAAACATTGACCCCTGAAAAGGGGGGTCCAGACATTTAATTCCTTCCGCTCTCCTCCCATGAGCAATGAGGGTAGTTGGGAATATCTGAAGAAGATAACATTGAACAAAACAATTTCTTTATAGTTTGACTATATGACAGCTCCTATACTGTGTTTTAATAAATCATGTGATTAATTTTAAAAGAATGTGGCCACTGAAGACACCGTCTTCTATGCTTTATGAATAAGGCTGGTCAATGAGAAAAGCAGATTTCCCAAATGAGTGGTGGTAGTACAGCCACTATTTCCATAATTTTAATATTTCAGAGTTATAATCTATTTTCCTATTCCTAGATTAATACGGAATTGAGGCCAATACCCAGGTGCCATGGACTGAACTAGCTTGGGGTGATGGGAATGGGGAATACCATAAAAGTTTATCAGCAAGCAACTCCTGGTGAATAAGCTGTAGATATTGTGGCTTTGGGGAAATCTAGTGCATGAGCACTGAATGCCTTTTGATGAAACCATGGGCTGATTACCAAAATATCTATTACGTTCCCTAGCTGATTGGTTAATTAATTAAGTGACAGCGTGTCTTTTTGCAGATGGCATAAAGCAAGGCAATGAACCTCCTGTGGACAGACATTTTTATGGTAGCAATGCCAACATTACTGATCAGCCAAAAGTAAGTCCCTACCATGTGAAATGGAGTCTGTCTCATTCTTCTTCTGCTATTAATTGGATGTATGATATTGGATAAGTCACTTTCTGTCTCCGGGGCTCAGTTTCCTTATCTGAAAAGAAGTGGCTAGGGAACGATGACCTCTAAAAGCCCTTTTAGCTTAAATGTCCCGCTGGCCCTCCTCCCCCTAGCCATCTCTAGTCTCTCCGGCCTTGGGCAGAGGCTGCCACGTCTGGACTTTGCCACCATGAAACTCCTATGAAACTAGTGATGGTTGCAACCAGAAGGGAATGCTTTTCCCTTTTAAATTCAGCTCTTCACCTTGTGAAACTGTATTTTAGGTTATTCCTAATCTCCAGGGAATGGGCCTCTAGTAACCATTCCATTTAGAGGATTAGGCTCTAACCTGCAGTCTGGTTCATGCTACTCTTCTTGGTTTTTTCTGCTCAAGGTCTGGAGTATAAATCACAGCTACAGGAAAACTTTGAAACGATACTGAAATAGCACATACAACTTGGTAAATAGAGGCATAAAGTAGTCGCTTTCCAGGCCTGGTCCTTGGTCATCCCATTCTCTGACCTAACCCCTAGTGAGCAAAGATACTTGATGGGTACTTTAACTGGGCCCTAATTTTCCCTGGGTCATCTGTCCCCCACTGGGGTAAGGTTGAGCACATTTAGCAGACTTTAGACATAGATGAGGAGTTTGGGAAACAGTTCACAAGCCTGGAGCAGAGGTCTATAGTAGTGATAGAGAGTGATAGAGACTTCAACTATCCAGACTCTCCCCCTCTCTCCCTCTCTCTCTCTTTTTTTTTTTCTTTCTCTTTTTCTCTTTTTTTCTCTCTCTTTCTCTCTCTCTCTCTCTATCTCTCTCTCTCTCTCTCTCTCTCTCTCTCTCTATCTCTCTCTCTCTCTCTCTTTTTTTTCCTCTCTTTTTCTTTCTCTCTCTCTTTTTCTCTCTCTTTCTCTCTCTCTCTCTCTCTCTCTCTCTCTCTCTCTCTCTTTCTTTCTCTCTCTCTCTTTCTCTCTCTTTCTCTCTCTCTCTTTCTCTCTCTCTCTTTCTCTCTCTCTCTCTCTCTCTCTCTCTCTCTCTCTCTCTCTCTCTTTTTCTCTCTCTTTTTCTTTCTTTCTCTCTCTCTCTCCTAAAAGCTAAGCAATTCATAATTTCTTGACTTCATCATAATTCAAACCTTTAAAAAGGCTGGAGACACCAACATGGGGAGTGTCTGTCCTGGATCTTATTTCCACTAACAGCAAGAAAATTACTTCTAGTGTGGAAATGATTGGAACCTTGAAGACAAGAGGCTATTACTTCTTGGAATTTGTGTTAGGGGAGAGGAAAGTGAGGCATTGCTTGAAATGTACCATAGATTTTGGGAGGGCAGATTTCAAAAGGCCAGAGGAAAAATAGATAGGATCCTGTGACCTGAAATTATGTAGAGAAAGTCATACCAGGACGGAGAGGAATCTCTCAAGTATGATATTCTGAAAACACAAAGTGCAGGGGAAAATCCATTAGGAGAAAACAAGGAATTGTCTGGTCGTGGATTTTTAGAAGATTTCTGCAAAAGATACAAGCAAGGATAGACAATGAAAGATGAATACAAAAGTGTGACAGAGGGCTGTGATAATGGTGTGTTCAGAGTGCTAACACTCAGAATGAGTTTATGCTGGGGAGAAAAACTTACAACAAGAAAAAGGGAATTTTTGTTTATTTGGTTGACTGTGGGTTTTTTTGTTTTTGTTTTTGCGGGGAAGGGGCAGCTGGAGCGCCGGTCCAGGAGTCAGGAAGAGTCATCTTTGTGAATTCAAACCCGGACTCAGACACTTCCTAGCTGTGTGACCCTGGGCAAGTCACTTCACCCCATTTGCCTCAGTTCCTCATCTGCAAAATGAGCTGGAGAAAGAAATGGCAAACCGCTCCAATATCTTTGCCCAAAAAAACCCAAATGAGATCACGAAGAGTCAGACACAACTGAAAAATTACTGAATAACCACTGTGGTTTTTAGCTATGTCTGGAGAAGTAAAGGCTAGGCCGTGGGCAGAGGATGGATGGGGCAATGAGAGCCAACTGTTTAACTCTTATTCGACTTCTAATTTCTCTTCCAAGGAGAATGATCTTTGGACCAAAAAGGACAGAAAAAGAAAGAGACTTAACAGAGAGTTTCTGTCAAAGAGAAGTTAGGTGCTAGGAAAAGAGTATTTGGAGTCTCTTGATGAGTTCATCACCTGGCCCCAGCCAATGACAATATTCAGCGGATGTCAATGATCTTTGAAAGATGGTGGGGAATAAACAAGGTGTCACAGGAGCAGGGGAAGGCAAGCATCCTCCTGCTCTGCAAGATAGGGAAAAGAATGCAGTCTGCATACTCCAGACCAGGAAATTTGACCTTCCCTTCTGGACAAAATTCAAGAACATAATCTTTTTTTTGGGGTGGGGAAGGCAAGGCAATTGGGGTTAAGTGACTTGCCCAAGGTCACACACCTAGTAAGTGCATCAAGTGTCTGAGACTGGATTTGAACTCAGGTCCTCCTGACTCCAGGGCTAGTGCGCTACTCACTGTGCCACCTAGCTGCCCCACAAGAGCATAATCTTAAGCCATAGAAACCAAACATCTTTTGGTGGTTAACACAAAGTGCCCACCTGGCCTCATCAAGAACAGGTCATGTAAGGCTAATCTTACTCCTTTGTAGACGGGGTTACCAGGATGGCTGATCAGGGAGGAACGCTGGGGATGATAATTTGGCGTAATTTTAGGAAAGCATTTGACACAGTAACAATACTAACTTAAATCTTTAAGTTGTATAAAGTTCTTTACAAATATTAGTGCATGTGATTGTCACGACAACTCTGGGAGATAGGTTCTATTATCATCCCCATTTTCCAGATGACAAAACTGAGCCTGAAAAGGTTAAGTGACTTACCCAGAATTCCATAGCTGGTAAGTGTCTGAGCCAGGATTCAAACTCAAGTCTTCCTGACAGAAATCCCAGTTTCCTCTCATAGACCTAGCAGATCACATATTCAGAGCCTGGATGGGCCTTAGAGATTATATATTCCAGTCTCTTAGTTTTATAGATAAGTAAATGGAGGACAAGATTATAGGAAGTGACTTGCCCAAAGTCACATAGTAAAGGGCAGAGCTAAGATTGAAACCTACATCTTCTGACCCCAAGTCAGGAGACTTCTTTCCATTAGGCCCCTTGGATTGATAAACTATGTGGCAGGGTAGCTCTTAAAAATGTACCTTCTGCGGGCAGCTATATGGTGCAGTGAGTAGAGCACCGGCCCTGAAGTCAGGAGGACCTGAGTTCAAATCTGGCCTCAGACACGTGACACACTTACTAGCTGTGTGACCTTGAGCAAGTCACTTAACCCCAATTGCCTTGCCTTCCCCCTTAAAAAAAATGCACCTGCTTTTGCCATGTCAGAAATGACTATCCCAGATACCTATTAATAGTGAGACCCTGGGTAAGTCACTCTCTGTCACTCAGTTTCCTCATCCATAAAATACGGATAATAACACAAGGTTATTGTGTGTGAACCTCAATTTTTTTTTAACTTTTGCACTCCTTAAAGTACTATATAAATGCTACCTTTTATTATTATTGTATTTTGTGGCCAGTCAATCTCTTCGCCATACAGTTAGCAAACCAAAACTAGTTTCAGAATGTCAACACACACACCAAATCATGGAGCAGAAGTCTGCCATTATAGCCTCTTGTGCAAGGGGATTGTAGCAGGTCAATGTTCCCCCGGTCGCCATTAATATAATAATGATAATAGTAGTCATAAGTAGCATTTATTTAACACTTTAAGGTTTGCAAAGTGCTTTACAAATATTATCTGGGAGGCAGGTTCTACCATTAGCCCCATTATACAGATGAAAAACTGAAGTAAACAAAGGCGAAGTGATTCGGCCAGGGTCACACATCTAGGAAATGTCTGAGGCTGGATTAGAGCTCTGGTCTTCCTAACTCTAGACCTGGTGCTCTAACCACTGAACCACCCAGCCACCTAGTTTCATTTAATAATAAACACACTTCATTCTAGCTCAGCAATTTATGAGTCATTAGTCTTTTCAGATCTTCAGCCAATTGGAAAACTTTTTATCATCACACAATGCTGGTTCCACAGTTACTCACGGCTGGAAGCAAGCGCAGGCTGCCATTTTGGAATCAGGCAGAGAATATCTGGACATGCTCAGTATCATCCTAAGAGGAAGAGCAGATCTGACTATGCTCCAAAGCTTGGACCTTTATTGGCCAGTCCCCACCCCCATATGTGTGTGTTTATGTGCATGTATATGTTTATATGTGTATGTATATGTGCATGTGTATGTTTATATGTTTATGCATATGTGTTTATCTGTATATGTGTGTTTATGTATTTATGTGTACATGTATGTGCTTATGTGTGTGTATATGTATGGTTATGTATTTGTGTGTATATGTATGTGTTTCTGTGTATGTGTGTATGTATATCTGTTGTCTCCATGATACAATGTTAGCTCCTTGAGGGCATTTTTATCTTTGTACTGCCCACCCACCCCCACCCTCTACTTTCCTCCACCCTCCCCTATTCTGGTCCCCCCAGCAAGGCCCCAGGCACATGCCAGCTGCTTGTTTAATAATGTACTTGTCAAGTGATTGATAATGGAAAGAGCTCCAACTAGAGCAGCATGGACAAGTGGGCCTCTGGGATCCTCAGTTTCTGCATCTGTAAAATGGGAATAAACTGCTTGTTCTACCTTCCTCCCAAGGCTATTGCCAGGAGAGCTCCTCATTTCCTTTAAAACGCAGACATTGCTGCAAGCTCCGTCTTTTGGTGCTATTGGAAAAGACCAAATGCTGCTCTCTTTTCTTCCAAGTAGCTGCCATCTGCTACAACCCACTAAGGAAATCACGAGCATCAAGCTTTGTTTTTCCACACGCAGAATGGGGATAATTGGGAACAGTCTGGCGGGAGTGGAAAGAAAGACCACTGGGCCAATTAAAAAGGACTTGGCTTAGGCAGTCAACAGAGTGTTGGCCTGGGAGTCAGGAAGACCTCGCTTCAAATTGGGCCTCCGATGCTTGTTAGCTGGGTGACTTTGGGCAAGTCGTGGGGGCCTGACCACCCATTCAGCCACTGACATCAGAGGTGTCAAACACACCACCCTGACCCATGTCACCTGCACCGCTCTCTGCTTAGATCAGAACCAGATTGAAATGTCATTGGGAAATGTTTTACAAAATAAAGAAAAATACCATACAACCCAGATGGCATATTTTATAACAATTGATACACAACCCACAGGGATCTTGGTATATGGATTAGTGGTCTGCATTTCTATTTGAGTTGGACACTCCTGATCAACATCTTTGGGCCTGTGGGCAAGTCATTTCCCTTCTCTGAGACTCAGTTTTCTCATCTTCAAATGAGGTTATACACACACGCATAAGGTTATACATATATACATGGATATACGTATGTATATATACATACATGTGTGTACACATACATATATACATGTATACAAAGATATTCATAACCTTATAGCAGAAGGGTGGCTCTCACAGGAAAAGTGGACTGGAAATATGGTTTCAATGTCATCTGCCTTGGAGTCTGAGGAGCTGAGTTTGAGTAGTGGCCCAGCTATTTCTAAGGCCTGTGTGCCCTTACATGAATCACTTTGCCTGATATATAAAATAAAGGTATTAGGCTAGTCAGGGGTGGGGAACCTACAGGCGTCAAGGCCACCTGTGGCCCTCTAGGTCCTCAAGGGTGGCCCTTTGACTGAATCTTAACCTCACAGAACAAATCCCCTCTAGGTCCTCAAGGGTGGCCCTTTGACTGAATCTTAACCTCACAGAACAAATCCCCTCTAGGTCCTCAAGGGCGGCCCTTTGACTGAATCCCAACTTCACAGAACAAATCCTTTTATTAAGGGGATTTGTTCTGTCAAACTTGGACTCAGTCAAAAGGCAACACTCAAGGACCTAGAAGGCCACATGTGGCCTTGAGGCTGAAGGTTCCCTACCCCTGGCCTACCTAATCCTTAATGTGCCTTCCAGATTGAAATCTGGGCCCATAAGTTATAGGGACATGTGGTTTTATTATTGCTCCTGTAACATACTTTCTATCCTAAGGTGGATGGTGAGAGAAAGAAATGGTGAAATTGGACCTAGGCAACATGCCTAGAACATGGGAAGACAGGACAACATGCCTGAAGATCCAAACGATATTCAGCTTGGAGAAGAGAAAATTTAGGAGGGACTATGATAGCTGCCTTCAAGTACAGGCTTTCTCAAGGAGACTTATTTAAATAGCTTAAAACAATACTAAGGCTTTGGGGACATCCTGTACTGAAGCAGCAGAGCACAGTGTAAATAATGCTGGCTTTAGAGTCTGAGGATGTGAATTCAGATCTCGCCTGTGTCCCTACCTATGTGTCCTTGGGTGAATTGTTCCCTTTCTCTGGGTCTCAGTTTGTTCATCTATAAAATGGAGGCTTTGGACTTCTAGGGTACCTTTCCACTCTCAGTCTGTGATCCCTGACGAAAAGGGATTAGTCTGGTTTTGCCTGGGCCCAGAGGGCAGAATCAGGAGTAATTGAGGGAAGCCCCAGAGAGAAATATTTAGGTTAATTATAAGGAAAAAAGTGCCTGAGGATGAGAACTATCCCAGAGTAGAAGGGGCTGCCTCCCAGAGGTGGTAGTTTCAATCCATGAATCAATCAAGCATTTATTAAGTGTTTACTATGCCCTGAGCAGGACGATGGATACAATGAAAGCCCAAAACGTGGTCCCTGCCTTCAGGGAGCTCATGTTCTAATGGGAGAGACAACATGCAAACAAGTATGTACCTACAAGTACAAGATATATTCAGTGTAATTGGAGACGAGCACAGAGGGAAGGCACCAACAGTGAGGGGACCCAGGAAAGGATTCTTGCAGAAGGCCAGATTTGAGGACTCTTAACGGAAGCCAAGAGGAGGAGATGCTGAGCAAGGGCATTCCAGGCAGCGGGCAGTCAGTGAAAATGCCCGGAATTGGGAGATGGTGGCAAGGAAGCCATGCCACCTGATTTCAGAGTATGGTGGGGAGTAAGTAAGGTATAAGAAGACCAGAAAGGTCAGAAGGATCTAGATTATGAACTGCTTTAAAAGCCAAACAGAGCATTTAAAATTGTATCCCAGAGGGAGTCACTGGAGGTGATCGAATGGGGGTGGTGACATAGTTCCCCTCTCTAATGTTTTTCAAGTAGGAGTCATCCAGCCATTTGTTGGGTGGCCCTTAAAGAAAAGTCTTGCTCACTTATGGGTTTTAGTGCAGGGCCCCTGAGGGTTTTCCTGGCTTTCAGATCTAATTTTGTATTTCTCAGGGCTTCAATTTCTTCCTCATCTCTAAAACTTGGAGATTGTCCTAAGGTCCCTTCTAGCTGCCAATCCACCTACTCTCTGACTCCTGAATCTGTATTTTTAGGGGGGAAGGCAAGGCAATTGGGGTTAAGTGACTTGCCCAAGGTCACACAGCTAGTAAATGTCAAGTGTCTGAGGCTGGATTTGAACTCAGGTCTTCCTAACTCCAGGGCCACCTAGCTGCCCCCTATGTATTGTATTTTTCCTACAGAAGGCTCTAATGGAAGAAAGATGACATAGGACAGCAAGCCCCTCTGACCTCTCACCTCGACAGTACTCTCTTTCCTCTTGGGTCTTGGAGGAAGGGGTCTCAGCCGGATTTTTTGGGGTCGGGAGCAAGGGGCCCTTTTCTAGCAATTGGCCAGGGGCAGGAGGGATGGCTGATTCAGGACTGTCTGCTGGGGAAGGAGAAAAATCCTTAAAGCCATTCCTCTGTGTCCCCAGGGAGCTGTCCAGCAGACTAAGAGAAATATCAGCAGCTGTATGGGCATCAGGCAAAAGGCTAAAATATTCTATTGGCATTGATTCTTGTGGGGAAAAGGGATTTTGTATGGCTCTGCCCAATCCAAAAGATGTGTCAACTGCTACAGGAGTGCAGAATGTATTTTCTTTACAAAGCCCAAAAGAGAGCTGTAGCAATGACTCAGTGCCTTTCTAGTCTCAGCCCCTCCCATCTGATAGTCTGTCTTCTTCAGTTAGCCCCAGAAAGGAGGAAAGTGAAAATGAGTTTCTGAAACTCAGACTGGAGGTTCGCTTGAGAGATCATAGCACCCATTTCCCAGTCTCCCCCAAGGTCTGGGCAGAGGGTGATCATGTTGTCTAGAAAGACTGCTTTGGCCAACCTTTACCAGCTATGTGACCATGGGCAAGTCACTGAATCTCGGGTTTCCTCATCTGTTAAGTGAGGGGCTTGGCCTCGATGATCCCAGGAGTCTCCTCCAGCTCTAACAGGCTGGCTTTCTGTGATTAAAACTGCTCTGTTCCTAGCCAGGGTAGAAGTTCTCTTATTGAAGACTCTGGGGAGCTAAGCCTGGGCTTTAAACACTACGGGGACTTACCCATCCAAGATCTCCAAGCCCTTTCCAGAAATTGACAACTCCAAGAGACAGGACTAAGGTGAGGCGTAAACACAAGCTTCCTGGGAGTGATAGCTGTTAAATAATGAAATAGGAACCAAGAGATGTTGTGGAAGGAGGAGTTTAAAATAGAGGATATTAAAAACTGAAAACACACGATATGGATTGTTGCTGTCATTGTTCGGTTGTTTCATTTGTGTCTGACTCTCCATGACTGCATTTGGGGTTTTCTTGGCAGAGATATTACACTGGTTTGCCATTTCCTCCTCCAGCTCATTTTCCAGATGAGGAAACTGAGGCAAACAGGGTGAAGTGACTTGTCCAGGGTGACACAGCTAGTAAGTGTCTGAAGCCGGATTTGAATTCAGGTCTTCCTGACTCCAGGCGCAGCACTCTATCCACTATGGCGCCACCTAGCTGCTGCAACAATACTGGGGTTGATTTTAGAAACAATCCTGCTCACAGACAGGACATAACGTGGTAGAGTGAAAAAAATGGTGGAGTCCAAGCCAGACATTCCAGGTTTAAATCTCAGCTCCATTGTTTATGAAACATGTGACTTTGAGCCAACCATCTGACAAGTTCAAATTCCAGCTTTGTCATCCACTGCCTGTGAGACTGGGCAAGTCACTTAATAATTTACATATATATGTATACATATATACATATATGTATGTATGTATGTGTGTATATATACATACATATATACATACATACATATACATACATACATACATACATATATATATATATGTATATATAAAACACATTTATATACCACTCTAGAGTTTGCTAAGCACTTTGCAAATTTTATCTCACTTGATTTAGACAACAGTCCTGGGAGGGAGGTGTGATTATTGGCACCATTTTACAGATGAGCAAACTGAGACAGACAGCAATCAAGTGACTTGCCCAGAGTCAAGTGTCTGAGGTTCAAGCTGAATTTGGGTCTTCCCAACTCCACACCCATCTATAAAAGCAGATGCTTGGATTAGGTGACCTCTAGGTTCCCTCCTTTTCCTAAATCTAGGTCCCTCTGATTCTACGGTCTTAAGTTAACCTTTGTGAGTCTCAGTTTTCTTATCTGTAAAATGGGGAATTGGCCTAGGTCCTCTCTAAGCTCCCTTTTGGCTCTAGGTCTTGGATCCTAAGATGCTCTGAGGTTGGATAGGAGCAGGAACTGTTTATTTTATAGATGAAACAATTGAGGCCCAGAGTGAATGATTGATTTGTCCAAGGTGTAAGCATCAGAACTACAATCCATGTTTCTTGACTCTCAGTCTGAGAGAGGAGGAGCTATAAAATCACAGAGGTGGATGGAAACTTATGGGTCACCTAACCCTGTGTCATGGCTATGCCAGAAGGCCAGAGCTGAAAGGTACCTTAGAATCCTTAGAACAAAGAACACAGGATGTCAGAGCTGGGAGAAACCTTAAAAATAGATTTGTTAGAGCTGTGAGGGACCTCATCTAAACCAACTCAAGGATTTTCAGATGGGGAGACTAGGGCCCTGAGAAATGGTGCTACTTGTCCATGGTTGGGACATTGTAACTTTGCCCTAGGACTAGAATTCAGATCTCCTGATGCCAGTAGAGCGTGAAATGTCCTGAAATAGCAGAACCATTTCCGTTGCACCAACTGCCTCTCTATAGGAATCCCTTTAGGCTCTAACCTGACACATGGTCACCCAGCCCCTATCTGAACCTCTCGAGTGACAAGGAGCTCACTTCTCTACTCGTTCCAGGTGTTAAGTCTGAAGTTGAGTTGAAATTTGCCTGTTCATGCCTTCCCTTCCCCCTGCCTCTAACTCTCACCCCATATTACTGGTTCTGCCTTTTGGGGCCAAGGTTACTGCTTCTTCTCCATTACAGCTCTTTGACTATGGGCAGTGTGATAGATAGTAGGAACTCTGCAAGGAGTGAGGGGTGCTGGGGGAACTTGGGTTGGAATCCTGGCCCTGTTGCTTCATACTAATTGCACACTCTTCAGTCTCTGTTCTCCAGGATGGTTTCCTGACCTCAAAAATGAAAGGGTTGAGTTTGATGACCTTCAAGCCACCTTCAAACTTCAAGCCCCATGAGCCTAGGAAGGGAGCAGGCACATCCTCCCTTTGCTCCACAAAACACATGGTCTCCCTTTCCACAGCTGTCTAGAGTTCAGAGCCTGGTTGGCAGGGGATAAGGGGACTTTGGGACAGAAAAAGACCTGGAGAATACCATGTAGGGAGCAGGCTTGTCTCAGCGGGCCAGGGCAGGATGGCAAGGATCTCTTCCATTCCTCTGGTGTTGCTTCTGGGGCTCATGAGTGCCCAGGCAGTCACGAGATAAGGGTGAGGACTTTAGAATGACCCCCGGGGGCACGGACTGAAACTAAAGAAGTCCGCACAGCTGTTGAAAACTGTTGCCCCTCATGTCTTCTCTGATCAGACCTAGTTTGCCTCCGACCTACTGAAGAGTTCCAAGGGCAGGCGGGCCTGTGCCCCATCATGCTCTATAAATGACCCAACGGTGGCTGCCAAGGCTGGGCCTCCAAAGGCCAGGCACCTGGCAGTCATTCTAGGCAACAGTGCCAGCTCAAGTAACAGTAACGGTTATAGCTGCATGTATATGACAATGGGCATTCTTTATTTTGGGACTGAAAGACAAATAGATCGGGTTAAGAATACAGAATATCAGAACAGCAAAGGACCTTCGAACATAAAACATAGGATACCAGAGCTTGAGTGGACTTTAGAACATAGACTATTAGAATTAGAAGGGCCGTTAGAACAGAGGATGTCAGAGCTGGGAGGGGCCTCAGAACAGAGAATATCAAATTAAGAAGGCCTTAAAGATAATCCAGTGGCACACACACCCACCCCATTTGAGAGAGGAGGAAGACAGGGCCCAGAAAAGTGAAATGACTTACTGTTGGCCCAATAGACAGCAAGCAGTACAATCAATATTGGAACCAAAATCTCCTGACCTCGGGGGGACTATAGTTATAAGTATAACTGGGCTCTGGTTTCTTATAAATATATATATATATATGTGTGTATATATATATGTATATGTATATGTATGTATATATGTATGTATATGTATGTATATATATGTATGTATATGTGTGTATATATATGTATGTATATTATATATGTGTATATATATATGTATTACATATGTATATAGTATACCATTATTTGTACTATCCCACAATGCCTTTGTCCTAATAAGGTAACATTATTTTCATAGTGGGAGGACATATGGAGCTTTTTTTTCCTCTCTTTTGCTTTAGTGTTTGTGCAACTTCATAGATATGGTCCCTGCCCCTTCCCCTTCCCCTCCCCCTCCAGTGGAGATTGCATGGCTTTCATACCTTTTCCTCCTATGCAATTCTTATCCTCAAATCCTTCCAAGGCTGAGGCCAATCCCCCCACCTCAGAAGATTCACCCAAGGCACTGGGCAGTTGGATTTATTGGAATTATTTTAGCCTCTTGAGGACACCATGAATTCCTCAGACTTTCATTCTTTCTCTTTTTCTCATTCCACAAGCCTTCAATAATCCCTCTTAGAGCCCTTATCATGTACAAATAATATGGCTGCTTCTACCTGCCAAGAGTCTTTCCATGACCATTGGGTTCTTCCCTATTGCACTTCTGAGATATGCTGTTATCTGAATGGCAGACAAGTTACCTTTACTGAGCGAATACGTCAATATTTTAACTTTAATTTTTGGCTGTTTCAATGGCATAAATAACCTCTCCACTGATGAAGATTGCCTTCTTGGCAGATGGTCTTCTTCTATGGCCAAAACATTCATCCTTCTGTAGCTACCTTGGTGATAAGACTCTTGGAGCTAAGCTAGAGCGGTCCTAAGATGGCAGAGGTACAGTCCACTCATTGACTGGCCCATGCTTGAAGCCTTTCCAGCTTACTGGAATCTTCCTTGTTCTCTGCTACCATAGACTTTGAGGATCTGCAGTTACCAGAAGAATATTGGTATTTTTAATAGGTTTGAGGGGCAACAAATAACTTGAGATCACCAAAACTATTGTGAACTTTCTCAAATGGAATTCAGACCCTTCTGTTCTTCCATTTTCATTGTGGGCCCCTTCCACTGGGGCCCATGGCAGCTCATGCCCAATAAGAGATATACTGCTCACGTATATACATACATACAAATGCACATACACACACATATGCATATACGTATGTATGTATATGTGTGTATTTTTATGTATGTATCAAGTATATGTACAAGCTCAAGAGACTGCCTATCCAACTGTAGGGCATCATTTGGGCATTGGAGAAGCAAAGTAGAGAGGGCAGACCTTTGATTTCATTGGTATAGATTATGAAGAATTCCCCAGTGAGAAAACTCCCTTTACCATGCTGATCTGAACCTGCTCTGCAATTTTATAATCTGAGAGAACTGCTTGGAGGCAATGAGAGATTAGGTGACTCACCCAGGGTCACACAGCTAGTGTATGCTAAGAGCAGAAATCAGAACTCAGGTCATGTTGATTCCAAGTACAGCTCCCTGCTCAGCATACCTTACCACTCTATCAATCTGGGCAAGAGGCATTTTACAGTACTTTGTTTTTCTAGTATGGATGGCTAAACCAATTTCTTTCATTTTCCTGTAGACTTCACTGAAGAGGCTTTTTATTGCTCTGAGGCCCAATGCAATTAGTATGATGTCATATGTAAATCGGAGCATTCTGAGAATCTTGCTACCAATGGGAAATCCTCTTATTTAGACTATGTAAAACAGTCTCCAGGACACTGTTGAACATACAACTTCTGGTTTAACACCTCATTTGATTTCAATGTTCAGTGAATCAATAAACAAAGCTTTCCCCTGTCAATCAATGAGCTGGTACCTGCTGTGAACCAGGCATAGAGAATACAAACTGAAATGAACCAAAACCTGCACTAAGGGAGATTGTGTTCTACTGGGAGAGAAAACATGTAGATTGCTAAGTATACGTGCAATAAATGGCCGTTCAATTTGGAAAACAGGAGGGGGGTTGGGGGGTGCAGGGATGGAGGCTGGGCCATGAGCAAAATTGTGAAGCAAATAAGAGATTGGAAGGAAAGGGGTTGAGGAGGGAGTGCTATGAATTCTTGTGTGAATTTAAGCTATGCATATATATACACACACACATATATAAGTGATGGCTACTCTAAGTAGGGGATTCAAGCCTCCACTTTGCTTTAAAGTAAGTCTATCGATTTCTCAAAATCAATAAAGAGTCAATACAGTGGGAAGTCACCATCTTCATACCTTTCAGTCCATTATACAAGTAAAGGCAGTCAGTCAATAGCTATTTCTTAAGTGTTGACTGTGTGTCAGGCACTGTGGTAAGCCCTGGGGATACAGAGAAAGGCAAAAGACAATCCCTGCCCTCAAGAAGCTCCCGGACTAATGGAATAGACAACAACTTTGTAGAAACAAGCAAAACCTCTCCTCCAGCAATTCTGAGAGTTCTAGCTTAACAGCTATCCTTAGAGTATATATACCCTTTTTCAGGGCATGGGGGCTTCACACCTCTCAAAGGCTTCACACCTATTGTGACCTAATTAGCAAAAAGCAAAGGCAAGACTCAATCAAAGGCACTTGATTGCTGAGAAGCACTCCAAAAGAAAAAAAAAATTAAAAAGTCCCACTTTGCTTGCCCTTACACATGATAAGAGGACTTTATTGTCTTCTGTAGATCATCTCCCCTTCCTCACTTTTCAGTCTTTGTCTCTTTCTACTCTGGGTAAAATCAATACTCTTTGGATGACCCTGTTGAAAGTTCTGCTCTCTTATATCAACAATAACAGTGCACACAAGAGTTGTCCTTAGATAACAGACAGTCTGCTGAATTGACTAGATAAGTCTCGGTAGGCCATAGACGTGGAGTTCAAATCCAGTTCTAGAACCCAATACTTCGTAGCTGTATGGCCAAGTAAAAGCCTTTTTGAGAATAATACTAATAGCTTTGCAAACATGATCTCCTTTGATTCTTACAACAAACCTGTGAGGCAGGCACTATTCTGATCTGCACTTTACAAATGAGGAAACTGAGGCAGACAAGTTAAGTGACTTACCCATGGTCACTCAGTTCATAAGTGTCTGAGGCAGGATTTGAACTCATGTCTTCCCAACTCCAAGCCCAGCGCTCTGTCTGCTGCTGTCTCATCTATAATTGAAGATAATAAGGTCATTCCTTACCTCATGGGAGTATATAGGAGAAAGTGTTCTATAAACTTCAAGGCACTAGATCAGGGGCTCTTAACTTTTGTGGTATCAGAGACCCTTCTGGCAGTCTGGGAAAATCTAGTAACCTCTTCTCAGAATCATATTTTTAAATAGAAATAAAATCCATGGGATTACAAGGGAAACCAACTATACTGAAATACAGTTATTGGATTTTTTTTAAGTTCATGGACTTCAAGTTAAGAATTCTTGAACTAGAGAAATTTGTCACTGAATTGTTTCAGTCATGTTTGATACTTCATGACCCCGTTGGGGGTTTTCTTGGCAGAGATACTGGAGTGGTTTGTCATTTCCTTCTCCAGCTTATTTGACAGATATAGCAACTGAGGCAAACAGGGTTAAGTGACTTGCCCAAGTGTGTGAGGCCAGACTTGAGCTCAAAAAGATGAGTCTTCCCAATTCCAAGCCCAGTGCTCTATGCACTATGCCACATAGCTGCCCCAGAACTAGGGAAATGTGAATGGTTACTCATAAAGAATGGTGGATGTAATGCAGTGGAAAGAACGCTATCTCTGGAGTCAAAAGATCTGGATGCAAATTTGCCCTCTGATACCGTGTGACTTTGGCAAATCCCTGGGCCTCAGTTTCCTCATCTGCAAAATGACGGGGTTGGTTTTGATGGCCTCTGAGGTACCCTCCAGATCTAAATCTAGGATCTGATGAGTGATTTCATACCTCCATTTCCTTGTCTGTAAAATGAGGGGGAATTGGACTAAATAAATGGCCTCTTCCAGCTCTAGATCTTTGCTATCTGAACCTAAGTCCCAGCCCTGAAACTTACTGGCCTCATGACATCAGACAAATGCACTCAACCTTCCAATTTTCTCTTCTCTAGAATAGTGCTTATACTATGTAGCCCATGAGGTTGTGGAGGAGTACTTTATAAACCTTAAAACACCCTATAAATGTGAGCTCTGATTATTATGGGCATCATCGTGGTCATTAAGAAAGCTGCCTCTGTGCCTCCTTGTTAGGAGCAGAACAGACAAAGATGAAGAAGCTACAACCAAGAGCGTGCGGCCGAGTTCTGCAGTCTGCTTGAAACTTTGCCCATGACATGACTGATGGATGGGTGGCCTTTTGGTTCTCCCCTCCCTTCTCCCACAGACCGCTTCCTGAGCCTCCTGACTCTTTGTTTGCAATCCTCCATCCTTCTCCTTTCGAGAAAAAAAAACATTTCAGCCCAGACTAAGCAATTAGGATCATAGATCAAGAGGCTTGAGAAGGAACATGAGAGGTCACCTAACCCAACCTCCTCATTTGGCAGAGAAGGAAACTGAGCCCAGAGAGGGCCGGGCACTTGATCAAAGTCACACAGGCAGCAAGTGGCCTATTGAGATGCTTGACTTCAAATCTGGCATTCTTTCCAATTCACTGTTCATTTCTCTCTCTCTTTTTTTTTAATGTCAGACTCTCAGTTACCAAGGTCTCATATGCATCTCTCAACACCATGAAATAAAGGCAAAGTTTTCCTTTACGTAAGTAGCTCATTTTGTAAGAGCATTCACAGCTTCAGTGGGTGTTCTGTTGGTAGGAGAGAATCTTTTGGAATCATAATGTACTGTTTAGACAGCTCACATCAATTGAAATGTTCAACGTGATGGCAAAATCCCTCCCTCCCCCGCCCAATCTAATTTAGCCAAAGATGGTTTTTTTATTAAAAGAAACTTTCTGAGGATGAAACACAAACAGATAATAACTCATTCATTCAACAAATATTTATTGAGCGCGGTTTCAAAGGCTCACAAACCCCATCCTTATACTCCTGAATGAATCACCCATCTTTGCAGAGTTGACTGATGAATTTTGTTGTATCAAATTCCTTAAGTGTGGCAGAAGAGAACAATGTGAAAATGAATGCTTTGGCCTCCCCTCAGTCCCTGTCTCTCCACCTTAGCTCCCATTGAGAAAACCTGGTAATCGACTCTGTTACCTTTCTATTACTAATGTGATAGCAAAGACAACTGGTTGTTTAGCTTTCATTTTCAGAGGAAGCATGGCATGACAGAGCTGGAAGCGAAGACCAGGGAGTGTCAGAAGCTGGAGGAGACCTTAGATGCCATGCAATTTCACATGATCATTTTGCATGGAAAAACTCAGAAAACCAAAGCCCGGGAGAGACAAGTGAATTTCTCAACATTGCATAAGCAATGACTAGAACCCGGGTCACTGGATTCGTCTTGTTCATCATTTATTCTAGAAGCTAGATTCTTTTTTTGGAGGGGGGAAGGCAGGGAAATTGGGGTTAAGTGACTTGCCCAAGGTCACACAGCTAGTGAATATGTCAAGTGTTTGAGGCTGGATTTGAACTCAGGTCCTCAGGGCTGGTGCTCTACTCACTGCACCACCTAGCTGCCCCCAAGAAGCTAGATTCTTAATCCACTCTTCTTTTCACCATTAAAGTTGGACCATATCTTCCCCAAGTCAAGTCAAGACGCATTTATGAAGCCTTTGTGCCAGGCACTGTGCTAAGCTCTGGGGATACAAATATAAGCAAATAAACTGTCCCTGCCCTCAGGTATCTGATATTCTAATGGGGGAAGACAATATAGAAAAAGGAAAGCAAAGAGGGGAGGGAGGAAAGAAAGGCCCCCATGTGAAGCCATAATAGCAAAGTCCAGAGAGTCCAAAGCAGGGCCAGAAAAGGAATGAAGGATGACCAGCCTGGATCCTTTCTCAAAATGGAGGTTGTGGGAGGAACGTGCCAATGGGAGAAGGGGGCCAAAGGAGAGGAGGGATGTTCAAGGGTGAGGACTACAGGCACTGAGTGGGTTGAAGTGAAGTCCAGAGGACCAAAATTAGGGCTGGAAGAGGAATGAAGGATGGCAGGCCTGGGCCCTGGTAGATTTCATGGACCACTACTAAGTTGGGTAGCTAGTTCAGGGCAAGAAAAGCAGAAGTACTTCTTGCTCCTCTCCACCTGGTAAAATCCTGCTCATCCTTCAAGGTCCAATTAAGGTACTGACTGTGAAGCCTCTACTTATCTCTCCCTTCTCTCCCCTGGCAGAAAATTGTTTCTTCTTCTTCAAATTACCCTGTATGTGACTTTCTCTGTTGCCCCATCACATTCTGTCTTCTTCCATGCTTATATGGGAATTTATTAATCTTATGAACAGGTGTTTCTAATGCCTCCCAAAAGTTCACTGTGGGAAACTGAGGCAACAAGGGAAATTAGAAATAGATATATAGATGTACATTTGCCAACATCCTAAGGTTTGCTTTTCCTTTTGCCCTTCTTGAGACTTCCAACCTTTTTCTTTTGGCGTTGAACCCAGGCAACTGCTAATGCAGAGCTTCAATGATGGGGAGCTCCCCGAGGGACAAGGTGGGCCATAGTCACTTGCCGGTTACAATGAGCAGCCCCAGTTTCTCCCCACCTCCACCCCCTCCACCAGAGGAACGGTGATGGATCCTGGGGCACCATGGAGATCCATTGTAGAAAAGTGGCCAAGGTGTTGGGGATGAGGCAGATGGATAATCCACACTGGGGCCTGGTGAGCCTGATGGTTTACTCAGCCCACCTGCTTCAGTAAGTTCCAAGCATTCAATCCTTTCCTTGTTCTTTCTTCTATTTCTCAACCATAAGAAGGCATGGAAGGAGAGACAACCAGTTTTTCTGTAGGGAAGTTCCATTTTATACTTGCTATTTGCATTACTAGATGTTAAAAAGTCATGTGACTTTTGGATCATCTAAACATTATGAATAGGGTAGTCTCTTCCATTTCTATTGTTACAGCCATCACATAAGAGGGTGCCATGGTGCACAGAGTGCCGGGGCCAGGAGTTAAAAAGACTCATCTTCCTGAGTTCAAATCCAGCCTCAGACACTTACAATCTGTGTGACCGTGGGCAAATCACTACACCCTGTTTGCCTCAGTTTCCTTTTCTGTAAAATGAGCTTGAGAATAAAGTAGCAAACCACTCTAGTATCTTTGCCAAAAAAAACCAAACAAAACAAACAAACGGGGTCAGGAAGAGTCAGATACACATTTTAAGATGACTCAACAACAACACTGTGTCATGAATAACGTTTGTTGACATGAGAACAAAACAAGAGTAGTGCAGAGGAGCTGACAACAAATTTTCCCATTTTAGCAACTAGAGAATGTGCTCTTTATTCCTGGGGCCAGGCCGCACCACCCAGGCTTTGTGAGCTTGGGCTCACAAGGGGAGTGGACCAAGAGTTTGAAGGTTGAGACCCTCTTGTTAAGCGTGGGCCCACTTCAAGCTTTGTGCACAGAGGAAACATCCTGGCTGGTGATATGGGGATGCCGCAGCTTAGCCCTGAATGGTTAGTTAATTAACTAAGTGGCAGTCAACTTTTCTGCTGGGCACAGAAAGCAGGGCAGTGTGCCAGACGGGACTCCGATCACATTTGGAGCAGCCCCAAATGTTCATGTCGCCCACACCGAGTTTGGTAACCCCAGTTACAAAGCCCCCGGCGCATCTTGTGTCGAAAGCCAATGAGAAGCTCATATTTATATAGAACGGGATGGGGAACTTTCCAAAGCTTTTTTTACATTCAACACTTCACAGATTCATCTTCAAAACTCCTCTTCCTGAGTTCAAATTCAGCCTCAGACACTTACTAGCTGTGTGACCCTGGGCAAGTCACTTCACCCTGTTTGTCTCAGTTTCCTCATTTGTAAAATGAGTTGGAGAAGGAAATGGCAAACCACTCTTGTATCATTGCCAAAAAAAAGAAAAGATGGGGTCATGAAGAGTCAGACACAACTGAAGAAAGACTCGAGAAAAACAACAAAGTATCATGAATAAGGTTGGTTGACATGAGAGCAAGCAATTTTTAGAGCTGAAAGGGACTCTATCAATCATATATTCTCTACTCCCTATCCTACCTCCCCATTTATCAAGTGAGAAAACTGAGTTTCACAGTGCTACTTAACCAGATTAAAACATGACTGGGAAACAATTAACCAAATTAAGAAAGATACAACAGAACTTAAGATCATAGGATTTAGAGATGGGAGTTTCTCTAGCCCACACCTCATTCTACAGATAAGGAAACTCATTAGTGAGATACAGAGCTGGGATTTGAACCCAGGTCTTTTGACCTTAAATCATTTGCTCTTTTCTAGGCCAGCTAGATGGCATGGTAAGCAGGGCACTGGTCCTGGAGTCAGGAGGACCTGAGTTCAAATCTGACTTCAGACATTTGACATACTTTTACTAGCTGTGTGACCTTGGGCAAGTCACTTAACCCCAATTACCCTGCCTTCCCTCCTCAAAAACAAACAAATGCTTTTTTCTTCATACTCATTGCCTCCTTCTCATTCCTCCCCAGTAGGAGACAGTTCAGTGGATAGAGTGATGGGACTAGAATCAGGAATACATAAGCTCAAATTTGACCTCAAACACTTAGGATAATAACAGGGTTGTTATGAAGATCAAATGAGATAATATTTGTGAAAAAATGCTTATTGACATGCCTGCCACATTGTAGATGCTATATAAATTAAACCTATAAACTCTCAGACTCTAGCATAGGCTCTTGGCTTCTATCCTCTCCTCTCTTTAATCCATCTTTCATACACCTGCCAAAATCAGCTTCTAAAAGAAAAAGTCTGACTAGGATGCTATATAGCTCAATAACCTTCAATGGATCCCTATTTATCTGAGAATCCAATACAACCATCTTGGCATGGGGAGCTCTTCATAATTAGGATCCAGTCTACACTCTAGGCTTTCCTCACCTTACTTACTTCCCCTTCACACACATCTAGTTAAACTCACCCTGTCCCTTGCTTGCCCTCAGCCAAACTCAACATTCCAAAAATTCTACCTCTGAGCTTTTGCTCTCGCTGTCCACATGCCAGGAATGCCCTCTCTCCTCACCTCTGCCTCCTTCAGTGTGCTCCCTCCTACAGGAAGTCTTCCCTGATTTCTCCACTTGTTCATTTGGCTCTCCCCTTCAAGTTATATTGGATTATCCGTTTAAATGTTGTATCTCCAAGTAAGGTGAAATCTCCTCAAAGGCAGGAGCTGGTTCTTTTTGTCTTTATAACTTCAGTGCCTTGTATACAGTAAGCACTTAATAAATGCCCATTAGATTGGACTTGGAACTCTCAGCTGATTTATAGAGGTGAGCCCTCCCACCTTGCCCATCACTACTCTGTCTTGGGTGTCTGTATCCTTACCACCTCTCTCTTCCCTCATTCCCTGAGGACACCATTCCTGCCTCTTTCCCCAGATTCAAAAGTCCCTAGTTATGAAGGAGAGGAAAGTTGATTGATTTGATGCCCCCACCCATAATCCTGTCCTCAAGCCGAGGAGCTGGTGAAAGCAATGTGTGAGATAGGATCCTTTCTCTGGACCCTGGACACATTCCTCAGTACCAACCCAATCTTTCCACCTTCCCATACTGGCACAGAATTGAAACCTGAGGAAAGTGATGACTCACCCATCTGTATTCATCCTGGAAGGCATGTCAGATACTCAGAGTTAGAGAACTATGCAGCTGGGAATAGGGCCTTCAGGCCCACCCACTTGCTCTGGGCCAATAAGTATTTTCAGCACTGTTACCCCATCCTCTTACCAATACAGGCAGATCTCGTGTTAGGAGCCAATGAAAAGCTCATATGTACATAGAGCTTTTTCAGAGCCCTTTTATATTTACGACTTCATAGATTCGTAGACTTTTAGAGCTAGGATTGTGTAGTCTCTATCTCCTATGCTACCTTCCCATTTAACAGAAAACTGAGATTCACAGGGCTACCTGACCAGATTAAAATGTAACTGGGAAATATTTAGCGAAATTAACAAAGATACAACAGAACATAGATAATGTTCATATGTGGTTTTCTAAGTCAATATGCAACCACTGGGACCCTTATGTACAACTTAGTGGCCCCTGTTTCTATTGAAATTTAATACCACTACTTTAGAGCATAGAATGACAAAACTGCAAGGTACTGCAATGGACAGAGCACTGGACTCAGAGTCAGGAAAACTTAAGTTCAAATCCAGTTTCAAACACTGTGTATCACTGGGCAAGTCACTTAACCTCTGTTTGCCTCAGTTTCCTCAACTGTAAAATACAGATAACAATAGCACTTACCTCTTAAGGTTGTTGTGAGGACCAAATGGGGTAATATTTGTAAAAAGGGCCAAGCAAGGTGCCTGGCACATAGTAGGTATAAATGTTTATTCCTCCACCTGTTATTATTATTATTATTATCACAAGGGGCCTTAAGACATTGGAAATAGAATATCAGTGCTGAAAAGGACCTTAGAAGAGAATGTCAGAGCTAGGAGGGTTCTTAGCATAGTGATTAGCACATAGTAGGTACTATGTAAATGTTTATTCTTTACCCATTCTTCATTATTATTATCATTATTATTAGAAGGACCCTTAAAACATTAAAGATTGAATATCAGTGCTGAAAAGAACCTTAGAAGAGACTGTCAGAGCTAAGAGGGCACTTGGCATGGTGCGTGGCATGTAGCAGAGCCTTAATGAAAGCTAATTGAATCACTGATAAGAAGGACCCTAGCCCATATAACATATAATGTTATGCTTCCAAAGATCTGATAGTACAGAATGTCAGAAGAGGACAGGTACTTCCAACACAGTGTCAGAGTTAGAAGGGACACTTGAGCAGATAACCCAGAATGCTCCATTTTGGAAGCTCCCAAGAATACAGTTATGCCCCATGATGGGAGGGGCCCAAGAACATAAAATGTCAATGCTAAAAGGGGCCTGAAAACACGGAATGTCAAAGTTGAGAGGCCCTTTTGAGGGCATTTAGTCACGACTGATGGGGTGTACCTAAATATTCTCACCCTCTGAGCCCCGCTCCTTCCCTGCTAATTTTGTTTCTGCGCATGAAACCTTTTCTCTCCCTTCATAATTTCACATTTTTTTAGCATCCTTAAAAACACAAATCAATGCAGTCGCCTGGCTGGTTGCCACGGCAACCCCAAGCACAGAGAAGCAGCTCAAAGGGTAAGGAAATGCTAGCAGCCACTACCAACTTTCTTCCTCCTCACACCCTGCTTTTCTCAGGGGGACTTGGAGGCAAGACCCAGCATTATTACTGGCTAATTGAGGGCTAGGTTGGCTGTGCCCAAACTGCTGCCACCAGGCTTAAGCCTCCACTGATGACTGCTTACAGATGGAGGGGGAAGGGCAATTTGATTTGATCCATGTACTGTGAGCCTGTTGTCCAGGCCCTAACCTGAGGCCTGGCAGGTAAATGATATGTCCAGTCAGCCATAAGCATGAAATCCTTACAAGCCCATAGCAAAAGTAAAAAACTTAAGTCTCAGAGCTTTACCATCAAATTAGGGAGACAGGAAAAGGGACATTTACCCCCCCACCCCCCATCCCCCAGTGACGCAAAGGAAGAGGAAAGAAAGTAAGTAGAACTAAGACCTTGTGACATGGCTTGACAATATGTGGATAGATACGTCAGAAGATTGGGGTTGCTGAGACTGCTGAAATCCACTCTCGTTTTCTTCCTGCTTTCTTGAGTCATTACCCAGGAAAAACCTCAAGTTCCTTTCACCCTTCTGACCACTGCATTTCTCATTTCTCCTCTGATTCATGGCGATAAAGGTATATGTGTGGAGGGAGACGTTCCAAACTCCCCCCACCTCCCCCAAGGGTAGTCATCATGGCCTGCATATGGATACCTCTTCCTTTAGATGTTTATTTACATTTCTGTTTGAAATTGCTATTAAAGAGTTTGGCCAGGTCCAGTTATTCAGACCTGGGCCCATAAGTTCCCAATTTGGGATTATAAGATAGGAACTTAACCCAAACAGGAAAGTATATTTTCCCCAGTTCAGGTTGAGATGGAAGGCAAGTTGATTAGAGAGAGAATTTCTACAGTGCTAGTAATCTCCAAACTGTATCTACCTGCTAAACTGCTCCGAGTCCAGGGGGAGACATAACAAGGAAACAAGTCAGTAGCAGTGGGAAGAAGAGGTTGGTGTGTTTATCCAGGTGACTACCTGGCCAGCTGAATCACCTAATCTCAATGTTGGAGGGTGCCTCAGTGGCAATCTAGTTACACTTATTCCTGACAAAGGTATCTCTCTACAAGATCCCTGACACGTTGGTCATTCAGCCTTTGCCCTAAGAAGGAAGCTACCACCTTCGGAGGCAGCCCACTCTACTTTCAGACAACGCTAATTGTTATGAAGGCATTTTTTTCCCCTGATACCAAGCCTAAATCTGACTCTTTGCTACAACAACCTTGGGATGTAGGTACTTTCATTATCCTTATTTTACAGTTGAGGAAACTGAGGCAGAGTTGAAGTGACTTGCTCAGGGTCACACAGTTGGGAAGTGTCTGAGATTGGATTTGAACTCAAGAATTCCTGACTTGAGGCCCAATGCTCTGTGATAATGTGCCACCTTGTAGCTTTGTCATTCTGTGTTCTAAGAGCCTGCCCAGCTCTGACATCATGTGTTCTAAGGCCCTCTCAGCTCTGATATCCTGTGTTCTAAGGCCCCTCCCAGCTCTGACCTTCTCTGTTCTAAGGCCCATCCTAGCTCTGACATTCTCTGTTCTAAGGCTCCTCTCAGGTCTGACATTCTCTGTTCTAAAGGCCCTTCCAGCTACAATATTCTGTGTTCTAAGGCCTTTCCAGCTCTGACATTCTCTGTTCTAAGGGCCCTTCCAGCTCCAATATTCTGTGTTCTAAGGCTTCTCCCAGCTCTGCCATTCCATGTTCTAAGATGTTCTAATACATGTTCTAAGATGTACTCTACTCTGACATTCTATGTTCTAAAATTGGTATCCCAGTATAGGTTGGCTGTATGTTAAATGACTGGGGCAGTAGGATGGGTAAAGAATGGGGAGACAGGTTGAGTAAAGCATCATTATCCTGGTCCACATTATCATTATAGGTGCCTTGGGTTCAAATTCTGGTTCAGTGACATAATACTTCTGTAGCTGTCTCCGAGTCAGTTTCTTACTCTGAAAAATGCTGGCTTTGGACCACCTGGTGTCTAAGATCACTTCCCAGCTGTGAATCCTAGGAAGCTTTCTCTCTGTATCAACCCTGTCATTGCTATTAAATTCCACTGAATAGCCAACTGCAATCCTTCCTGGTTGGAGTGTCCAAGCCCCATACTTCATTTCTGCTTCCCACCTGGGAGTACATGAAGCTGCAAGCAATTGATTGACCCACGTACTGAGACTAACGTCAACAGTGTTGCCAGGGAGCAACAGGTAAGATAATTAAGCTGGAAAATTTCTGTTCCATTGAGGGACATTGTTAAAATAAATCAATTAGTCGGCCTGGCAAACGAGGGACTCAAAGACCCTCAAGTCACTCTATGGGATGTCTGGGCAGGTTGATTGAAGAATAAATAGCCTGGCATTTGCAGACCTATGCACTTAACAAGCTTGGTTTAGTGGGAGGCCAGCCTGCTGGAGAATAAAGAAAGCAGAGTGAGCCACTGCCTGGGCTATGAGAAAAACCAGCCATTCGTCCCAGCCCCACCGCTGAGGGGTTAAGTTAGCCGCGCCCCCCTCCCCAGGCCTAATTTTTC
Organism: Trichosurus vulpecula; assembly: GCF_011100635.1. NCBI lineage: Eukaryota > Metazoa > Chordata > Mammalia > Diprotodontia > Phalangeridae > Trichosurus > Trichosurus vulpecula. The sequence continues at coordinate 5,364,099 of NW_023494377.1, forward strand.
TCCTCTATAAAATAAAAGTACTGGATAAGGTCAGGTCAAAACTCCTTCCTATTTCCAGTCCAATTCTCCAAGTTCCAGAACTGGATCTGAGCCTAGGCTCTGCCACTCACTGGCTGGGTAACCATGGACAGGTTGTTTTCCCTCTCTGGGTTTCTTCAACTGGAAAAAAGAGGAGTTTCACTAGCCAAGGGACCCCTTGATCTGTACTCTGAGGTCCTTTCATCGTGGACTGCTCTGAGACCACTCACTACCTGCTGATTTCAGGGTGCTCTTTGGAGTAAAATTGCTAGACACACTCGGCGCACGTAAATCCGATCAAATGTTTAATTAAAACATGACGCAAGATAAATAAGGGAAGCAAGTCAGAGAGCTAATGTCGGGGCGGGGGTACCCATATCCAGAGGACTGCCTCCTCCTCCTCCATCACTCCCACCCCCAAGACAACTGGTGAGTCATGGTCCCATGTGATTCTGAGGCATCCCAACCTCTCAGGAGAAGGGCACAGTTCATCTGAACTCATGACCAGGTGTTAGGGTGTCTGCAAATCGGTTCTACTCAACACCTCCTTCTCAGTCTTGGAGCAGCTGTTCCAGTGTGTCATCCCCTCTGGCGTAGCGGAGTCCCAAGCACAAGGGCCACATTAGTTCTGCCTTATCCTTTTCTCTCCCACTCTCTGGCTGCCCCCTTCTCTTACAGCTGGCTTTCCTTTTCACAGCCATTCTCTGATTAACATTTGCCCTATCACCTTTTTAAATCTAAATAATCAATGAAGACCTAATCTGTAGTGTTTGCCTATTTCTAATGGGTAAATATTCAAATTAAGCATTTAACTATGGGCTTTCACACTTTCCCCGAACTGATTAGAGCCCTGGTTTTTAAACATTTGGCTTCCCTGCAAATCACAAAATCAAAGAATTTAAGAATTGGGAGGGACCTCAGAAGCCATCTACTCTAACCCATATCCAAAAGAACATCCCCCTACAACCACACCTGACAAATGGTCAGCCAGCTTTTGGTGGAAGACCTCCAAAGAAGAGAAATCTACTGCCTTCCAAGGTAAGCAGAACAAGCTTAATCATTCTTACAAATGACAGCCTTTCACTTAAAGACCATTAACATGCCCCTCCTCACCCCCAGCGTTCTCTTCTCCAGGCTAAACATTCCCAGTTCTTTGAACCAGTCCTCTCGCCGCACCAACTTGAATCTTGTCAGTCTTCCCTAAAATATAGCACCCAGTAGGGCGCCAAGCACAGATCCCCTGTACACTTCACCAGAGACTATTTTGCGAGTCAACAGGAAGATACTGAATGCTCTTAAAGGCTGATCATCTGACTAGTTCTGATTCTATCCATTTCTGCTCTCCTTAGCCCACACCTCCCCAACTTTTCCATAAAAATAGCTGGAGCTACTTTATCAAACGTAAATGCTACATCACTCTCTTATTCTGGCAGATTTGTCATATTATTATAAAAAGAAATAGAATTAATCCAGCCCACTCTGTTCTTCCTGAAGCTGTGTCCATGCTTTGTGATCGCTCCTTTTCTTTCAGAATGTTCATTAACTTCTCTAATAATATAGTCTAGCATTTTTCCAGGAATTAAAGTCAAGCTTACTTGCCTACACAATTCGCATACCGTTCTATTTTGCTGTTTCGAAAATTAGAAGCTTTTTTTAATCCAGAACCAGTCCTGGAGCGCGTTACCGGCTTTCCATGATCTTTCAAATATTGCTGAAAGAGGGTTAGCAATCATACTTTCCATTTCCTCTGGTGCCCAAGGATGCAGTTAATGTGGACCAGGTGACACATACATCATAAATATTCATCAATGGGCACGCTGCATCCTCTCGGGTAATTATACTGTATAAACAGTACATATACAGGCCAATAGTATATAACATCTACACTGGGGTGCATACATCAGACCAGACACATATACGGCATGGAGAAATAGAATTTATAGTGCCACATAAAGCACAAAGCATCACATATGGGGGCTGCATATGAAGTGTCCCCTCTGGACTATCCCCACAGCTCTCATAGTCTGCAGCTTAGAGCATTGGGGACAACTGATACTCCAGGTTCAAGGTATTCAGTGACCATTCTGCTCCTGAAACTACAAGCCATGAGCCCCTACTGGTGTGCTCCAATTTAATAGTTAGAAATTGTCTAAATAAATTACATACCATAGCAAGAAAGACAGCAATAGAACGTCACCCACATAACCCTGGGGTACATACTACCACAAATCAAAAGTTTCAGTGGGGAAGCAATGTTAAAGGATTATGTATAGAGAGTTGGTAGTGAAACACAAAGATAGGGAGCTCACGTGATCAAGGCAGCTTGTACCCTTATCACTGAAGGGCCCTGATACATTTTCTCATTCTCATGATGTCCTCACGCTACTGCACCTTGGGCATAGCATCTCCCATAGCCAGGCCATTCAATTTGGGACTCCCTGGGCCTGCTCTTCTCTATGGGTTGATGCCCAAGTGCTGGGGCTAATTCTCTCTTTAATCCATATCCCTAACTCTAACTCTAAATGCATAGGTATCTGTCTTCCCTGCTGCCAGAAATCACATTCTTCGGAGCTGTATCTTACCTCATGTTTTTTCTTCTTATTGGTTGTGCAGTTTACCACTAGGCACTCTGAGATAGACTACTGAGATAAACCATGGCTAAAGGTGGTAGGAAGGTCAAAGAAATCCTCTCCTCCCCTTGATGCTCTCTGGGAGAGACATAAAGAAAAAAAACCCAAAGAGCAATTCTTCCCAGAGACTGGGGGCCTTCCTCCACTGATGGCTCTCTTCTCTGCTATGAGGTCCCACTCTTCAGAGTTCTCCTGATTTTACTGACACCGCCTCCCCCCCGCCAAGCTGGAAAGTTTGCTTTTGAAAGGCTATCAGTAGAAAGCAGATCTGCTGCCAGTCCAATTCACAAATACTTTATACTTTATGGAGGGAGGGATAACAAAGTGAAATCTCTTATTACCAGTCTTGGTTACTTTCCCCTTACTTTCTCTCATTACATCAACTTGGTCAGGGAAAACCAATTGATCAAGGGTGTTCTGAGACAATAGAGTCAGTTGAGCGAACCAGACCAAGGGAGTTTGTAACTGCTTGGGTCCATGCCAACACCCAGAAACACTTCCCTCTTTTTTACCTCCACATGCTTGCTGACAAAGACCGGCAAGATCTTCAAACCTAAAGTACACTTTTCTCTCTCTTTCCTGCCCATTCTGCCCAGGGAACCTGCAGCCTTGAGGTCACATGTGACCTTCTAGGTCCTTGAGTGTGGCCTTTTGACTGAGTCCAAATTTGACAGAACAAATCCTTTTATTAAGGGGATTTGACAAATCCTTTTATTAAGGGGATTTGTTCAGGGATGTTTGGATTCAGTCAGAGGGCTGCACTTGTGGACCTAGAGGGGATTTGTTCTGGGAAGTTTGGATTCAGTCAAAGGGCTGCACTTGAGGACCTAGAGGGGATTTGTTCTGGGAAGTTTGGATTCAAAGAGCCACACTTGTGGACCTAGAGGGGATTTGTTCTGGGAGGTTTGGATTCAGTCAAAGAGCCGCACTTGTGGACCTAGAGGAGATTTGTCCTGTGACCTTTACATTCAGTCAAAGCGCCGTACCTGTCTAGAGGGCCACATGTGGCCTCAAAGCCACAGGTTCCCCACCCCTGTGCTAGATGTAGGAATGGTAAGGCAGGATTATCGTAGCAAATTCTGGCAGCTTGCTGCTTGTAAGCCTTCCACATTTTGTTTGCTATAAAAATAACAACAACAGCTCTAACTTTCTATGTTTCAATAAATCACATGACTATTGGGTGAATCGTCAGCCCTGGCCAAGATAGGAAATATAGGAAAATTCAATCAAACATTTAAAGAAATATCTACATTTAAATAAATGTCTGCACAACATTAATTTCCAATATTCAGAAAGAAGACGTTCTACCGAAGTCCTTTTAAAAGGCAAATATAGGTCTATTATCTAAACCAGGGAAGGGTAAAGCAGAGAGAGAGAGAGAGAGAGAGAGAGAGAGAGAGGGAGAGAGAGGGAGAGAGAGAAACTATTGGCCAATATTTGCTAATGAACATCTATTCAAACCTTTTTCGAAAACCCTAGCCAAAAGACTATAACAATACAACCACTTCTGATCACACTATGATCTAATTGGATTTATACCAGAGATGTGAGGATGATTCAACATTAGGGAAACAATTAACATATTTAATCATATTAAAACCTAAAGTACCCCTCAAACTGCACAATTATATCAATCGATGTAGAAAAAACCTTTGACGAAAATCAAAACTCATTATTAAGGCTAGAAACTCTACAAAGCCTAACCACAAAAGGGAGACTTTAATAGGATAAAAATAAACATTTGAATCCAAAAGATAGCATTGTTTTCAAAGGGGAAATACTAGAAGCTTTCTTATTAAATATAGGTATTTTTCTATACTTTTTAAAGCAAGAATGACCCTTCAACCTGATTTGATTTCACATCGTTTGAAAAATGTTAGCAATAGCAACAAGATGAAAGAGAGAGGGGAAGAAAACAGCTAAAGACATAAACACAGTCAAAGAGGAGACAAAATTATCTCAAACTGCTGGTTACATGATTATTTACTTAGGAAACTCTAGAGAATCAGCGGAGGAGCTAATTAAGACAATAGCTTCAGTAAGGAGCATGATACAAAATAAATCCACAAAATTAACAGCATTTTGGCACGGCAATACCAAAACCCAGGAGGAAATCATAGAAGGGAAATCCCATTCAAAATAACTACAAGATGCAAAAAAAAAAAAAAAAAAAAAACAAACAAACAAACCAGTAAGGCTTGTTCAAGTTTTATAAAGATAAAATTTCAAGATGCTCTTTAAAGAAATAAAGAACTTTAAAAAATAAAAATACTCAGTGGTCAAGTCGGATGTATGCCAACATAATGAAAATGGCAATATTACCTAAATTAATTTATAGATTTAGTGCTTTATACCAATCAGATACAAAGGGGATATGTCACAGAGCTAGACAAAATAACAAAATATATTTGAAGGAACAAGAGGCCTAGAATCTGAAGAAAATAATGCAAAGAAAAGGAAGAATGAAGGGAAAACGAAGGGAAAAAGGTAATTCCAGACTCAAATTATACTATAAAACAGTCAGCATCATAACTATTTGGTACTAGCTTAACAATAGAAATGTTGATAGGTGGAACAGACAAGATTAAGCAGAATCAAAACTAACAGAGCTCAATAACTCAATGTTCGATAAACCTGAGAATATAAATTACTCAAGAAAGAAGTTCCTATTTGATGAGAATTGCTGGAAAGTTGAAAACATTCTGGAAAAAAATGTTTAGACCAATATCTTACACAAGAAATTTCAAACAAGGGCCAAGCGAAACCTGAACCAGATTAAAGTAGAATTGGGAAAAAATTAACAAAAGAAATTAAAATACAACAAAACGTAAATTTTAAAACTAAGCCTGCAAGCATCCTTATGAATGGATTAGTTACTCAATTTTTATTGCTTCTTTTTGTGTTTGATACAACTGTTTTATACCATATACCAAGATAAGCTTCAAAGTAAACATATGCCTGAATATTAAAGGTTAAGAAAGTCTGAAGAGAATCAGATCAGATACCTTCTGCAGCTATGCAAAGAGGACAATGTTTAACCAAAGAAGGGAGAGAGGTGACTACAAAATAGATGGTAGAGAATTTTGGCTACATGAGACTAAAAAGCTTTTGCACAAACAAAATCAATACAACTAGGATAAGAAGGGAAGCTATCAATTGGGACAAAAATATTTGCACTAAATATCCACAATGATGATCTAATATGCAAGATATATGGGGACTAATGCAAATATATCCAAGAGGCATTTCCACAATGAAGTAGTGGTAAAAAGAAATATGAAAAGTTCTCAAAAGAATTACAAAATATTAACAACTACATGAAAGAGAGCATCAACTCATTTATGACAATAGAAAATATCAAAACAATCATGAGATTCCATGTCATATCCAAATAATTGGCAAAGGTGACAAAATATGAGCACAGTCAATGTTTAAGGTGTTGCCAAAAGACAGGTATACTCAAGAACATGCTAATGAATGTTTAACAACCAACTCTTTTTAAAAAATTAGGCATGACATACTTTTAGGTTTAGTTTGCATTATTAATAATTTCTTCATCTCTTTCTCAATTCTATACCACAAAACAAGCCCTAATTTATAGCATTTGCCTATTTCTGAAGTATAAATGCTCACAGTGAAAATTTAACAATTGACTCTCCAAAGCTGGCTCCAGCATAGCCTTGGGCAAACTGTTGTATCTTGGTGGAGTTATGAATTGGTCCAATCAGTTGTAGAGCAATTTGGAATTATACTAAGAAAGTGACTAAAATGACCATGCCCTTTGACCTAGAGATTCTACTATTAGTCATGCATCCCACGGAGGTTAAAGACAGAAAGAAAATCCCCCAACACACCAAAATATTTATAACATCACTCTCTGTAGTAGCAAAGAACTGGATACAAAGTAGGCCACAAACTATTGAGTGAATGATTAATTATAATGAAGAAATATTACAGTGCTGTAAGAAATTATTAATGAGGAAGTCAGAGAAGCATGAGAAGATTTACATGAACTGATGCAAAGTGAAGTTAGCAGAACCAAGAAAACAATATACACGATGATTACAACAACATAAAGGGAAAGGGGGGGGTGCTGAATGACACGTAATTATAGTAAACAAGCTTGATTCAGAAAAAAAGAAACTAATTGTGTCTCCTTCCTTTTTCTGAGTAGGTATGGAATGATGGGTACAAAACATTGCTTATGCTGTCAGAATCAGTTAAAGTGTTGATGAGTTTTATTCAACACCTTTTTTTAATCTTTCTTTTTTATTCTTTGTTGTAAGTAAAGGCCTGCTGAGAAGGGGTAGGGATATGTATTTGGAAATTAATGTGATGTAAAAAACAAAATGTAGCAATAAAATTTTTCAATGCATATGTATACATATGTGTAATTTTTTAAAAGAGTGAATTGTCAAATCCTAAGTATGGGACGAGTGTGAATGAGAAAGAAAGAGTCCAAATGTAGGATGAGGGCTTAAGGTTCAGAGATGACAGAGATCTTCTATTATGGGTAATTCATATTTGAGAGAGTCATATTTCATTTCACGCCAGCTGGGGAAAGGGACAAGGGATGAGAAGATTGATGTTTTGGAGACAGAATTAACAAGACTCCAAAATGATTAGTAATACGGGACGAGGGAGGTTGCTCACAGGTAGTCAGAGCACCATCTGCTGGTCCAATCATATATGACATCCCTTCAGCTGATTAATTACTTTATCACTTAACAGTCAATCTTTTCAATCAGTTAGAATTTCTTTATTACCAGACGCTGTGCTGAGTACTGAGGATAGAAAGACAATAGTGAAACAGTCTCTAGCCTCAAGGAGCTTACATTCTATTAGGAAAGACATGTCCATATATAAGTATATGTAATACTGAACCTCGTTATGGACTTTTGATCCCATTGATTCGAGTTTCCAACAATGATGCAGACCATGCCAGTCCATCCTGTGTAACTCTTGTCCTTGTCCTACCAAAAGTTTTCTACACAAGGTCCACCCAATGTGACTTCTAGGTCTTTATCACTTGCCAGTTAGTACCACTGGATCATTCTGGCCATCCTTGTGTCATTTCTTTCTCTTATCATGTGACCATGACACATGGTCTTCCTTTCATACAGTTGCTTGGTGATGTTCCTTACTCCTTTTCTTCTTCAGAATTCCTCATTGGTTGTGTGCTGCAGCAGCCCATTAACACTCACTGTGCATCTCTGCATTGTCTTCTGTGTGCTATTCATACTAAGTTCTTCAGAAACAATAGTGTTCCATGTCTTACTGCCTTATAGTAACAACAGCAAATGTTAGTATTGAGAAGAATAATATTGCACAACAGCCTAGCCTGTTCTCCTGTCCCATCTAACTTTGGGCCCAATCCATTTTTCATAGGCAGTGTCTGTTTCAAAGATACATCTTGTAGGACAAGATCTAGATGGTGTTCATCTAAATGTCTGTTGCAGTCTAGACAATAGGCATTTATCATCCACTTGGTCTTTCCAGTGTGGACGGATGGACAGGATAAGCTCCTCTGAGTGATTACGGATCTCTTCCATGAGGCACTGCAATGTTTTCAATAAGCATGATGGTATCCATAAATAGGGGCATCTGGAGTACCTCAATATCCAAAGGGAAAAGAGGTGACATAGTGGCATAAAGGTTAGGGTGTTGAATTTGGAGTCATGAAGATCTGAGTCCAAGGCCTGAGATAGGACTTGTAGTGTGTGATGCTGAGAAAGTCATTAACATTTCTGTGCCTCAGTTTCCTCATCAGTAAAATTAGGGGGTTGAATCTAATGACCTCTAAAGCTACTACTTACTCTAAGTCTCTGATCCTACAATCCTATGAATTTCTCCGGGACCAGGGCTCAGAACTAGAGCTCTTCCAGCAGTGTCAAATATCTCAAATATCTCCCTGGTTTTCACATAACCTGATGTTCATTATTTTAGGGTCATTGAATAGGATTGTTTCTTGTTATTATCTTCCAAAGAATCCTCAGTGATCTCAAGGTATAAATGGAAATGCCTCGCTATGAAGCAGGCTTTGTTCCACCAAATCAAATATTTTTCCCCTTAATCAATGATCACTAAGTGCAATAGGATCTCATATTCTCTACATCTTTCAGTTAATGGTAAGGTTGGAAAGATGTAATCGATTGCCAAATATCACTTGCAAAAGCTTGCATATTCCATACAATGCCCTCATTTTGAATGCCTTCAATCCATAAATAGCTGGCACTCACAAAGAATTTGTATAAATAGAAAATGCAGTTTGGTCGTTATTGGTGTTCTTTTAGCCACTTTGGGGGGGGCATTAATAAGGTAGAAGATTTGCTTCTGTATCTTTTTTAATGCTCCACTCCCTCCTTGTATGTATTCTTCAATGCCCTCCCAATTGTATCAGACTCAGCATGGATTGCCTGTATGTACACACTTATTCCAATCTGGCTGCTTTTCTGTAGTACCATTTCGACCTGAAGGACTGTGCTGTGAGGGTCCAAATGTGATGGTTCCACTATTAGTGATGGAAAAAACAGCTTGTTGAAATGGTATTTGCCAATCTTTCCCATCCTTCTGCTTACAGCCCTCCCATTTTCATCTTTAGGATGTCAGCCTTGGGGATGACTTTGCATTCTTGAGTATCTTACCAAGATTTCTTTAGACCAGTCTTACCTTCCAGTGCTCTTTTCTGCTCTGTGCTACTACTCATAATCATCCATTGTCTTTCTTTATAAGATTGTACGAATGTGTTTATATCCTCTCTTGGCGTTGTCTTTGGCAGCCATCACTGCCCATTTGGCTAATAAGTCAGAAATTTACTGACCAAGGTTCTTTCTGGGCAACTTTGATCTCTTTGTTTGAGAAATACCTTAGTTATTAAATTATTAAATACCAAGGACCTTGGTTAAATTTCTGATGAAATTATTATAATCCATGTTGATTTCATTTATACTGTCCATTTACCATTTTTGATTTTCAATACCTTATTTATTCAGAGTTAAGTAATTTTAATTATATGGCAGAATTTCTCATTAATTACTACTACCATTGCTGCTACTATGACTATTACTTCTGATCTTAGCTCTGATGAGTTGATGGTCTCATAGATGGCTAACTCAGGGGCAACTCCCCCATCAATAGCGAGTCTGTTCCTTTTCGTAAAATGTAATCAATTTAATTCTTTATGGTGTTATTTAGTTCAGCTACTCTAAGTGAGTACCTGAAAAGGCCTTAGCCTAAAAGGGCCAGGGTCTCCCATTGCATCATGGGCCATTTCCAGTCATCCTGATGAATATCTGGTCACTGGACCCAGATGGCCCTGGAGGAGAAAGTGAGGCTGGTGACCTTGCACAGCCCTCCCTCACTCAAATCAAAGTCAACTGCAAGTCATGTCAGCATTTCCTTGATGTCATGCTCCTCTTCAAGAAAAAAAGACAAACACAGTTCTCACTATATTCTGTGCTTGCCAATGCTTTTTTAAGAAAATGTTAATGAATTAGAGATATAAGGTTTCTACGTAATCTCCAAGTCTTTGTCACCACTCAATTATATCTTCTGAATCATACTTTAAGTACTTCTCTTTCCCTTCACTTTTTTCACATCTCACATTAAATCAGACGTACCTGACCTTCTGTGTGTGTGTGTGTGTGTGTGTGTGTGTGTGTGTGTCTGTATATGTCTCTGTGTGTGTGTGATGGACCCCTTTGGCAATCTGGGGAAAGCCCTTCTCAGAATGAGGTTTTAAACACATCTAATAAAATACACACGATTAGAAAGGTGATGAATTATACTGAAATACAATTATCAAAATGTCATTTTACCAAATGAGTTCATAGATTCCAGATTAAAAATACCTGATGAAGGCCCCAGCTATTAGAGAGTGTTTTGATTTAGTTTGGAAGGTGTAAGTAAAGATTTTCTCCCACTTCTTTCTCAGCAACTGATCTGAACATTTTATGGTGGTCTTTTTAAAAAAATCCTTATCATAAGTACTGCAATACTTGTTAGCCAAATATCCTGTGAAATAATATTTCTTGTAGACTCTGGGCATATGATGAAACCCACTTCAACAATTCCTTCCTTTGCCTCTCTAAGGAATAGCTTTGAGTCATCCTTCCATTTATTTCCAACTCCTTTCTTCTGATTTCATTTACTCTAAGAATGTCAAGAATGATATGATTCAGCTCCTCGATCAAGACATCCACTCAAGTCATTGGACAAGGATTTCACATTTAAAGTTCTAATAGGTAAAGAAAAGTTTCTTGAAGGTCTGTCTGAAAGATGTGTTATTCTCAGCTCCTTCCCCTCCATTGTGCTGCCATTGCTGGCGATATAAGTGTAAACAAAACAAATACAAAGAAATGAATGGAGGGGATAAACAGCTGAAGGGATCAGGAAAGGCCTCACATAAAGACAGCATGTGAGCTGAGCTTTGAAGGACAAAGAATTCAAAGAGGGGGAGTGGGGCATTTCAGACATAAGGAAAAGTCTGTGGAAAAAATATTGAGATGGGATATGGGGTGTTGTGTATAACCAATAAGAAAGGCCAGTTTGACTGGACTGAAGAGTGTGTGAAGGCAAATCATGTATTATAATAAAGTTGGAAAGGTAGATTGGAGTCAACTTGTGAAAAACTTTAGATAACAGAGGTGGTTATTTTCAATTCTAGAATGAATGGGGCACCATTGGAGTTTACTGGGCAAGGGAGTAACACAGAACAAGATAGGATCTTCAGGAATATCACTCTGGGACTTGCGTGGAAGATAGACTGAAGAGGGAAGAGACTGAGAGCAAAGAAACCAAATAGGAGGTTATGGCGATAGTCTAGGTAAAAGGTGATAAAGACTTGAACATTGAATGAGTAGAGAGAAGGAGATGGATGTGAGAGGTGTTGTGGAGGTAAAACCGATTTGGAAAAAAATGGATCTGGATTCGTAGGGTGTTGGAGGGGACAGCTCGCTAACCTGTAGAAATAGCAGAAAGTCAGGGAACAAGCCAGAGTGGGCGGATAGAGCTCTGACCACATTGTTACAAGCACAGAGAGTATCTGCCACCCAACACCACCTGCCACTTTTTGAATAAAGTATGCCTGTCCATAATCATATTCCAGTAGCAAGTCCTAGCCTACCAAGGCAAATTCGCCTCTAAGGTCAAATCCGCCTCACACTAGCATCTCGAGTTCACCTTGATTATTACCCATATTTGGGCAGTTCTATACAGATGTTGGACATCATCGGTCTTATTGCTCTCTCTCTTCTTGTCTTCTGTCTCCTACGATTATTTGGCCAGCTCTATTGTCACTTCTTCACTGTAGTGACTAGAAATCAGTGTATGTATATATACAGCTAGGTCCTGACTAGTATGAATAATGAATCTCATGGTCATTGGTGCCAGCCCAATGGAAATACACAGCGTGAATTTAGAGAGTGAAAGTACTTCAGGGGAATATATTATTTGCACTAATTGGGACCTAGCTCTGTGTGTAAATGTACACACACATACACATATGTATGCATGTATAAATAAACACGCAGATATGTGTATGTGTGCATGAGCATACACATACATAGAAATAGAAAAACACATACATATATCCATACGTGTATTTGCACATATATGGATAAATATAGATAAACATATGCCCACATGTATGTACATAAGTACTTCCATATATACATATAAGCATAGATAAAATAGATATAAACATATACAGATACACAAATTAAGTATATGCATTTCCATGTATGTGTATATGTTATATATGATATATGCGTATATGCTGTTTCCTCCCTCTCCCCTTGCTTCCCTCCCTCCCTATTTTTTGTTCTCTATCCTTTGTTCGAATAAAGGGTAGATGAAGGGAGTTCCTTGATCACCTTAATAAGCATAGAGGCTAGACTTTGGATGATCTCTACCTAGGGAGGATACAGGTGTCCCCCTTGCCAATGGGGATAGATTGGTTGGCTCTAGCTATTATGGGATATATCAGCTGTTCAGGATGAGCCATCCTTTAGTATTTTCTACTGTAAACCAATTATTCTCCCTTTTCCCCCTTGCCCTTCTCTGGAGGAGGATAGGCTTACTCATCTTAGCAATCCTACGTAGAGGCACATCAAGGAACTATGCTACAATGACCTAGAGTTTGCTCTCCACTATTACAATAAGTTATTATAATAAATGCATATTTGAAATAAAAGGGAATGGCCTAATAGCCCAAAATTTAATTCCTGGGGGGTAAGTATATATCCCTCACAGAAGTCCCATAAAGCCTAGATGGTTTCCTATAGGTAAAAGTGTGACTCCCCAGAATATCAGCTAGCTTTGTGTCTGCAAATATCTCTGGGGTAAAAGTGTGACTCAGTGGAATGTTGGGGGAGGGGAGTGGAGAGAGTGGGAGGGTTGCTCTACAAATTCACCACCATTCTGAAGGCACTTTAAAGCACAATTTGGTGCTAAGAGTATGGAGGGCTTTAAAACCCCTAGAAAAGATAGAACTCAGCAGTAGGGGGTCCGGGGAGAAGAGAGAGAGAGAAAGAGAGAGAGAGGGAGAGAGAGAGAGGGAGAGAGAGGAAGAGAGAGAGAGGGAGAGAGAGAGAGGAAGAGAGAGAGAGGAAGAGAGAGGGAGAGAGAGAGAGAGAGGGAGAGAGAGAGAGAGAGAGAGAGAGAGGGAGAGAGAGAGAGAGAATTGTTAGCAATTCTTTATGGACTATTGTGACTTCTCTGTGTGTCTTCTACATTTTTATGGTAAAATAAAGGTCTATACCCAATGTACGGAAAGTGTAATATTGAGTACAGCTCTAGGTACGGACAATTACAAGGTAAGACAAAGTGATTTGGAGGCAGACCCCAAGAACACACACAGTCCATGGAAGCCCAGAGTTTGGAGGACAGAGGTTATACTTGGTCATGATTTACAGAAACAACATCCCTGGTTTTCCCCTTGAATCTGCCTGCCTTCCTTTCCCTTATATGACCAGTTTCCTTCTCTTCCTCAAGTCCTCCTGCTAGCATCCTGTTCCTTAAGCTCCGGTCCCGGTTCGCCCCTCTCTTCTCTCTAAGTTCTCCAGCCTAAACTTTTCCCCTTTTCCTCTCAAACATCCTTCTTTCTCCCTTGGCTCTTCCTCTTCTTCCTTCCCTCCAACTCCTTCTGCTCTAGCCCTCAATCCTTCTTTAAGTTCCTTTGCCTTCCCCTCCAATCCTCCTCATTTCCTCCTCCCTAAATACAATCTCTAGGATCCTTCACATTTCACCCGCCCCACATCCCAGTGCTTTCGTTGCCATCCTTTCTGTTGGCTCCTTCCTCAGGAATTCTCCAGAATCTTTCAAAGATCTCTTTCAGCTCAACAACAGTCCAAGACTCTCAGATTCCTTCCCGCCATTCCCTTTATTTGGGGGTGGGAGTGGGAGGAGTAGCTATGGGTCATAGACCTTGGAAGTTGGACCCAGGAGCCCAGTTCAGGGTTGGATTTCCATGGTTTATTGCAATATCCAACGCAGTTCCCGAAAGAAGCCCAAATTCTGAATTCAGGCTGTGCCTGCCAGCCAGACCTTTCCGAGTTCTCTGGGATTGATGAATCTAGCAAGACGAAGTATGCACTGAATGCAGAATCGCTCCTGAATTTCCCTCTCCAGGCTCTACTTAAGGTCTACATTAATAAAACAACACTTTAGGCTCCATTTTCCAAATCTCCCCTGGGAGACGGCTGCTACAATTCCTTTCCTGAACTCAGAAGGGACAAGAAACTTCTGCCAGTCCCCTTCTCTGCTTTATGCTCTGGTCCAGGAAGGCTTACAATCAGATGACCTACAAAATGACCTAGTCCCTATGGGCAGCTGGTGTCGGCTGTCAGTGAATTAAATCCAGCCAGGTGGAATGTAAATTTACCATTTAATCCATCCCTCTGATGGCGCTTGGAGTCCCCTTTCTCTAGGGCACCCAGAGAAATCTTACGATCCCCAAAGCACCATGTGTTAATGATAACAACAACAATAGAGATGATGATGATGATGACGATGATGATGATGATGGTGATGATGGTGATAAAAATGGTGATAGTAGTAATAGAAGCAATGTAGTATAGAGGACAGGGAGTCACAAAGTCCTGGATTCAAATCCTCCCTTTGACATATACTGGCTTGGCGACTGGGAAAGTCACTCAACTGCTCAGGACCTGGATTCAAATCCTCCCTCTGATGTATACTGGCTTGGCGACTGGGAAAGTCACTCAACTGCTCAGGACCTGGATTCAAATCCTCCCTCTGATGTATACTGGCTTGGTGACTGGGAAAGTCACTCAGCTGCTCAGGACCTGGATTCAAATCCTCCCTCTGACATATACTGGTTTGGCGACTCTGGGAATGTCATTCAAGTGCTCAGTCCCCCAAACAACTCTTTAAAACGATTAGGTGCAGAACAGTTACTGATCTCTCTTAGTAGAAAGACTCCATACTAGGAGCTGTCTACACAGCCTGACTAATTATAATAGCAATAATATCTTTTACCTAACAATAAACATAAAAGCTCCCCCTCCCTGACGTCTTTCAGGGTTGCTGCCCCTCATGTTATCAGGGTCATCACACCAATTGTTCTCCTGGTTCTGCTCCTTTCACTCTACATTCCATGCAGATCTCTCCATGTTTCTCTGAATCCACCATATTTCTCATTTCTTATGGCTTAATCATATTCCATCCCATTCACCCCTCCCAGTTTGCCCAGCCATTCTCCCATTGATGGCAACCCATTTTGGTTCTAGCTGTTTGCTGTGCCAGGAAGTGTTGTGACCAATACTCTTCTTCAGAGGTGGCCTTTCCCTCTGTCTTTGACCTCCTTGGGACTCTCACCTAATGCTAGAGGTGAGGAGTTAAAAGGTTGGAATATTTTAGTGACTTTTAGGGTATAATTCCACATAGCTTTCCAGAATGGCTGAACCACTTCCCCGTTCCACCAACATTTCATTAAACATGAATGATGAATAGCAGGGTGGTAATCCGGCCCAGGACCATTTCTATCTGATAGTGGTGATCCCAATAACAAAAAAACATTCAATAGCAGCTAGAATTTATATAGTACCTACCTATGTGCCAAGTACTGTACTTCTTCAAATATTATCTCATTTCATCCTCACAATAGCCCTGGGAGGCAGGTACTATTATCATCCCCATTTACATATGAGGAAACTGAGGTAGATAATGGTTAAGTGACTTGCCCAGTGTCACACAGTCTAAAGGAGGATTTGAACTCAGGTCTTCTTGACCCAAGCCCACTGTATCCACTGTTCCCCCTAGCTACTTCTTATAAAGATGAAGTTTTTATAATAATGAACATAATGATAAAAATAAACACTTAGTTTTATAACACTTTACACATTACAAATTGTTAACCATCAGCAGCTCTGTGAATTAAGTAGGGCAAGGACCTCCATTTTGTGAAGAAGGCAACTGAGGCCTGGCCAGGTTATGTCTTATTCCTATGGTCACAGAGTTTGGGCAAATATCAGAACTGTGGCTCCAACCCAGCTCTTCTGACTTAAGCCCAGCATTCTTCCTACTAGGAATTAAAGGCTAGAAGGGACATTGAAATCCATCTAGTCCAGTCTGTCTCTTTAAGAAGAAATCCCGTATGTAGAAATCTATCTTGCCCTTCAAGAAAGTAAGGGGGAAGGGGATGGGGGCGATAGAAGGGAGGGCAGACTGGGAGAAGGGGTAATCAGAATGAATGCCATTTTGGGGTGGGGGAGGAGAGAGATGGGGAGAAAATTTGGAACTCAAAATCTTGTGGAAATGAATGTTGAAAACTAAAAAAATAAATAAATAGAAGAAGAGGAGGAGGAGGAGGAGGAGGAATCAGAAGAAGAAGAAGAGAAAGAAGAGGAGGAAGAAGAAGAGGAAGAGGAAGAAGAAGAAGAAAAAGAAGAAGAGGAAGGAGAAATCCCCTAGAAGAGGTCGTGCATAAGGTATGAGATAGGAGGAGGAAGATTTATGGGATTTAGAGTTCATGGAGGCCAACCTTCTCATTTTACTGAGATTCAGAAAGGTAAAATGTGGCTTGTACAAATTCACACAGCCAGTGTCAGGATCAGAATTAAAACTCTGTCCTTCTGATTTTAAAACGAATGTATTTCCACTGGACTACACTCTCTGTCCAATCTCTGTGACTACCAAACTCTCAGTGTCCAAATGTTCAGTACACCAAGCTCAGTCCCCTGACTCTGTGGTCCACTAAGTCAGGGAATGATAGTAACTACAACAATTATGATGGTGATGATGATGATAACAGAAAACATGATGAAGTGCTGGGAGCATGAACGAATGGGGAGGGGAGGGGTTGGTGAGCCAGCTTCTGTAAGTGAGTGATGACATAGAATAAGAGGCAGGATTCATCACTCCAAAAGTTGTGCAGATATTCTACGACTCTTTCTTGATTGTTTACTAAGTAGTGAAGGAAAGGGCCTTTTTGGATTGGCTGCTAAGCCTGCGTAAACAAAAGACTTAAGGAGGGAGGCAACTCAGTCTCCCTCTTTCCTGAAGGTGATCAAGGCAAACGGGCCACCTCCAGTCATTCTGATTGATATCTGCCCACTGGATCAAGATGGCTGCAGAGGAGAGAGTGAGGCTAGTGACTTTGCACAGCCGTGCCTCACTTAAATCCAATTCACCTGCAAGTTATCATATTTCCTTCCTGGTGCCACAGTCCTCTTGGAGAGTGAAGGACAAACAGCAATCTGTGATCAAGGCAAGGAGTACTGCTGTAAGCCTCTGGATGGGGAGAGAGACATAGGTAGAAGTAGTGACAGAAGAAGCCTTTTGCTGTCAATTACCCATCTCCCCACCTGGATCCATGTGGCCCTGAATGCATGACATCTCTCTTCTTTGTCTGTGTTTGTTTTTTTTTCCTGCTTTTAGGTGCAAAAACATAGGAGACGAAATAGACTAGACTCCAATCCTGTGAGCCTTTGAAAGTTGGGAGAGCCACCAGGAGACCAAGAACTGAAGTCCATGCCAGCACTCACTGAGAGTCAAACGTAGTGATGAGGAGAGCTCCAAAGAGTGTCCTTTAGGACCCAGCCAGCACTGAATCAACCCAGCAGCTGAGATGAAGTTTTCTACTCATTCTCCCCTATATTATCTCAGTCCTTAGGGAGAGTGAGTTCAAATTTAAAGTTGATCACTAAATTATACCACATTCAGAAATATCACGAGGTTATGCCACATTCAGAAATGAACCTGGTGGTGTGAATGCTTTGGAGCAACCTCTTAAAATTTGGGAGGGGAGAGATGTTTTGGACTCCCCTTTTTATATCTTCTCCATAAATATGTCTTTGTAAAAGGTAACTGATAGTTACTGATTAAATGATAGCAAGGTGCTAATTAAAGCTATCAATGGTATTCAGAAGGTGTTAACCAGTTTTAGCTATATGATACTGAAGAGATAACTGAGTCACATTGGGGAGAACACACAGGGATGGGGGTTGGAGCCAATACCATTAGAAAGACACTCCCAATGCCTCAAGGGTAACTGTAGAACCCTGAAGGGAGCCATAGCCAGCATCACTCTGTGAACCAAACTTACCCATGAGAATAGGAGTTGGGATAAGGACCTCTTGAGCTTACACAGCTACACCTCTATCAATGAAACCATAGGTTCATTCCCTATTCTATTATTTCCTCACTGAATAGCTTCCATGCTTTCCTGACAGCACCCCTGGGAGTGGGTAGTGGTGTTATGAGTCCCATTTTGCAGATGAGGAAACTAAGGCTCAGCAAGAAGGAATGAATTGTCCAAGATATCACAGCTACAAGTTACAAAGGAAGAATTTGAACCCAAGTCTTCTAGCTCTGAGATGACTTGTTCTTTCCACTAAATTACTTTTCAAGGATCAACTCTTCAGGGAAGCCTTCCTACAGGTGAGCTATTATTAGTAGTAATAATAGTATTATTCCACTTCTGCTCAAAATCTATTCAGATTCACCTATAAACAACCACTTAAAGAGAACTACCATGAGAAGAGTTAGAGAATTGTAGGGAGGTCAAGGAGGTCAAATCAGTCAATACTTAAAGAAACTAATTCAGGCTATTCACTGGAAGGTCAAATACTGAAGTTGAAGCTTAAATACTTTGGTCACATGATGAGAAGATGGGACTCATTGGAAAAGACCCTGATGTTGGGATAGATTGAAGGCAAAAGAAAACAGGCAGAGGATGAGATGGAGAGATGTTATTGTTGCTGGGTTGTTCTTCAGTCATGTCCGACTCTTCGTAACTTTATTTGGGGTTTTCTTGGTGGAGATACTGGAGTGGTTTGCCATTTCCTTCTCCAGCTCATTTGTTATGTTCTACCAGAAACGAGCGAGACACATCACAGAGCATAAGTTTTAAGTGGAGAATTTATTAGCCGGTGGCCATTGGGGTACTGCACCACAAATTGATGGTCCTGTGTTGGGGTGATATCTTGGCTTATATAGGATATGTGGGGGTACAGGGCAGTGGAACAGGAACAAAGGTCCTGGCTGATTAAAAGATTCAGTCAGGTTATGGTACTAGTGGGATAATCTCATTTACATTCCTTGGTGGAGTCACAGAGCCCCAGGGATATCTGCTAGAGAGGGTCTGCCAGGTTATCCTTCAGCGGGATGGTCCTATCTATTGACATTCCTTGGTGGAGTCACGGAGTCCCAGGGGGTTTGCTAAATGCCAAAGATATCTGAGTCCATTCTTTCTGGGGGTGCTTGTCAGTAGCTAGGGGTTTCTCAGGGGTTCCTAATTTTCCCTGTATTACAGTTAGATGAGGAAACTGAGACAAACAGGGCTAAGTGGTTTGTTCAGAATGATGCAACTAGTGTCTGAGGCCAGATTTGAACTAAGGAAGAACTCTCTCCAGTATGTCACGGTCACTTAGGTCGTCCACCGAGATGCCTAAAGTGTCTTGGAAACAAGTATGAATCTGGGCAGACTTTAAGAGATAATGGAGGAGAGAAGGGCCTAGTGTACCACAGTCTAAAGGGTCAAGAACAATCGGGTACAAACTGAAGGACTGAACAAAAACAAACTCCATTTAGCTTTGACAAGCAGCAAGCATAAACATCCAAGCAATAAATGATAAATTGATGGGCAGAGGCCAGTAGGGGCTATTTGTGCTTTATATGATTTTTTGTTTCATGCTCTTAATGGGAAGCATATTTGATTCAGGCAGAACGTTAATTGAACTTAATGGTATGTAGGCAGGCTCAAGCGACAGGTCATCCCAGGATTCATTGCCTGGTAAATGTTAGAGGAGTTAAAAGTCTAGGAAATGGGGAAGGAAGGGGCTGGAGGAAGAGGGAGAATTTTGAAATCAAAATTTTTTAAGATGAATACTAACAATAAATAAATATTTTATTAAGTCTAGGAGAGCAGCCTGCGCACCAGAATGGGATTTGGTAAGAGTGCACATTCTCTCTTAGAAGGAAATCCTCGAAAGTCATTTAGTTAATATCTGTACCATCAGGCAGGACTACCAGGAAGGGGATAGCACCCAGATGTATTGAAAAGGAGCCAGAAGACCAGGGTTCTAGTCCAAGCCTTTCCACTGACTGGGGTACCACTAAGGAGTCTTAAGTAGCCAAGCATATTGGTTGGACCCCGGGGAAGGAGGCTGAGGTACTTTGTTGGAAGAAGCAGTATAGCATTCCAAAAAGAACCTCAGATTTGGTGGCAAAACACTTAGGTCTAAATCTAATTTCTGCCTCCTTTATGTCTTGCTATGTGACTTTGGGCAAGTCACCTCCCCTCTCTGAGCCTCTGTTGTGTCATCTATAAAATGGGGATGATGCTACTTGTACTCCCTATCTGCGAGGCTTCTTATAAGGATCTTATGTAAAGCTGTAAAGTGATAATATGAGATATTATTAACATCAAGTATGTAACCTCATGTTCCGTGGGTACTCCATTTGGGCAAGATGGGCATTGGACCTGTGATTGCAGATTCTTCTACCAATGCAGATCTAGTAACTGATAGTCTTAGAGGCTGCCTGAATGCTACTCAAAGGTCTAGTTGCAGAGGTGCAGAACCTGCAGCCACACTTGAGGACCTAGAGGGCCACATGTGGTTTCAAGGCCACAGGTTCCCCTCCCTTAGCTAGTGATTTCCCCAGGGTCCTACAGCATCGTCTGTGTCAGAAGCAGATCTTGAAGCCGGCATTTCCTGACTCTGAGGTAAGATTTCTACCCGCTCCTTTAGGCTGCCTATCCGGGCACTTTATAAAGAGTCGAGATGACCGATTTGCAAACTCTGATGCTGTGGATGTCATCTTTTCCCTCTTAATTTAAATTAAGGCTTTTTGATGATTTACAGATTATAAGTAATGAAAGTAACCTTTTAGCTTATCAAATCAAACCAGCTCACTTGACATGCGCCCCACAGTAAGTGGCTGAGACAGGGCTTGAACTCAGGTCCCTTGGTTACCAGTTCCATACCTGGCTACTTATTCTTGTAGCATCTCTCTGGGTAGAGGAGAGTGAGCCTACTCTTCCCTCCATTTGATCTCAGGGGAAACTCAAGGTGAGTCAGGCCTGGAGCTCTAGCCCATGTCTTGTGACTCCCAGCTCTGAGTGCTGCAAAGCCTCAGGAATGTGCATCTTTGGAGACTCCCTTGGGTGAGAGCCAGGATTTCTTTCAAGAATTGGAAATGGGCCTAATGAGCCTTTCTTTTTCCCTTTTGTTCACTAAAGATGACAGAGCCTTGAAATTTGCAAATGTTCTTGGATGGTCAATGGGTTTTTTCAGCGCTTCCAAGAAGGGAGAATATCGGTTAACTCTGTATTTACATGAAAATACCTTGAAGAGAAGAATGATAATCTTTTTGCATTTATGGGGCACAAAAGATTTGGCAAGGGTCACATTCTGTGCAAATATAAAAACCCAAAATGACCAGGATTGGCGATGCTTTGAACTGAACTAGTGGCTTTCTTGTCTCCATTCTGATTTTATTATCCTCCCAACTTAACTCTCATTCTGTCTAACCTCCCAAAGGGAAGGGGAGATCGATGATTTGCCCAAGATCACATAGCCTGTCTGTGGCAAAGGCCAGTCATTGGGATGCCAGTTTCCAGATGCCCATACCCCTACTCTCAGAATAACTGATGGGGTGGGGATTGACTGGGGGAACGCCTGATCCTCCTTCTCTCTTCTTACTAAGTAAAGAGATTCCAGAGTGTGGACAAGTGTTAGAAAAGGGGAATCTCCCATGGAGGAAGACGAAGAACTGCTCCTGTTATTAACTCAGACACGTTCAGAATCACAGCCTCCCTTTATGCCCTCTGTTTCCCATTACCCCTCATTTAAAATCAGGGGCAACTCTGAACAACTAGTCTTGGGAATAAATGGGGACCAGTGGCTCAAACGTAATGGGTTGGAGGTCATCTCCAGTATGTTCCAACAGTCAGGTGGAACAGAATGCCATGGGAGAGAAAAAATGTAAAGTTGTACATACTGGTTCAAAAAACTTAACCCTACCAATATATGTGGGGCAGGCTGAAATAGAAAAGTATAAATTTGCCTGAAAACAATCTGGGAAGCTTACCATACCACAAGCTCAATGTGTATCTACATTGTAATGTAATAGCATAAAAGCTAACACAAACAGGCTACATGGAGATGCAGTGTCCATGTAAAGGGAAGTGAGAATCCTGATGTCTTCTGCCCTGGGCTAACAACATCTGAAGTATTGGCTTGGGCTCTGGGTGCCACATTTTAAAAAGGACCCTGAAATGTTGCTGAGCATCTAGAGAAGGGCAAGCACTGGATGGTGAAAGGCCTCAGGCTTATAGGGCCTTTACATATGTGAGGATGGGTTATGGAACAGGGGTGTTCAGCCTGCAAAAGAGAAAACTCAGGAGAGGGACACAAAAGTTGTCAAGTATTTGAGGAGCTGTCGTATAATATAGTCATACGTGGAGCTAGGTGGCTCTGCAGTGGATAAAGCTGAGTTCAAATATGACCTCAGACATTTACTAGTTGAGTGACACTGGGCAAGTTACTTCACTCTGTTTGCTTCAGTGTACCCATCCGTAAAATTAGCTGGAAAAGGAAATGGCAAACCACTCTAGTATTTCTACCAAGAAAACCCAAAAAGGGTCTTGAAGAATCAGACATGACCAAAATGAACACCATGTAGCAGAAGGATTAGAATTATTCTCTTTGGGTCCAGGAGACATAATGAGGAACGAGTGTAAGTTGCAAAGAGGCAAATTTAAGCTGGAAAACAGTACAAATTTTTTACCATTTCGTGCCCTCCCAAAATGGAATGGATTGTCTCAGGGTGCAGTAGGTACTCTTCTACTGGAGATCTGGATGGTTACTTTTCAGGAATGTTGCACCACACAGCTAACTGGTGTCCCTTCCACCTTCAAAACTCTTATTATTCTGTGTTTGCATCGACCTTCACTAGTTTCTAGATGTTACATTGGAAAGTATTTGAGGTACTGATACTTGGGAAGGCTAAATGGGTGACTTCTCCCCAGTGTATCTACATTTTAACAGGAAATAATTCACCTCACTAAATTCAAAGGAACAGATCTCTAATGGTAGAATTTGGGGGCCGAAAGGAGTGGGGTCAATTTTGGGCAGAGGGATCTTTTTAGCATCCCTTAAATCACACTTCACAAGCCCATCTATGTAAGATGAGCTCTGACAATAGCCACAACCTTTTATTGCTACATTTTCAGTGCTCCTCCCAATTTTTATTTTTCAGATAGTCAAACAAAGATGAGAATAGGAAAAATACTTGCCTAAACTCATTTGACCAGCCAAAGATACAACTCTCAAGTCATAGATTCCTAAACCTAGAAGAGATCTTCAAGTCATCTCGTCCAACTGCTCCCATTTTACAGCTGGGAAGGCTTTAACCTAGACAGAGAAAGTGAATGACTTGCTTGTCCAGTGTCAAAGAGTAAGTTAGAGGCAAAAGCAGGACTACAAGTCAGGGATCCTTACTTTTAATACCCTGCTCCTCCCACTACCTTTGAAATTTAGTCTGTTGGCTCTTATAAATAGGAGGCCAGCTGAAAGCAAGCAACAATCCAGAGGAAGGGGTGGAAAATTTTTGACTGGGGGAAGATGCAGTGCCTCAAATGAGACCCCATAGAAGACCTCTTGTTCATTAACTGGTCTATTGATTATTACCCTATCTGGTGTGTTTAGGAGCTTTAGAAACAATTCCAAACTACTCATTTTCACCTTACGGTTCTAATCCATATGTCAAGTCTAGAATATAATTACACTTTTCAAAAGACTAGTGAGTTGGTCTCTGGAATATATTTTCCCATTGAGAAGAGATCGATAATTTCTTTCTCTCTTGCAATGTCACAGTTGATGAGGGGAAGGGGTACGGGGTGGTGAAGAAATGGAAGAAAGGAAATAAACATTTATCAAGCATCTATTAAGTGCCATGAACTGTGCTTCACACATTTAATCCTCACAAAAACCCTAGAAAGTGTTTTCCTCATTTTATGGTTGAGGAAACTGAAACAAACCAAAGTGAAGTGATTTGCCCAGGGGTACACAGCAAGGAAGTATCTGAGGTCAGATTGGAACTCGAGCTCCAACTTACTGACTCCAGGTCTAGCACTCTATCCAGCATGCCACCAGGCTGGGAGCTGATTGGAGTGTCCGATCCAACATGCTGTCAAAGCTGGTCAAGATGAGAGTGCGGTATGGGTGATGCCAGATGGGAAAGGACACAGGGCTGCATGGTTTAACCTGTTTTGCCCTAAGTTTGCTAGTAATGCTTCTGATTTCACTGATGCTGACTTTTGTCCTTGAACCTTTTTTTTTAATATAAAAAGAAAGAACAAAGAAAGTCACACCTTACCAAAGAACACACCAATACCTTTCCTGATATTGGATTTACAATTCCAACTAGAGGTAATCCTCTAGTAAGATAAGCAAGCAATTGCTGAGAACTTTTGGAGTAGAAGTGATGGAGGGGGGTGGGGAGCTAGGATTGGTGTTGTTTGTTACGTATCTAGGGGTTCACCCCAATTCATTTGAGAGTGGTCCTCTGGAAAAAGATTACCCAGGGGCAAGATATTCTGTGAGTCCTCATCCCCTCCAGACCATACCTAACCAATGTGTTTACCTTTAAAAGTCAGAGGACACAATTAGTTCAAAACCAAGCCATTAATTCAATAGCAAAGGAAGAAAACTTACAAGAACACATTTTACTTTTCAATCTGAAAGGTATTCCCCTGCAAATAAATACATGATCAGCAAGAACCACATACACAAAGGGAACACTCATGCTGGGGAACCCATGCAGGGATCATGTGTGGCCTAGGCACCTGCATGAAAAGGCTGAACCACCGATACCTCTTATTAATGTCACGGCACTGCTTCCCCCGAGCCTCCCAGACCCGTGACTGACTCTGAACTGCTCTGTTGGACGCTGCTTCATGGGATGCTGCTCCATTGGGCAAGCAGTCTGCCAGACATGACTCTGCTAGACACTTCTCTGCTGGGCGTGGGATCGTTGTTGGACACCTCCAGGCACAGCACTGCTAGACACAGAATAAGGCTTTTTCTGCAAACCTCTTTCAGTTCAAAAGCCAGATGAGTTTTTTATATGCCTTTAAAAAAAGACAAAAAACAAAAAACAACCCAACCTTCCATATCTCGGCCATAAGAATGGCAATAAAGGAGAAAAAATCATCTACTTCTCATGTTTTTGTGGTATTTTTTTTTGAGGGGGTAAGGCAAGGCACTTGGGGTTAAGTGGTTTGCCCAAGTTGTCACACAGCTAGTAAGTGTGTCAAGTGTCTGATTTGAACTCAGGTCCTCCTAACTCCAGGGGCCCATGCTCTACTCACTTCGCCACCTGGGGCTTTTTCTTATTGAGTGGCCTGTCTTGTTTTCTCCAGTCTTAGCTCGGACGTCTCTCATCTCCCTGGCTCGTGCCCTCAAGGTCATGTGTCTTTTTTGATCTAAACTTCCTCATTCGGGGGCTTGAGATTTCCATGGGTAAATTCACTCTACGTTCTGGGTGAGCTGTCCAAGACCACACGACTCCTCTGCATTAGAACCAGGACTTCACATAAGTTTTCCCGACTGAGGCTAGCTTGGTCTCCACCACACCCCATGGCTTCTCATGTATCTTATGAGTTTCCCCTGTCTACCTGAGTAAACACGTCAACCATTTTGATTAAAGCATCCTAAGCAAACTTCATCACTGTCTAAATAGTTATGGCGCTTGTAACAAGAATATTATTTCCAGTGCCCCTTGGCTAGTACCCGCCCTCTGAGATTATCTCCCATTTTGCTGTTACACCTGGTTTGTACTTGTCTCCTTCATTGCATTGGGGCCTTCTTGGGGGTAGGCAGGATGTTTTTGCCTTTTTTTGTATCCTCACATGGTAAGCATTTGATAAACATTTGCTGACTTGTGCCTGTTGGCGTCTTCAGTCCTATTGGCCTCCAGTTCCAATCAGAGGTTTGGCGATGGCTCAGGCTCGTTAGCATAGTCTGCTGGGGGTACATTCTGTCCTCTAGAAGGCCCCACAACTGCACCAAAATCCACTTGCATCCCTATTCTGTCAAGGCCTGGCAGTTTCTTTGCAGTCCACCAGTGGGCTCTTATCAGACTTAATTTTTGCCAACTCGCTGTTGCTTCTTCATACCCACCCACTACGAACTCTGACAGACTCTTCCCAGGAGGCTCCAGACTCAGATCTGGAACAGTCCTTTGAAGTCACTGAGTCCAGCCTCCTCACTTTGCAGATGAGGAAACTGAGGGCCCAAGAGTTGAAGTGAGTTGCCCAGACTCATACAGCTAGTGTCTGAGGCAGGATTTGAACCTAGTTCTTCCTAACTTCAATTCCTAGTGCTTTATTAACTAAGCTACAGCAAGGGAACAGGACTTGTGATACGTTGTTTTTGTAGGCCCCTCACCTCTCTCAATCTTGCTTGTAAATAGGTCCAGTTTCCTGGCCTCTTCCCTCCTTGATATAGAATGGCCTTCTGTCATTCCACTTTCTAATCTTGGGTCCCTGCATACCAAGAGTTCTAAGCAGAACTCTATCACCTTGCCAAAAGTGTTGACAATGATTTAGGCCCTCAAACTATCACTTGTTTCTCCGATAACTTTCCTGGGCTGAAAGGTCAAAGCTAGGAAATAATTCAATTCATTCAAAGAGCTTTTATGTGCTTTTAAGTAGGGGCAAGTGCCTACCATGTGCCAGGCATTGTGTTATGGGATGCTGACTCAAAGACAAAAACAAAACTGGCTTTAATATCAAGGAGTTTGCATCCCATTGAGGAGAAACAATATGTATGTATAATCACCAAAATGTGTATGTATCTATATCTATATCTATATCTATATCTACATCTATATCTGTACCTGTATCTATATCTATATCTATATCTGTATCTGTATCTATATCTATATCTATATCTACATCTATATCTATATCTATATCTACATCTATATCTGTATCTGTATCTATATCTATATCTACATCTATATCTGTACCTGTATCTATATCTATATCTATATCTGTATCTGTATCTATATCTATATCTATATCTACATCTATATCTGTATCTATATATATATCTACATCTATATCTATATCTATATCTACATCTATATCTGTATCTGTATCTATATCTATATCTATATCTATATCTATATCTACATCTATATCTGTACCTGTATCTATATCTATATCTATATCTACATCTATATCTGTATCTGTATCTATATCTATATCTATATATATATATATCTGTGCATATATATTCATATATATGCATACACATACATACACATATGTGTGTGTGTGTGTAAAATGATTTTCAGAGGAAGACACAAACAACTGGGGTGGGGGATAGAGAATACACACTTAAGCTGGGTGCTAAGGGTCATGGGGGGAAGGATGGGGATGTTCCAGGCAAGGGGGACAATGCGTACGAAGCCATGGAGAGAGGAGATGGAATGTCGTGTACAAAGAACAGCAAATCAACGGCTTTGGCTTTAAGCGAGTGCATGAAAGGAGTGCTATGTAATAAGAGATGGAAAGGTAGGCCAGGGCCAGATTATGAAGGACTTTCTAAGCCAAACAAATGAGTTTCTGCTTTTCCCTAGATCCAAGGCTCTTAATGACCTTTTCTGGGCCTTTGTTCCCTTTCCTTTGGCAGTCTGGTGAAGCCTACAGACCTATTTTCAGATTTGTACATGTAAACACATAAAATCCATAGGGTGACAAAGAAAACACTCATGTTGAAATACAGTTATCTATTGGGACCGCTAAGTGGCGCAGTGGATAGACTGCTGAGCTTGGAGTCAGGAAGATTCAGTTTCCTGAGTTCAAACAGGGCCTCAGATATTTATTATGGGTATGACCCTGCACCCTGTTTGCCTCAGTTTTCTCATCTGTAAAATGAGCTGGAGAAGGAAATGGCAAACCACTCCAGTATCTCTGCCAAGAAAACCTCAAATGGGGTCATGAGGAGTTGGATACAACAACAAAATCTGAAAATGAAAATTACAAGTCCCCAGATCCCAGGTTAGAGTCACTGTTAGCAACAAGAGGTAGTTTCTTAAGGAAAAGAGTGACATGCTCATGACTGTGCTTCAGAGCAGCCATATTGGTAGTTGTGTGGAGGGCAGATTGCCATTAAGCCTCTTTCAACCTCTTTCTCTGTCTCTCAAGCAAGAAGCATAAGGGTTGGGGGAGCTAGATGGCGCAGTGAGTGGAGCACCAGCTCTGGAGTCAGGAGGGCTTGAGTTCAAATCCAGCCTCAGACACTTGACACACTTACTAGCTGTGGACCTTGGGCAAGTCACTTAACCCCAATTGCCCTGCCTTCCCCCTCAAAAAAAAGAAACATAAGGGTTATGAGTCTCTCCATCTTCTGAAACCTCAAAGCACAAGTCAAACGCCAATGTGACCCTTCTTCAAACATAAATGAGCAAGGCGTAAAACCTGTGGCGTCTTTCATTCCTGCTAACATTGTGTGTATGCACTAGAAATGCCACGTGTTGACCCTACTAGACCTTCTACTCAAGCCTTAGAGCCAGCATGGGCAGCAGAGTGAGGCTTTGTGCATTTTCCTGAGGGTGCTAAGGTGCACCTCTAGACTTCCATGTTCAAGCAATCAACATTTGTTAAATATGTGTCACCCCAAACGTTCACATGAACTGCTTGTGCCCGGCCCATGGTAGAGCATGCTGAGCTCATATGGGTCTGATGAGCCACAGTTGGACACAATGTAACTTGACTCTGACATAATGATGTTATTTTGGTCCTCTTAGAGAACAAAGGACAACAACCAACCAACCAACCAACCAACCAGTATGTGTCAGGCACTGTACTAAGCATTGGGGATACAAAAGAGGTAAAAAACAAACAAAAAAAAATAGTCCCTGCCCTCGAGCAGCTTACAATCTAGTGGGGGAAACAGCATGCAAATAAATATGTACAAAGAAGCTATATACAGGATAAATAGAAAATAATTAACAAAGCAAAGGCACTGGAATTAAGAGGGATTGGAAAAGACTTCCTGTAGACAGTGGGGTTTTAGCTGGGGCTTAAAAGAAGCCAGGAGGGCAGTAGTTAGAGCAGGGAAGGGCAGCATTCCAGGCATGGGAGACAGTCAGAGAAAACACCCACAGCAGAGAGATAGAGGGTCTTGGTGGGACAGCCAAGAGTCCAAGTGTCATTCGATCAAGGAGTATATGTAGAGGAGTAAGGGGTAAGAAGGCTGGAGAAGTATGAGGGGGCTAGCTTTGGCTTTGAATGCCAAACAGAGAATGTTGTACTTTATCCTGGAGGTGACAGGGGACCACTGGAGTCTATCATTGCAAGGTTGACACTTTCTAAGTATGTTGCTCTCACTGCCTACTATATGGATCCTGGAAGGGAAATCCCATATCAAGAAACCCTTCTAACTATGCTTCCTCCCTACTCAAAAACTCCCAGGGGGTCTCCATATTACTTCTAGAACACAAAACCCTCTGTTGGGCATTTCAAACCCTTCACAAGCTGGCCCCTTCCTCCCTTTCCAGTCCTATTGCACTTTGTTGTTCTTCATGCTCTCTCTCTCTTCTGTCTCTGTCTCTCTCTGTCTCTCCCTCCTTCCCTTCCTCTCTCACACCTCTCTCTCTCTTCTCTCTCTCCCCCCTCTCTTTCTTCTCTCTGTCTCTCTGCCTCTCTGTCTCTGCCTCTGTCTCTGTCTGTCTGTCTCTCTCTCTCTCTCTCTCTCTCTCTCTCTCTCTCTCTCTGTCTCTATCTCTCTCTGTTTCTCTCTTTCTGTCTCTCTCTCTGTCTCTCTTCCTCTGTCTCTCTCTATCTCTGTCTATCTCTCTCTTTCTCTGTCTCTCTCTGTATCTGTCTCTCTCTCAGTCTCTTTGTCTCTCTCTGTCTCTCTCTCTCTGTCTATCTCTTTCTCTGTCTCTCTCTGTGTCTGTCTCTCTCTCAGTCTCTTTGTCTCTCTCTGTCTCTCTCTCTCTGTCTATCTCTTTCTCTGTCTCTCTCTGTGTCTGTCTCTCTCTCAGTCTCTTTGTCTCTCTCTATCTCTGTCTATCTCTTTCTCTGTCTCTCTCTGTGTCTGTCTCTCTCTCTGTCTCTGTCTCTCTCTCTCTGTCTGTCTCTCTCTCTCTGTCTGTCTGTCTCTCTCTGTCTGTCTCTTTCTCTCTCTCTCTCTGTCTCTTTCTCTGTCTGTCTCTCTGTCTCTCTCTCTCTGTCTCTTTCTCTCTGTGTGTCTCTCTCTGTCTCTCTCTCTTTCTCTCTCTGATCCACTCACCCTGTCCTATTTCTTGTTCCTCATACATAATACGCCGTCTCCCATAACCATATCATTGCATTGGTCCCCAAGCTTGGTTCAGCAAGAGCAGCTTAGTTATTTACAAATCGCCTTTAATAGTATCTCCCTCCTCTCGGCCCCTCAGCCCCTCAATCAAAGTCCCAGGTTCTCAGATTCTTTGGACACGGCAGCTGAATAGCATTTGCTATTTTCTCTTGGCTCAGTGCTCATTTCTTGCAAAGAGACAGTTTAAGCTGCACACTTGACAGAGGCTCCGCAAAACTGGCAGGTGGCAATTGACAACTTCTCACTGGCTTCCTCTAACCCTCCGAACCTTTTCTGTGGCATAGATCTCTCCACCAATCCTGTGAAGCCTTCTCAGAATACAGCTTTTAAATGCCTAAAATTAAATGCATAGGATTGCAAGTAAGCCAATTACCTCGAAATAGACTTATCTTCCTGAGTTCATACCTGGCCTCAGACACTTATAAGCTGTATGACTATGGGCTAGTCACGTAACCTTATTTGCCTCAGTTTCCTCATCTGTAAAATTAACTGGAGAAGGAAATGGTAAACCCCTCCAGCATCTCTGCCACAAAAATCCCAAATGGGGTCACGAAGAGTCGGATATGATTGAAATGACTGAACAACAAAGAGTCATCAAAATATTTTGAAAGAAAAGCTCTGGGTCACAGACCCTAGGTTTTGAATCCCCACTCTAAGTGGTCTACCAATTTTATCCTTCTGTCTTCATGTTGTTCTGGTGTCTTTCCAAAGATCATCCAGATATCCCAAGAATCTCATGCTGTTTGAATCTCCGACTCGTTCTCCTAAATCATTACAAAGCTAAGCTGGCTGATGTTGTGCCAACGTGCACTTGTTCCAATCAGATCTCATCCAATTCCACAGCTTTTACAGCTTCTCCCTGATCAGTCTCGGTGGACCACCATCCACAAAGCCAGAACAATTTCTCCCGTTAGGCTGAATTATAGTCTAAAATTGTAGATGAACTCAGAACTCTCGTGCTGTGGAGTCTCACCACCACCAAAAGGACTCTCTAGTCTTCTCAGGCATTCTTGCCACCTGACTTCAGGCTTTGCCACCTTATGACTCTGAGGATACTAAAAGTCATTCCCACAAAGCTTTGCAGCAGTTTCTTTCTTCTAACATAGCTATGCATCAATGTTAGCATAATTCACTCCCGTGATGGATCCAAATTACCCGTAGTCTTCCGTCTGGGGGCCAGAAGTCCTTTCTTGTGAGATACTTGTTGTAAGCTGGTGGTTCCCACATGGTAGAAGAGATCCAGGCCTAGCAACAGGCCCTGGGATATGTGGAGGTCTACTAGGGTCTCTAGCTGTTCCTAGGCTTGGAAGTATTTTTTTCTTCCATGGGAATCTGGCAATCTGTCTTTGGATACTCCCTCTTTGATTGGAGAGCTTTGTATTTAAACAGCATTTTTTATGCTTAGCAGAAGACCCAGCTATGAGTTTCTAAGTATAGTCCCCAAATTTTATATCACTGGGTATTCTGGATAAATCTACCTGTTTGGGGAATTTACAGAAAACAGGGTTTTTTTGTTAGCATCTTATATCTGCCCCAAAATATCTACAGAATCTTCTCAGTATTCTTATTGCTCAGGTCATAAGGGTCTTCTCCTCTCTCTGGGACTGTTTTACCAATAACTACTGACCATCTCTGGAACTGGGGGTTCCTCAGTCTGCCAACAACAAAGCTTTTCTGTTCTCACGGCTAGATAAGGGAGACAAACGGAACGTGAGAGAGGGGTTGAGGAGGGATGATGGAGGGGCCGTTGCCTTTCCTGATTTCCACCCAGATTCTTGACTTTTCATCTGGGAATACGGCTAGCAAAGCCTGAAATGATTCTGGGCAATCCCTTTTTGTCAGCAGGAAAATTGTGTTTGTCTTCCCAGGTCACAGGGTCAATATTAGCTTCTCAGACTGAATAGTCTGAGAAAATTCAGGGGTTCCAATCCTGGCTTTTCCTCAACTAACTGTATGGCCTTGGACAAGTCCCTTTGCTCCTCTGGGCCTCAGTTTCCCCATCTGTAAATGGAAATGGTTGAGGACGGGGGAAAGAAGATTTGCAATAGCGTCAAGGCCACAAGGCACAGAAGTCCCAGAGTTCTAGCCATGGGCCCCTTCCCCTCTCTCCCTCCCTCCATGCTGAGGGCAAACAAACAGGAAGAAATACATTTCGGGACCAGAAAAAATTAGCTAAGAGAAGATAGGCAGAACACAGCTAGCTCAGAATTGGAAGACAGTGGCCTTCATGGGACTCAAACTTTGACTCTCCATGGGCCCATTAGCCAAATGCCCCTTGTCCTCTGGGGTTCAGACTTTTTCATCTGAAAAAA
This sequence comes from Trichosurus vulpecula, assembly GCF_011100635.1. NCBI lineage: Eukaryota > Metazoa > Chordata > Mammalia > Diprotodontia > Phalangeridae > Trichosurus > Trichosurus vulpecula. The sequence goes on from NW_023494377.1 coordinate 5,396,898, forward strand.
AAAATCCCAACAACAGCTACTTCCTGCTGTTTCTCCACTTGTTTAGAAGGGTCAGAGTGGATTTGATGAGAAAGCCTCGGAATCAAGCCTCTTAAAATGAGTACTACCAAACAACCAAGAGGGAGCTGGGAGCTTCAGAGAACAGTTGCATTAGCCATTTTCCAAACAACAGTGCTTGGTTAAATGCAGTATTTGTCCCAATTCCAGGAAATGGTGAAAGCTCGAGATGCTGCCTTCCTACCTTCTTGAGTATGAAGATGTGGGGTCCAGCATTTGACTGGAGATTGTCAGACTGACTCATGTCTGAGAGCCTTAGAGACAATAAAACCTATTGCTGGTGGGGGAGGGGAATCATTTCTCTCAGCTAAATGGGGTGTTTTCTGTCAGAATACAAAAGCCTAAATAGTCAAGGTACCCCAAAGTCCTTGTAGTTCAATGATGACTGAAAAGGCCATAAGAGAACAGTGGAAGAGGACTGCTCCATCATGCCTAGGAGCTGGGGGACATGTGGCTCCACTTCTCTTGGAGTGGAAGGAGCTTGGGAGCCAGAGACAGAAACTATGGGCTCCAGGTGGACTCTGCCACTTCCTTCCAGGGGCACTTTTAAGGTTTGCAAGACCTTCTCCTCAGAGCAACTAATTAAAACAGACAGTGCAAGGGTTAGGGCACTCATTTTTACGGAGGGGAAACTGAGACTCAGAGAGAATATTATTAATGATAATATGCAACATGGACCACAGCCACCCCCAGTCACTTAAGGGCCAATCAGGAGTGGCATGTCATCTCAAAGAGCAAGGGTTCAGAGTGCCTGTCACCTTTGGGCCTAATTGTAGACTGGATTAACTTGGTATCCTCATGCTATGGAGTCTCACCACCACCAAATTCCCTCTCCAGTCTTCTCAGGCATTCTTGCCATGTAACTTCAGTTCACCCAGTCCAGCAAATCAACCTGTAGGGATAGGGAATGGACCAGTGATTTCAACAGTGGAGGGATGCCATTGATGTAAGGAACTGCTAATGAGGAAACTTCCCTCTACCAATACCGGTCTTCAACTGTTCTCCAATGTAGAGTTTTAGCAAGTTCTTGGGGACACTAAGAGGACAAGTGACTTACCCAGGGTTTCCTAGCCACAAAGTAAGAGGCAGAGCTTGAATCCAGATCTTCCTATCTCTGAGGTCAGACTTGCCCTAATATTAATGCTGCAATTCACAGATCTAACACCGCACCAAATTATGCTGCCTTGTTTTACCTCATCTGTAAAATGGAAAGAATCATATCAGTGTATCTTATCTTATCTCCCAAGGTCCCTTTAACCTCATAAGTGGATCTGGCCAGTTCCCTTGGGCACTCTCTCTCTTGCTGACCTTCAGCTACTTCATCTGGAGGCAATGGAGATTGTCATAACTCTTGCCCTTCCTACCGACTTCCAGCATTGGTGAGAGGATAGTGTTTGTCATCTGCAAAGGGTTTGAGAAGCAGAGGCTTCCTATCTCTCTGCCCAGGCAATGGGTCAATTTCTGCCCCTAGAAGATGCAGCCTTGGATTCTCCTGGGAACATTTGACCACAGCCTCCCCAGAACTGGAGGAGACCTTGGGTTTGAGAAGGCTATGGTACCCAAGCACCAGCTAGAGGGAGACAAGCTACTGACAACTCCCCTTTCATTTTTCTAAGTTTTTAAACAGTCCTTTTTCCAGAAGCAAGAGGGCTGAGGAGAGAGAGCATTGAGTGTGAAGCCAGAGGAGCTGAGGTCAAATGAGGAGAGATCACAGTAGAGTAAGAAGAACCCATGCTCTAGGGTCCACCACTTGCTATCTAGATCACCTTCAACAAGTGACTTCATCAGTCAACAAATATTAAGTTTTTACTATGTGTTAGGCACCGAGAATACAAAAGGAAAGCTCTTTGTCTTCAAAGATTAAATAAGGGAGTAAATAAGTAAATATACAGTCCAACTGGTAAATACAAAGGTGGGTGGAGGTCCAAACAGGCAGAAGCTGGGGAAAGAAAGGCCTCACAAAGGAGATGCTGTTTGAGTTGAACTTGGAAGGAAATTAAGTGTTCTAAAGAGGGGATGAAAAGAGGAAAAATATTCCCAGTCAGAAGCGCGGCCAGTGCAAATGCGTGGGGACTGGAGATGGAGTGTATGCAGGAGGGCCGGCACATAAACCATATGGGCTGGATCCTAGAGTATTTGATGTGAGGATGCAGTAAGCCTCAAAAGGGAGGCTGGAGCCAGATGGTGAAAGGTTTAGAGTGCCAAAGATTTTACCTTTCTGGGCTCATTTCCTTCTCTGTAAAATGAGAGGGGTTGAACCAGATGACCATTAAGGCCTACATATTGATATTCCTCTGCACCCCCAGGCCCCCAGAGCTAGGCAGTGGAAGGATTCCTTGGTTCAGACCAAACCTTTCCTTTGGGTAGGCAGTTCCCAGCATGGAAGCTCCCTCCACTGCCACATCTTAGCAGCTAGTCTGTGACTAAAATGACTTGTCATGATCCCATAGCTACTGTGCTGAGAGGGGCTCAAGAGAGCCCATTCTTACATTTTCGGTACCTCAGAAATGAGCAAATGCTTTACCTCAGGGCTTCATTAGGTTGTTAATTTCTAGACTTAAGAAAATGGTGTAAAAAATGTAAATAATGTAGATTAAACTTGAAAGTGTGTTGTGGGTATTTTTTTTCCTAGAGGGCCAGTCGTTAAACATTTACTAGCTTATTCCTGTTATTATGTGTCAAAGACCCAAGTCTTTCCAGTGTAACAATATTACAATAATTAACTCATTTTTGCTGTTGAGCAGTCATTTTCAGTTGCGTCTGCCTCTCCATGACCCCATTTGGGGTTTTCTTGACAAAGATATTAGAGTGGTTTGCCATTTCCTTCTCCAGCTTATTTTACAGATGAGGAAACTGAGGCAAATAGGCTGAAGTGATTTGCCCAGGGTCACACAGCTAGTAAGTGTCTGAGGCCTGATTTGAACTCGGGAAGATGAGTCATTTTTATTCTTTTTAGGGGAAGATGAGGTTTTTTTTTTACTTCAGGTGTGGCACTCTATCCACTGCAGTGCCATCTAGCTGCCCTTAAAAATTCATTTTTTAGCATAAGGGAAATATAATGACTCCTTGGGGACACATGTGCTCCTCCTTTATTGCTTCATAGAGTTTATAGTAAAGGAAAAGTTAGGAGTATAATCATACTTACTCTTAACTTTCATTTAGAAAAATTGCTAAATTCAGGAAGAAGTTGGGAATCTGCCTTAATTTACATTTATATTTCTATTTATTTCCAGCTACTCCCTGGCCTGTTTATGGCTGAGGCAAAATTCAGGTTACCAGAAGTGTTTGGGTAAAAAAGCAATACCAGGAGGGGAAGTTGGGGAAATAGGAGAGCCTTTCTTGGAACTGTCCTCCTTCCTTAAGGAAATAGCCACAGTGGGTGTTACCAGCTCAGGTCTTCTGCTTGGAGCTGCCTGAGGGCCTATGACAGATACAGGATCTCTGCCTTCTCTGTCAAGCTAAGTATTACTTTCCTCTCTTCTCTGAGATCTGTCCTATGTTTCTGATTCTTTTAGGCACACATCTGCATGGCCTCACTTTTTTACCTCTATTGCCAGACCTTCAACATCTCCTAGGTTCCCTCATTTCCCAACATCTCCCTCCCTCATTTGATAGAGGTGCCACAGGGCATTACCATCTCCCTCAGCCAATCAGAACAGATTTCCTGTGACCCCTAGTTGAATTAGCTTTGATTGATTCAAGGAGGTGCTCAGACCTTTGGTACCTCGTCCAGATTGATTGATATGATCAATAAATGTTCTTACACGACAAAGGTAATTACTTTTAAGTGGAGGAGGCCAGTCAATGGCTCCTATTCTTACACTGACTCTAAGGCCAATGCTATTTACACTATATCATTTTTAACAGGCTTTGAAAAATGACCAAGCTCTGGTCATTCATTCACTTCCTTCAACAAATATATACCATGTATAGAGCACTGTGCATTAAGGGACGTGCAAAGTCAAGGTGGTCTTTGGATGCAGAAATCTGGAGCAATCCACAGAATGTGGAGGTGCTCATCACTCTCTGGGGTGGTTGGATTTGGGGGCCATAACAGTTCTTGAATTCACTCTACTAAGGCATGGCGAGGTTGGGATCTGGATAGAATGTAAAGTTCTTGAGGGTAGGGATTGTCACGTTGTTATCTTTGTATCTCCAGTACCTTGTACATAGTTTTCCTTAAGGAAAAGAAACAGAGGCTGTGATTTCATTGGTCTAAGGAACTCCCTGATGACGAAGCTCCCTCTACCAATAAAGATTGGTACCTTCTCTGTAACTTACAGTCAAAGAGAATTGCCTAGAGGACTGAGGGGTTAGGTGACTTGTCCAGGGTCACATGGCCAGAATGTGTGGGATTTGAACCCAGGGCTTCCTGACTCTCTCTCTCTCCCCCACACCACAATTCTTCTCTAATGCATTTAATCAAGTATCGTTATGTATCATATGTAAGTGACTAACTCTTTCAGAGCCTCAATTTCCCTATCTATAAAAAGGGAAGGATGATACATGTATTCCTTGCCTTGCCTTGCAGGGCAAGTAGGAAGAAAAGGCTTTACGAACTGCCGATTACCAGGCACAGTTGCACTCATGCACCATTAGGGGCAGTGTGATCACAGATTCATTTACAGCAGCCTTTCGAGAGTTGATGCATATATACGAGCATTGCCTTCCAAACAGTTCCCTTTGGGGGCCAAATACTATTCCCTCAGTGTGTTCAGTCCTGTCTGACTCTTCATGACCCCATTTGGGATTTTCTTGGCAGAGATACTGGAGTGGTCCGCCATTTCCTTCTCCAGCTCATCTGACAGATGAGGAAACTGAGGCTCAAAAGTGAATTGCCCACAATCCCACAATAAGTAAGTTACAGGTTGAATCATTGTTGTTGAGTTTTTTCAGCCACGTCTGATTCTTCTTGACCTGATTTGGGGCTTTCTTGGCAAAGATACTGGAGTGCTTTGCCATTTCCTTCTCCAGATCATTTTATAGATGAGGAACTGAGGCAAGCAGGGGTGAAGTGACTTGCCCAGGGTCACACAGCTAGTAACTGTCTGAAGCCAGATTTGAACTCAGGAGAAGCAGTCTTCCTGACTCCAGGCCTGGGGCTCTATCCACTGCAGCACCACCTAGTAGCCCCAGTGTAGCCATGCTGAGAACATGGCTTCCTGGGCTCCTGTATGGGAGGCAGGTACAGAACCTCAGAATATCATGATCTGCCTCTCGGCCTAATCACTGAGTCACCACACTGGCCTCAGATGGAAGGCAGTATGATGCCACAAGGGAAAGGAAAGCTTCCATCTTACAATCATAAGAAAAGGGTTCAAAAAGGGGACAGGGTCAAGGGAGAAAACTCAATAAAGGGGGAGGGGTCGTGAAGGAGCAAAATATAGTTAGTCTTTCACAACATGAGTATTGTGGAAGGGTTATACATAATGATACACATGTGGCCTATGTTGAATTGCTTGACTCCTTGGGGAGGGTGGGTGGGAAGGGAGGAGTGGGGAGAATTTGGAACTCAAAGTTTTTAAAAACAGATGTTCAAAAACAAAAAAAAATAAAAAAAATAAGAAGTAGAAAAAAAAGAAATGGGTTCAGATTCACCTTTGTATACTTTCTGTGTGACCTTGGGCAAGTCATGAATTTCCTTCATCATCAGTTTCTTCTACTACAAAATGAGGGGGTTAGACAAGCTGGTCTCTGAGATCTCTTCAGTTCAAAGTCTGTGGTCCTACGATCTTATGTGTGACCTTGGCCAAGGCACTTCATTGTCTAGGCCTCATTTTTCTGTAAAATGAGGAGATCTGACTAGAAAGCCTTGAAATTCCCCCTGCACAGCTCTATGTCTGTGACCTGACTGTAACCTTGGGTAAGTAACCTCTCTTGGCCTCAATTTCCTCTTCTATCAAACGAGATGGTTGGACAAGATGGCCTCTGAGGTGTACCTTTGCTGCTCTAGATCTAAGATCCTGTGAGTAAACTTGGACAAGTCAATTCAGTTCCATGGGACTCAGTTTCCTCATCTGTAAAATCAAGGGCTTGGACTGAATGGCCTTTGAGGCCCCTTCCAAATCCTACAGTCTCTACAATCCCCAAGATTCCCTACAATCTTTGGGTGGCCTGGTATCAATTATTTCCCTACCTAAGCTTTCATCTCTGTAAAATGAAGAGGTTGGCCAAGTCTAGAGCTATGAACCTATGTGTGACCCCACACAAGTCACTTCCCCTTTCTGGGCCTTACTATTTATACTCTGACTTCTGAGGTCTTGACTTATATGTCTAGATCTTGGAACCTATGTGTGACATCAAACAAGTCACATTATGTCTATGGAACTCAGTTTCCAATTTATAAAATGAGGAAGGTGGGCCAAATGGTCTCTGAGGTATCTTAAAGGAGTAGATTTATGAATATTTGACTTGGATCAGGTCATTTCAACTCCATGAGACTCAGTTTCCTCTTCTGTAAAATAAGGGGGTTGGACCCAATGGTCTCTGAAGCTCTGCCCAGCTCTGAAGCAAGGATCCAATGTGTGTGGAACTTTAGCAAGGTCTCTTAGTTATCTTTCATCTCTAGAACTAGGATCCTATGGGTGGTACTGGCAAAGTCACATAATCTCCATGGGCCTCAGTTTCCCCTCTTTGGAATATAAGGTGCTTGGACCAGATGGCTTTTTGGATCCTTTATAAGTCTATGTTTAGCATCATATAAGTCACCTTGGGTAAGTCGCTTCATTCTTCTGGACCTCAGTTTACTCCTCAATAAAATCAGGGGGTAGCCCCTGAGGCCTATTTTTTAGCTCAGCCTCTAGGATACTATGTGTAACACTGAAGAAGAAATCTTAGTTTCCTGGGCCTCAGTTTCCCCCTCCATAAAACAATATGGCCTCTTAGGGCTCCTCCCATTCTAGCGCTATGATCCTATGCATAATGCTGCCCCAGGTATTCCATCTTGCGGAGCAGCAGTCTTCTCTTCTGTAACATGAGAAGTTTGGACTTTTGGGGTCCCTGACAACTCAATGTCTAGAAACATAAGAATAACCCTAGATAAATCACTTCACCTCTCTGGGCCTCAGTTTCCTTCTCTGGAAAATAGGAAAAGGGACAATACGGTCTCTGAGGTCCCTTATACCTTAAAATTTAAGAATATATTTGGCTCTTGAGCAAGTAATTTTGCTTCCCCAGGCCTCAGTTTACTCCTTGGAAAATAAAGTGGTTAGACCAGAAGACTTCTGAGGTTCCTTACATATCTAAGTCTAGGATTATATGACTGGTCCTAGCTAAGTCCCTTCATTTCTCTGGGCCTCAGTTTCTAATTCCGTAAAACAATGTAGTTCTACTACATAGCTTCTGAGGTCCCTTACACATTTAAGTCTAGGATTATATGAGTGGCCCTGGCTAAGTCATTTCATTTCTCTGGGCCTCACTTATATCTTTTACAAAATGGCATGAAATTGTTTCTCTGGTCCCCCTCTTCATCTCAAGATCAAGGACACAATTTGTGCCCTTAACAAATCACTTCAACTGCCTGAACCTAAGGTCTCCAATCCCTCAAGCTCTATGACATTTTGTGGCATGGTATCAGCCACTTCATTGCTTGGTGCCTCAGTTTCCTTCTCTGTAAAATAAGGCAATTCTACTGCATGGTTTCTGTGTTCCCTTATGGATGTATGTCTAGAAGCTAATGAGTGACCCTGGATAAGTCATTTCCTTGGTTCCCAGATTCCTCCTCTGTAACATGAGGGAATTAGACCCAGTGCTCCCTAATTATGTTGTTTAGCCATCTTTTTTCAGTCACGTCTGACTTTTCTGTGACCCCATTTGGGGTTTTCTTGGCAGAAATACTGAAGTGGTTTGCCATTTTCTTCTCCAGCTCACTTTACAGATGAGGAAACTGAGGCAAACAGTGTTAAGTAACTTGCCCAGGGTCACATAGCTAGCAAATGTCTGAGGATGGATTCGAACTTAGGAAGATGAATCTTTCTAGTTCGAAGTCCAACATCCTATCCACCACAGGACCACCTACCTGCCCCTTAATGCCTCCCGCTAAATTTCAAGACCAATGGTACTATGTGACTTGCCCAGGGTCAGATGGCTAATATGATTTTCAGCCTGGATTTGAACTCATTTTTCCTGATTCCAAGCCCAGGCCTGTATCTACTGGGTCACCTAGCTGCCTGGTCATTTCATCTCTATGGGTCTGTTTCCTACCCTTTAAAAAGATAGGTAGATGGTCTCTGAGGAAAGGCTCTTATGGCTCTAGGGCTAGGATCTCTCTGTGACCTTGGGACATTTACTTTCCTCTCTGGTGCCTCAGTTTCTTTTTTTGTCAAATAAGGGGTTTGGGCTAGAAAACCTCTGAGGTCTCTTTCAATTCTGGAGCTAGGATTCTGTGTGTGACCTTGGACAAGTCCCTCCCCCTCCCTGGGCCTCAGTTTCCTTTTTTGGTCAAAAAAGAGGTTTGGGCTAGAAAACCTCTGAGGTCTCTTTCAATTCTGGAGCTAGGATTCTGTGTGTGACCTTGGACAAGTCCCTCCCCCTCCCTGGGCCTCAGTTTCCTTTTTTGGTCAAAAAAGAGGTTTGGGCTAGAAAACCTCTGAGGTCTCTTTCAATTCTGGAGCTAGGATTCTGTGTGTGACCTTGGACAAGTCCCTCCCCCTCCCTGGGCCTCAGTTCCTTTTTTGGTCAAAAAAGAGGTTTGGGCTAGAAAACCTCTGAGGTCTCTTTCAATTCTGGAGCTAGGATTCTGTGTGTGACCTTGGACAAGTCCCTCCCCCTCCCTGGGCCTCAGTTTCCTTTTTTGGTCAAAAAAGAGGTTTGGGCTAGAAAACCTCTGAGGTCTCTTTCAATTCTGGAGCTAGGATTCTGTGTGTGACCTTGGACAAGTCCCTTCCCCTCCCTGGGCATCAGTTTCCTCCTCTGTGAAATGAGGTGGCTTAACCAGCTGACATTTGGGGTCCTTTCCAGTTTGGGATCTAGCATCCGACGACTTTTGTCTGCCTCCAAAGTTTGATGGTTTCCCAGAATTACCGAGTTGGAAAGATCTCGGGACCATCCAGTTCATCAAAGTTTCCCTCTGAGGGTGTCCCCTGCAGTAAATGCTCAGCTAAGCTTTACTTCCAAGCTATAGTGATGGGGAGGTCAGTACTCCCATAGGCAGCCCCTTCTGTCCCTCCATAATGCTCCTCATTCGCGCTTCCTTATACTAACTTCACCTCTGACCCACTGTAACTTGAATGCCATTCTGGTTAATTAAACAGGATTTTAGCATGCACCTACCATGTGGTCATTACTATGTAGCCAGGGACAGATGGGTGGCCCAGTGGAAAGGAAGACCTGAGTTCAAATCTAGCCTCAGACACTTACTAGCTCTGTGACCCTGGGTAAGTCACTTCACCTCTGCTTGCCTCAATTTCCTCATGTGTAAAAAAGGACATAATAATAGAACCTATGTTCCAGGGTGTTAGAAGATCAAAGGAGAAAATGCTTGTCAAGTGCTTTGTAAGTGGAGGACTTTAAATGCCACACAGAGGACTTTTTTTTATCCTGGAGGCAATAGGGGAGGCAATGAAGACTTTTGAGCACCTGGATGACAGTCAGATCTGTGATTTTAGGCTTTTTGGCTGCTGTGGAGAAAGGGGTAGAGAGCGGGGAGAGATTGGAGCTGAGGAAACTGACTGGGAGGGGACTGTGATGGTCAAGGAGAGAAGTGATCAGGACTTGGATGACGGAAGGGTGTGTGAATGAGAGAAGGGACCCTGGGAGGGATGGGGTGGGGAGAATCCTGGAGAAGAGAAGGAGAAGGAGCAGTCAGAGGAGAATTGAGAGGCAGATCACTATGGCAAGGAGGAGGAAGAGGAAGGGGAGGAGGGGGAAGAAAAGGAGAAGAAAGGTGGGAGGAGGAAGATGAAGACAAGGAGGTGAGGAGGGAGAGGAAGAGGAGGAGGAAGAGGAGGAGGAAGTGGGGAGGAGGGAGAGGAATAGGAGGAGGAGGAAGAGGGGGAGGAGGTGAGGAGGAGGGAGAGGAATAGGAGAAGGAAGTGGGGAGGAAGGAGAGGAAAACGAGGAGGACGGAGAGGAATCAGGATGTAGCCAACAGTGTTAAAAACCACAGAAAGGCCAAGAAGGAGGAGCCTATAGCTTCTGTGGCTCCTCTTGCCTTCAATACTGAACCCTTCCCAATGTGGTAGTCCCAGTCTATGGTCTGAGGGTGCTTCTCTTCCCCTCTCCATCCCACCCCACTCCCCTTTATGATCCAGCCAGACTGGCCATCCTCTTTGGGAGGCACCATGAAGACCTGACTCCTATCCCATCTCAAACACTTCCAAGCTGAGTGACCCTGTGCAAATCACTTCCTTTCTCTGTACCTCAGTTTCCTCATCTGTAAGATGAGGGGGGTTGGCCTCAATGGCCTCTGAGGTCTCTTCCTGCCCAAGATCTGGGGCCCTCTGTATCTTTGTGCATGTTCTTCTTTCCCTCTCTCCTATGTCTCAAATGCAATCCTTCCTCATCTTGCCCTTAAGAAAATCTTAAACCCTCTTCAAAGGACACCTCAGATGCTTCCTCCTCCATGAGAGAAGCCTTTCCTGACCCCCCCTCACATGCACACACACACACACACACACACACACACCCCACAGTTCTTAGCATTCTTGAAATTGTTTTGTCATTTCTTCAATCTTGCATGGGTCCAAGCGTTGGAGGTGGGCAACTCTCTCTTGGCCCCCCAACCCCCCCACCTCCAATGGACTGAAAGAGTCAAAGGAAACCAGACCCCCTGAATTCTTTGCCACTGCCTGATGCTCTCTGCCTCCTATGCATGAGTGATGCTTTAGAGATAGGAATGGTAAGCCGGAGGGGGAAGGGGAGGGGTACTCAGGCATATGAGGGAGAGAGAAGGCTCACAGACGTCAATTTAATTGGCCCCTCAGTCCCCAAGCCAGGGAGAGACAAACATGACTTTCTTCCCTTCCTGGTAAATACATGTGAGCAGACAATCAGTGGTAAATGAACACCTTTCTCCTTTTACTTATCAGCAATTTACATCATCTATCTATGCTTTCAATACTACTGGGAAATATGTCATTTTCCCCTAAATTGATTTTCCTTGCACGGGGTACGTTTCCCCCTCCAGCAAGAGATATTTTCGAAGCAGCAGTGGCTGAAAGCACCTGCTCGTTCAGAGTCTTCCTGCACGAGGGTTACCTCTGTCCCGTATTTACTGTTTATAATGTAAGTGTTTACTGTCCTGAAACAGTGATGAAAAGATAGCCATTTTCCTCATATTTCGGGGTTGTCACGACAGAGACAAAGTTCAAGGGAAAGATTGGTAGATGGAGGCTAATCGATGAGAACAATCTAATTAATTCAGGTGGACTTGCCGCCTGGGTCAATTGAGTCTGATGACTCACAGGCTGAGCTCTGTGTACTAAGCCTTTGAATTCTGTCTATATGTACTGTGCCGCTACACAGGGGCTGCCATTGTACTGGGAGGAAAGGTTCAAAACACTACAGAACTCAAAAAGTACAGCCGCTCCGAGTTGGGAGGGCCTGAGAGGTTGGAGTCCGACCCCTGGCATCAATGCATTCATGATGCAGCACTTATTTTCAAAAAGCTTGGTAAGGCTCGTCAATAGATAAGCGACCCACATCCAGCCTTCTTATTAAACAAACACATTAGGTTCAGTGTAACCAAGAGGTTTCTGGTACTTTATAATAGGCTTTCTAAGTGCTTATCCTTCCAATCAAATGGGGGCCCTTCCAAACAGGTCACCCCTACACCGGGGAGGTCAGGAGCCCTTCCCTCGGTGCAGCCAAAGACAGAGCACAGGACTGGGTGCTAGAAGTTCTGAGCATTTGTAAACAAAAGTCCCCAACATCCCTTCTGTGCCCCTGCTCCTCCTCTGTCACTTACTAGCTGTGTGACTATGGGCAGGCCTCTTTCCCTCTCTGGGTATCATTTGTAAAATGAAGATCATAAAACCTGGGCTGTCTCAACTTCCTCCTGGGGTTGGTATGAGCAAAGTATTTTATAAACTTTCAGGTACTGTATAAATGTGCGATATCATCCCTGGCAAAATGAAGAGATGGAAAGCCACTTAGGTGAATTTGACAGGTGGTAACCAATTCCATTCAGTAGGATGGAATTTAAGAGGCACAAATAGAAAATCCTGAGCTTGTATTAAAAACGCAATCAATATGGCAAGTAAAGAACGGCTGTCGGAGTTTGAAAAAGCTCTGGTTTTTCATACACAGTATTTATTCAACAAGCTGTCTCTGCCCTGCCAACTTTCCTCCTGCCCCATATCAGGAGTCTTCTGTGCCTGAAATCTTCCCAGCTCAAAATGTCCAGTTTCCAGGCTAATTGACCCCTCCCAGAAGTGGAAAAATCAATCAGATAGCTGAGCAGACCCCTCCCCATACACACACACACTCCTTCCTCCACATTTGGCCTTCCTCAGTTTCCCCAAGCTGTCTTGATGCATGGGGTGATAATCACTCAGGAGACCCTCTCACCCAACTGGCAAGAGCTTGGTGTATCAATGTAACAAGTGCTGGCTCCGGCCTCTTGCAAGGCCTCCTCCTACCTCAGAGTGAAGACCTTTGTGCCTGAGGATCTCTGCTGGCATCCTTGACTCTATCATTTCTCTCTGCCCAGCTTTATGGCTCTGATCTGTTGCTCCAGTTTGAGGGTCCAATGGTGCCCTAATTTGGAAGGTGTTAGATGAAGCCCAGTTCAGAGTGATGGGGTGCTGCCCAAGCCTCCTTCTCTTGTCCTTGTCTCCCTCCATGTGGTCCTTGGGTGTCTCTTCAGTTTTATCATCTAGCTTTCCTTTAAAAGTATAAAATAAAAGAGGTTCTTAACCTTTCTTTGTGTTATGGGCCTCTCTGGCTATCCAGTGAAAGCTATGGACCTCTTCTTAGGATAATCTTGTTAAATAATTGAAGGAAATATTCAATTTCAGTCAGAGGCTAGTGAAAATAAAGATGTTTATATACTTAAAATATATAACACAAATGTATACATGTATATACATGTATATGTATAAAAATGCACACACACATATATGTGTGCATATATATATACACGCACACACATATGTATATATCCAAGTTCACAGGCCCCCTGAAATTCATCAATAAACCCCTAGCAAAAAGTCCTTGGCCTATCTATTGTTCCCAGCATCAACTGATTAATTGGATTCTAAATCTAGAGTTCAAAGACACATCCAAAGCTGTCCCATCCATCCTGGTCCTTTTACAGATTAGGTATTGAAAAGGAGGTAGAGTGACTTGCCCAAAGTCTCACAGCTATTAGAGGCAGGATTTGAATGCAGGCCTCAGACTCCAGAGTCACTACTCTCTTGCCACTGCCCTGCACTATGCTGCCCTCTCTGAAAAGAAACCTCTACCTTGGAATCTGCCTAGCCAACATTTTACAGCTGAGGAAGCCAGAGCCGAGAGAAGGCCGGTGACTTAGCCCAGGTCACAGAGATAGTAAATATCACAGGAGAATTTCACCTCCAGGTGCTCAGATTCTGGAGTCAATCTTGGACCTAACAGGTGTCTGGAGTACAAGAACTATGAGGCACTCAGTGAAGTACAAACTTCATGAAGCAGCCTAGAAAGTGAAATTGGCCTGAGGCAGTCTTGTTTTTGGAGGGGGGAGGGCCAGGCAATTGTGGTTAAGTGACTTGCCCAAGGTCACACAGCTAGAATGTGTCAAGTGTCTGAGGCCGGATTTGAACTCAGATCTTCCTGACTTCAGGGCCAGTGCTCTACTCACTGAGCCACCTAGCTGCCCCTCTGAGGTAGTCTTAATAATAGCACTATGATGGCCAGAGGGAGAGAGGTGCACGTCCCACTGAACTCTGTCCTGTTCAGACAAGAGTTGGAGAACTGGGTTTAGTCCTGGGGGGCCACATGTTAGGAAGAAGATTGACACACCAGAGCCTTTTGGGAGGAGAGAAGGAAAAACTTCCCAGCAATCAGAGTGGTCTAAAAATAGCTGCTTCAGAAGGTAGTGAGCTACCCAATTACGAAAGTCTTCATGCTGGGGTTGCTTTTTTATTTTATTTTTTGATAAGATTAGTGATTTTCTCTATATGGGGATCTTCCAATGCACCTTCTTTGTCTGTGTAACCTATATATGGTCTTAAAGAATTGCTTGTGCACTTGCCCAGGGTCATGCAATGGAGAAGGGTCAAGGGATTCTATGATTTTAGTTGTCTCACCTCAGACAAGGCACTTAATCATTCTCCATGTCTGTAAAATGGTCCAGATAGTAATGCACTACCTATCACCCAGGGCAATTAAGGTATAGAGTGACGTAGGGATCAGGACACAGAGCTTCTCCTCTCCAGCTGAGCTTCAGACTGGCTGGGAAACATCAGACTAGAGGTTTTCGAACTCTGGGCATGCCTGAGGAGATAGCTCATCAAATGCCCGTAAGATCTGTGTTTATGCCACCAGACTGGGGCATCGATCTGTCTTAATGAGCTACCAGCGTGGGATGACCATGTTTTTCAAGTTACAAAGCTTCACCCCAGCAGTTTGTGGGGCTCAGAACACACAGAACAGATTGACCAATTGAATATATATTATTCAGACTTTGATTAAACAGGCCAATTGACCTACCATAGAAGTCCACCTGAATTAATTGGGTTTCTCCATTGATCAGCTCCCCAATTACCTAATTCTACTTTGCACTCTGCCTCTGTTGTGACAGGTTCTAAAGCATTATGAAAATAGCGATTTTTTTTCATTACCATCCCATAGAGGAAATACTTCCACCATCAACAATGAATCACAGACAGAGCCCTCCCCGAGTAGACAATGAGCAAAGGAAGAATAGATTTCACCGAGTTAGTTTACCAGGGGCAAATCAATGCGTGGTGTCCATTTTCCGTTAGGTCAAACGGAAGAGCCACATCCCTTAGAAACTGGGTTCATGTGGGTTACCATCGACAGCACCAATCCCACGCACGTCAGCAGGAGACAAAGAGTGCTAGCAGGGACAGAGGGAAGCCTGAGATGACCCAGTGCAACAGGAAGTCCAGAAGCTTCGATGCAGTCTCTAGCTGTGCCACAAGCTCTCTATGACAAGTCACTTCCAATAGCTGGGCCTCAGTTTCCCCATTTGTATAACAAAGAGATTGGGTCACTTCCAGGTTATTCTATGTTATAAGATCCTTTCTTGGGCTAGCCTCCTATATCCTAATGTCTCTAGCATTCAATGTTCTACAATCTAACGCATATTACAGCTCTGAGTCTATGAGCTTAGGAATCTTAGGCAATGGAATTGTTTAGCCCAGACCAGAGAAGAAACAGGATCAGTCTTCCATATTTAAAAGCTTATCATGGGGAGAAGAGATAATAAACTAAAAATTCAAAGTTCACATATGGCCTCAGACACTTACTAGCTATGCGACCTTGGGAAAGACATTAAACTTCTGTCTGCCTCAGTTTCCTCATCTGTCAAATGAGGATAAAAATAGCACCTGCCTCCTAAGATTGTTCTGAGGATCAAATGAGATCATATTTGGACAGCACTTTGCTAACCTTAAAGCACTATATAAATATATAATAATAACAACAACAACAATAATAGTAATAACAATAAAAAACACAGCCCTAGAGCTGGAAGACCATTTAGAGATCATCTAACTCAACCCCCTCCTTTTGCAAAGAAGAAAACTGTGGTCCACAGAAAGAAGTGAATTGTCCAAGGTCACACAGATAAAAAGTAGTAGAGTCAAATTTTGAACCCAGGTTTTCTGACTAAAAATGGAAGGGTTCTTTACACCATACCACCCTATCTCTCTGACTCAGATTACATTTGTTACATATATCCCCAGAGGGTAGAATTCAGAGCGAGCAATCAATAAGCATTTATTAAGTGCCTACTATGTGTAGGACACAATGCACATGTATTAAGCACCTACACAGTGCTAGATGCTAGGGAGACCAAAATGAAACAATCCCTGCCCTACGGGAGTTTCCGTTCTCTGGGTAGGGAGAAGGGGTTTCAATATGTCCACAGATAAGTCAATACAGGATGTATGCCAAAGAAATGCACAGTGATGAAACACTGACAACTGAGGCCTCTTGGCACTTGTGAAGGGCCTTGAACGAAGCTGGGGGTTCCAAGAGATGGAGGAGGTAAGAATGAGCAAAGCTGGAAAAGACCCAAGACAACACAGATCTCAACTGCCTGCTATATGCCAGAATCTCCTCTGGAATATTCCTGACAACGTGGTCATCCAGCCTCTGATTAATTACCTCTAGTCATGGGGAGTTCACTCCCATTACATCTTTGGACAGCACAAATTGGTAGAAAATTTTTTTGTATTGGGCTGAAATCTGCCTTCCTGTAACATTCATTGACCACCCCCTAGATCTGCGCTCTAAGAACAAGGTTAATCTCTCTTCCACTCTCTCCCTAATCTCCAATGTCTCTCTGTCTACTGGCTCTTTACCTACCATCTGCATACATACCCAGGTCTCTCCCAACCTTAAGAAACTTTCACTTGATTCAGTCATCCCTCCTAGCAATCATCCTCCTTTTCTCACCTCTCTTTCTTGGCCGAATCTCTTGAGAAAGCAGTCTACACTCAATGCCTCCACTTTCTCTCCTTTCACTTTTATTTTTTTTAAATTAAGATTTTTTTTATTTTTAGTTTACAGGACTCAGTTCTGCAAGTTTTTGAGTTCCAGATTTTCTTCCCCTCCCTCTCCCCTCCCCCTCAAGATAGCATGGAATCCAATATATCTTCTACATATACCTTCGCATTAAACTTATTTACACAATAGTCAAGTTGTAAAGAAGAATCATGACCAATGTAATGAATCATGAGAAAGAAGAAACAAAACCAAAATAAAAGAGAAATAAAAGGAGAGCAAGTAGTTTGCCTCAGTCTGCATTCAGAGTTCATAGTTCTTTCTCTGGATGTAGATAGCTCTCTCCATCATGAGTCATTTGGAGTTGTCTTTGATTCTTGTATTGCTGAAAAGTGCCAAGTCTATCAACATTAGTCATCACAGAATCAATATATCTGCGGTAGTGTACGATATTCTCCTGGTTCTACTCTGCTCACTAGGCATTATGTCATATAGGTTTTACCAGGTTATTATAAAGTCTGTATCTTCCCCATTTCTTTTTTTCTTTTATTTAATTTATTTATTATTTTATTTTTAGTTTTCAGCATTGATTTTCACAAGAGTTTGAATTAAAAATTTTCTCTCCATTTCTACCCTTCCCCACACTCCAAGATGGCATATATTCTGGTTGGCCATTCCCCCGTCAGCCCTCCCTTCTGTCACCCCACTCCCTCCCATCCCCTTTTCCCTTACTTTCTTGTAGGACAAGATAGCTGTCCATGCCACATTGCCTGTATATCTTATTTTGTAGTTGCATGCAAAAACTTTTTTTTTGAACATCTGTTTTTAAAACTTGGAGTTCCAAATTCTTTCCCCTCTTCCCTCCCCACCCACCCTCCCTAAGAAGACAAGCAATTCAACATAGGCCACATACGTATCATTATGTAAAACTCTTCCACAATACTCATGTTGTAAAAGACTAACTATATTTTGCTCCTTCCTAAGCTAACCCCCTTTATTGAATTTTCTCCCTTGACCCTGTCCCTTTTTGAAAGTGTTTGTTTTTGATTACCTCCTTCCCCTATCTGCCCTCCCTTCTATTGCCCCCCTTTTATCTTCTTCCTCCTTCTTTCCTGTGGGGTAAGATACTCAGTTCAGTGTGTATGTTATTCCCTCCTCATGTCAAATCCAATGAGAGCAAGATTCACTCATTCCCCCTCACCTGCCTCCTCTTCCCTTCCTACAGAACTGCTTTTTCTTGCCACTTTTATGTGAGATAATTTACCCCATTCTATCTCTCCCTTTCTCCCTCTCTCAATATAATCCTCTCTCATCCCTTAATTTTATTTTATTTCTTTAGATATCATCCCTTCATATTCAACTCACCCTGTGCCCTCTGTCTCTCTATATATGTATATTCCCTTCAGCTACCCTAATACTGATGTCTCATGAATTATACACATCATCTTTCCATGTAGGAATGTAAACAAAACAGTTCAACTATAGTAAGTCCCTTATGATTTCTCTTTCTTGTTTACCTTTTCATGCTTCTCTTGATTCTTGTGTTTGAAAGTCAAATTTTCTATTCAGCTCTGGTCTTTTCATTGAGAAAGCTTGAAAGTCCTCTATTTTATTGAAAATCCATATTTTGCCTTGGAGCATGATACTCAGTTTTGCTGGGTAGGTGATTCTTGATTTGAATCCTAGCTCCATTGATCTTCAGAATATCGTATTCCAAGCCCTTCGATCTCTTAATGTAGAAGCTGCTAGATCTTGGGTTATTCTGATTATGTTTCCACAATACTCAAATTGTTTCTTTCTGGCTGCTTGCAGTATTTTCTCCTTGATCTGGGAGATTTCGAATTTGGTGACAATATTCCTAGGAGTTTTCTGTTTGCTGTCTTTTTCAGGAGGTGATTGGTGGATTCTTTCAATTTCTATTTTACCCTCTGGCTCTAGAATATCAGGGCAGTTCTCTTTGATAATTTCTTTGAAGATGATATCTAGGCTCTTTTTTAATCATGGCTTTCAGGTAGTCCAATAATTTTTAAATTCTCTCTCCTGAATCTATTTTCCAGGTCAGTGGTTTTTCCAATGAGATATTTCACATTGTCTTCCATTTTTTTCATTCCTTTGGTTCTGTTTTATAATATTTTGATTTCTCATAAAGTCACTAGCTTCCACTTGCTCCAATCTCATTTTTAAGGTAGCATTTTCTTCAGTGTTCTTTTGGACGCCTTTTCCATTTGGCTAATTCTGCCTTTCAAGGCATTCTCCTCCTCATTGGCTTTTTGGAGCTCTTTTGCCATTTGAGTTAGTCTATTTTTCAAGGTACTATTTTCTTCAGTATTTTTGGGGTCTCCTTTAGCCAGTCATTGACTTGTTTTTCATGGTTTTCTTGCATTACTCTCATTTCTCTTCCCAATTTTTCCTCTATGTCTCTAACTTGCTTTTGCAAATCCTTTTTGAGCTCTTCCATGGCCTGAGACCAGTTCATGTTTTTCTTGGAGACTTTTGATGTAGGCTCTTTGACTTTGTTGGCTTCTTCTGGCTGTATGTTTTGGTCTTTTTTGTCACCAAAGAAAGATTCCAAAGTCTGAGTCTGAATCTCTGTCCGTTTTCACTGCCTGGCCATGTTCCCAGCCAACTTACTTGACTCTTGAGTTTTTTGTTGGGTATGAGTGCTTGTAGAGTATAGACTACTTTGTCCCAAGCTTGAGGGGCTGTGCTGTTGTTTTCAGAGCTATTTCTACCCAGCAAGCTCTGCCACACCAGCGCTACTCCTCCCCCAAGAACCGCCAACTGGGACAGGACTCAGATCTGAGCAGGCTCTGCACTCCTGATTAGATTTGCCACTTAATTCCTCCCACCAGGTGGGCCTGGGGCCAGAAGCAACTGCAGCTGAAGCTCTGTAAGCAGCCTCAGAGTTACTTCACCTCTGCTGGCCCCAGGGAGGTGGCCAAACCTCTAACTCCTTTCACTCTGTTCCCTACAGTTTTTCCCACCAACCTTCTCTGTTGTCTTTGGTGTTTGTGGGTTGAAAAGTCTGGTAACTGCCACAGCTCACTGGTTCAGGGCCCTAGGGCCTGTTCTGCCTGGCTGCCTGTCTGTTTGGTCCAGGCATGGCTCACGCTGGGCTCTGCTCCCCTCTGCTCCCAGTTCCTTGCAATAGACCTTATCCCACGACCATCCAGGCTGTCCTGGGCTGGAGCCCTGCTTCCCTCTGCTATTTTGTGGGTTCTGCAGTTCTAGAATTTGTTCAGAGCCATTTTAAAGGTGTTTGGAGGGACCTTGGGGGGAGCTCACACAAGTCCCTGCTTTCCAGCCACCATCTTGGCTCTGCCTCTCTTCCCCATTTCTTGTAGCACAATAGTATTCCATCATATTCATGTACCACAGTTTTTTCAGTCATTCCCCAATTGATGGGCATCCCCTTGAATTTCAATTCTTTGTTACCACAAAAAAGCTTCTATAAACATTTTTGTACATACGGGTCCCTTCCCCACTTGTGTGATCTCTTTGGGATACAGCCCTAGAAGTGGTAGTGCTAGGTCAAAGGGTATGCACATTTTAAAAGGCCTTTGGGCATAGTTCCAAATTGCTCTTCAGAATGGCTAGATCAATTCACAATTCTGCCAAAAATGTAACAGTGTTCCAATTTTTCCACATCCTCTCCAACATTTTTCATTTTCCTCTTTTGTCATGTTAGCCAGTCTGACAGGAGAGATGTGGTACCTAAGAGTTGTTTTGATTTGCATTTCTTTAATTAATAGTGATTTAGAGCATTTTTTCATATGCCTATAGATATATTTAATTTATTCTTCTGAAAACTGCCTGTTCATATCCTTTGACCATTTATCAATTGGGGAATGACTTGTATTCCTATAAATTTGGCTCAGTTCTCTGTATATTTTAGAGATGAGGCCTTTATCAGAGACACTAGCTGTAAAGATTTTCTCCAATTTTCTGCTTTCCCTCCTAATCTTGGTTGCATTGACTTTGTCTGTACAGAAACTTTTCAATTTAACATAAAAATTATCCATTTTGAATTTTGTAACGCTCTCTATCTCTTGTGTCATGAATTCCTTGCTTTCCCATAAATCTGATAGGTAAACTACTCCTTGCTCTCCCAAATTGCTTATAGTATCAGCCTTTATTCCTAAATCATGAACCTGTTTTGACTTTGTTTTGGTATATGGTGTAAGATATTGGTCTATGCCCAGTTTCTGCCCTACCATTTTCCAATTTTCCCAGCAGTTTTTGTGAAATAGTGAATTCTTAGCCCAGAAGCTGGATTCTTTGGGTTTATTAAAGAGTAGATTGCTATAATAATTGACTACTGCGTCTTGCGGACCTAACGTATTCCACTGATCCACCACTCTGTTTCTTAGCCAGTACTAAGTACTTTTGGTGGCTGCTGCTTTATAACACAGTTAATATCTGGTATGGCTAGGCCACCTTCCCTAGCATTTCTTTTCATTAATTCCCTTGATATTCGGTATCCCTTGTTCTTTCAGATGAATTTTGTTATTCTCCTTTCACTTTTAAACCCTCTGCAATCTGGCCTCATCATTCACAAGAAGCTACTTCCAAGGCATCTAGGTGGTGCAGTGAGTAGAGCACCAGCCCTGGAGTCAGGAGGACCTGCGTTCAAATCTGGCCTCACACACTTGACACACTTACTAGCCATTTGACCTTGGGCAAGTCACTTAACCCCAACTGCCTTGCCTTCCTCCCTCCAAAAAAAGAAGCTACTTACTTTCCAAAGTCACCAATGGCCTTTTCTCACTTCTCATTTTCCTTGACCCTTCTTCTAGAACCTTCATTTTGAGGAAGGCCCTAGGCCAGCCATTCTTCATTCCCCTATGGCTTCATTTGTGACTCTGATTTCACTACCAGCTTCAGTTGCTTTCTCATTCAGGTTGTTCCCCTCCTCCCTATGGCCTCCTCACCCTGGAAGACCCTTTTCCCCATTGGTGAGTTCCTCCCAGATCCTCTATTTTGATGAAGGGCCCAAGGCAGCCACACCTCATTTCTCTCCAGAATCCTTTTCCGATTTCACCATCATGTCCCAGATCAGGTACCTTCTCTCCTCCCCCACAATCAATTTTCAGTTCCCTTTGATGCCTTGTCTTCCTCTGTCAGAATTTAAGCTCCTTGAGGGCAGGGGCTGGCTTGCTTTTGGCTTGTATCTGTATTCCCTAACTGGGGGTGATCCCAAAGGCTCTATCCTGAGCCACCTTCTCTTCTCCATTAATACGATCCTGCTTAATGATCTCATCAGCTCCCTTGTGTTTAATTATTGTCTCAACACAGATGAAGCCCAGATCTATATATCTAGCTTTAACCTCTCTTCTAAGCACCAGTGTCTCCAGCTATCTTTTGAATATCTCAAACCGGATATCTCCCAGACATCACAAATATTACATGTCAAAAGTAGGGCTCATTATCTCCCCCCTAAATCCTCCCCTCTCCCCAATTCTTTAATCCGGTCCAAAGCACAACTGTCCCCTCAGTCACTGGGGCTGGCTACCTTGGCATCATCCTCAATTCCTCACTCATACTCACCACACATATTAAATCTGTTGCCACGTCTTATCATTTCTAACTTTACAACATCTATCATATACATCTCCCTCTCTCTCCACTCACAAGGCAGGCAATAAGCATTTATACAGTGCCTATGAAGTGCCAGGAATTTTACAAATATTATTTCATTTGATCCTCACAACAGCCCTGTGGAGGTAGGTGCTATTATGATCTTTGTTTTATAGATGGAGAAACTGAGGCAGACAGAGGTTAAGTGATTGACTTACTGTAACAACAATGTGGCTTCCTGCTACTGTGGCTGTGTAAGACCAATAACACCAGCACACAGGAGGGCTGCCAGCCTAGGTTCTTTGACCTGCTTTTCTAAGGAAAACAACTTTAAGGGGTTTACACTCTCACTTTAATCAAACATATATGTGTGTGTGTGTGTGTGTGTGTGTGTGTGTGTGTATTCATTCAATTAGTTGAGGAGGAAAAGCCAGCACCATGAACTTCAAAGAGAATACAAACAGAAATTACAAACATACATTGTATTAACAGAACAAATAACACAAACCCGTCTATCCATAGGAATACATAGTTACCAGAGAAGCACCAACATCTGGGTTTATTTTTCAAAGTCAGCAGGCTCCTTAACAATGGCTACCCAGAGTCTCATCTGGTCAAATCACACAACACACTTCCAGTGAGTGAGTGGCCCAAACAAAATGTTAACTTCTGCGTTTATATACCCTGTTCGGGGTCAAAGGGCATCACAACCACGTGACTCGAACCTATGTGAACTAGGCTTTCTTATTCCTTAAGCAGGTCATCAAAGACTCCAGGATTTAATCAAGGAAACAAAGGAACTTGATCACTTTGGTGCTCCAAAAGGGAAAACAGTAAAAAAGTCCCACCTTAATTACCAATATACTTACCCAGGGTCACACAGCTAGTAAGTGATTGAGGCCAGATTTGAACTCAGATTTTCCTAACTCTAGGATCAAGATTCTATTCATTGTATCAAATGCCATAGTCACCACCCTTATCATCTCATCATCTCATACCTAGACTATTATAATAACCTTTTTTTAAAACTCAATTTCTCTCTCTCACCCATGCTGGAAGTACAGTGGACATTCATAGGCCTGATCCTACTGCTGTTTGGTATGGAAGCTTTGACCTGCTTTGTTTCTAATCTGGGCTGGCTCACCCCTCCTTTGACAACTTTGCAGCCCCTGCTAGACTCAGTATAGACATCCAGCTGGCTTTTGCAACACTGGCTTACTTTCTATTCCTCACACACACTTTGTCTCCTGCCTCCATGTCTTTGCATTGTCTGTGCCCTATGCCTACAATGCTCTCTCTCTTCCTCTCTGCCTCCTGTCCTTCCTGGTTTCCTTCAAGACTCAGACTGAGTCCTACCTTCTGCAAGAAATCATTCTGTGTCTTCTCCTCTCCCTCCCTCCTCCCCACAGTTAGTGACGTCTGTTTAAGATTTACCTCTAACTTACACTGTATATGTAAACAGTTGCTTGAAAGCAGTCTTCACCATAAGAACTCCTGGAGAGCATGTTTTTGCCTTTCTTTGGATTCCCAGCACTTAGCACAGTGCCTGGCTCACAGTAGGTGCTTAATGAAAGCTTTTTGACATGGCAGTTCTCCAAAAACAGAATTATAGTAGCAGATTCTGAGTTTTAAGGGATTTCAGAGGCCACCCAACCCAATCTGTACCCAACCCAAAATTCTTTCTCCAACATTCTCAAGGGGTGATAAGCCAGCCTTCCTCCAAGGTGGTGCCCAGAACTCAATTCAATAACTTAAATGCATGGTCACTTTGGTAGAGTACCATGGGAATGTCAGCTTACTCATTTTGGTCTCTCTGTTTCTGTTCATGCAGCCTAAGGTCATGTTGCCCTTTGAGTAGCTATGTTGTACTCTCTAATCTTGCCATGTACTAAATTCCCCAGATCTTTTTCATAGGACCTCCTACCTACCTATACCTCCCCCATTTGTATCCAAAAAGTTAACGGGGGGGAGCCCAAGTTAGAAAGACTTTACTCTTATCTTTACTAAATTTCATCTTCTGGCAAGACAAAGGAGCAATGGTTTTCTACAACTGTCAGTCAAAGGAATTATGACTGAGATTTGAAGTAACTAAGTCTGAATATACAAGATAAGAAGAAAGTAACACTGCACAAGGTGAAAATTTCATGAAATTATGTCAGACGAATTAAATACCTTGAGCTCTGACTCATTTTCCCCACCCTTCAAGTTACACTGAATCCAGGCTTAGGATTCAGGGCCTGGTTATGGATATTGTGTCCTGGTCCCCCATGAAAATGACTCATTGGGAGGCACCAGACAGTGATTCTACTCAGCCTTGTGAAGGAAAAGGAGAGTGAGCATTTGGAGGATGCAAGGGATTTGGAGGAAGAGGTAAATAGCTCAAGGCACAGTGAAGAGCCACAGAAAAGAGAAGTCATTCCCTCTTTCTTTCCTCCCTCCCCACCACAGCTAGCAATTTTTGCTTGATATTACCTCCAACTTAGGGATGTGGGAAAATTGGGACACTAATTCACTGCTAGTGGAGTTATGAAGTGATCCAACCATTTTGGACAGCAATTTGGAATTATGCCCAAAGGGCAACCAAATTGTGCATACCCCTTGATCTAGCAATAGCACTACTAGGTCTGTATCCCAAAGAGATAGCAAAACAAAGGGAAAAGAACCTATTTTTACAAAAATATTTGTAACAGTTCTTTTTGTGGTGATAAAGAATTGAAAATTGAGGGGATGCCCATCAATTGGGGAATGGCTGAACAAGTTGTGGCATATGATTGTGGTGGAATACTAATGTGCTATAAGAAATGATGAGCAGGTGGACTTCGGAGAAACCTGGAAAGACTTACATAAAGTGATGCAAAGTGAAGAACCAGGAGACACAGTAACAGCAGCATTGTATGATGATCAACTGTGAATGACTTAGCTATTCTGATCGATACAATGATCCAAGACAATTCCAAAGGACCCATGATGAAAGGTGCTAGCCAGAAAGAACTGGTGAAGTCTGAATGCAGATCGAAGCAGACTACTTTTCACTTTCTTTATTTTTCCTGGGTTTTCTTTTGGTCTGCCTTTTGTTTTACCACATGACTAATATAGAAATATGCTTTGCATGCTTGCAATACATAACCTGTATCAAATTGCTTACCATCTCACGGAGAGGGGAGGAGAGGGAAGGAGGGAGGGTGGAACTCCAAATTTTTAAAAATGAATGTTAAAAATTGGTTTTACATGCAATTTGAAAAAAAAATTATTAAAAAAAGATGATTTGTAATTTTGTATATACCTTGCATGTCAATAGTATTTTGCAAGTTGTTTACCCCCATTAGAATGTAAGCTCCTTGGAGCAGCTAGGTGGTGCAGTGAGTAGAGCACCAGCCCTGGAGTCAGGAGGACCTGAGTTCAAATCTGGCCTCACACACTTGACACACTTACTAGCCATGTGACCTTGGGCAAGTCACTTAACCCCAACTGCCCTGCCTTCCTTCCTCCAAAAGAAAAGAAAGAACGTAAGCTCCTTGGGGACATATTTTTGCCTTTCTTTGTATCCCCAGCACCTTCCCCGTCTGTGAAACCCAGCTGGGGGCACTATTCTCCGTCATTCCCCATACATGTTGACTTCCAGGTTTGGGAGTACTTTGTAGAGGGAGACTACTTGGCTTGTATGAAAGGTCTTTCTATCCTCTATGACTCCATCTACTCTTGTCTATGTCATCAAATCTGGTTAAATTGTTAGAGAAGTTAGACCTAAAATATTTACGGAGGCTTTTGAATGGAAACCTCCATTAATGAAGCCTGCACAAAAGCCTTCCAAATATCACATATGTAACAATGGCCAACCCTTCTGGAGAGCATGCCTGGAGCTAGGCCTCTTCCAATGATCCATGCGCCTGGGACCTTTCTGATGAGGCCCTTGACATAATACATGCACAACCAGAGGATTCTGATGATTTCCCATTTCCCACTTGGCCACCTCACTACTGTCATGAGAGGTTGCTTAAAAGGTTTTTGGTGACCGAGTATGAAGAAGCAATTCCTACATAGTCTTTCTTCCTAATGGTCAAACACATGAGACTTTCTCATCCCTCTAGCAAGAGAGAGGACAATGATGGCATGGCAGTTTGGGTACCTGATGGCTAGACCATAGACCATAGATCAGGGGTGGTGAACCTGCAGCCTCCAGGTCACATGTGGCCCTCTAGGTCCTCAAGGGCAGCCTTTGACTGAATCCCAACTTCACAGAACAAATCCCCTCTAGGTCCTCAAGGGCAGCCCTTTGACTGAATCCAAACTTCACAGAACAAATCCCCTTAATAAAAGGATTTGTTCTGTCAAACTTGGACTCAGTCAAAAGGCTGCACTTGAGGACCTATAATGGGACCTCATGGGACCTTAAGGCTGCAGGTTCCCCACCCCTGCCATAGAGGAACTGGAGGCCTCAGACCTTGAATCCTTGGTGGGTCCTTTGGTTTGGGTTTCTTTCCTTGAATACAGGTGAACAACGACCCTCAGACACGTATGTTCTAACCTCGGTGATGACCCCAGGAATTTGAGAAGTTGGGAATTTCACCCAGAAAGGGCTGATCTCTTAGATTACATCTCAGGAGAGATGTCCACCATCGGGAGGGTAAGCTTTAGTTATGACCCAGCATGCCAGAAGGTTTGGACCTTGAGTGAGTTTCTCAGACTGTACAGAGCCAGGGGGAAGATGAAGTGTCTTTCCAGCAGCCTCATAGAGTGTTTCAAGTTCTAATGTTTTAAGTACACATCTCTAGGAGAACACAATAGGACTAATAAATTAGGATGGATTATTGCATCATGTGTTAGGTGCTCACATCATGCTTCCAGTATTAGGCAATGAAGGCTTCTGGGTTTTCAAATTTTCTTCTGTGATATAGGAATTAAATAAATGTCCTATGCCTAATCTATTTGATGCACTGAGTAGGTTTGTAGATAGAACCCCCTTAATCCTTTTCAGGTGGATTCTAAATAAGAACCAAACCTAAGCATTAGAAGCTTTTTTCCTCCCTGCTGGGGTATAATGAGGCAGAATGCTAGGAGCACAGTGCACAGTGCCTGGCACACAGTAGCCTCTATATAAATGCTGATTTCCTTCCCCTTCCCCTGCAAGAATCTGATCCTGTCTCATTTAGAGGACAGAATCCCTCAATCTGGAGCCAGGTCTTCATACAGCCAGATCTGAGGCCCCTTAGCTGGAGAGGGCACCATAGCAACCTGGGCTATGGACTTTATACGTATTTCTCAGAACCACATGATCCCTTTATAAAAATAGACTGTGCTAGGGCACAGAGAAATTATAAACAAATGTAAAAAATCTGAAATACCAAAGACATACTTCACAGACCATATAGGGATAGGGAATAGGGCCTGAATCTGTCATTTCATAACAAATTCACAGACCATAACAATAAAAATGGTAATTAATATAAGGAATACAAATAAAGAAATAGTCCTAGACCTAAATAAACAATGACATACCCTGTGACCCAAGGGTCTCAAACAAGGGGTTGGTTTTGAATTCACACAAAGCAGGTTGAATTATGAAGAGCCCATCACCCAAAATAATCAGGTTCTACTCCCTAGGCTCCCCCTCCTCATCTCTCTTTCTCTTCCCCCTTCTCTCCCCTTCCTCTCTCTATTTTTCTCTGTTTTTCCTTCTGTCACTGTCTGTCCCTCTGTCACTGTCTCTCAGTTTTTTTGTTTTTGTCTTTGTCCTCCTCTGTCTCTTTATCTCTGTCTCTGTGTGTGTCTCTCTCTCTGGATCTCTCTTTCTCTGTCTCTGTTTTTCCTTCTGTCACTGTCTGTCTCTTGGTTTGTCTGTTTCTATCTTTGTCTTCATCTCTCTCTCTCTCTCTCTCTCTCTCTCTCTCTCTCTCCCCCTCCCTCCCTCCTTACCTCCCTCCCTCCTTTCCTCCCTCCCCACCCCACAGTATTACTCCAGGGGAAGTCTCTAAAACAAAACTTATGTTTGACTCATGTCTAACTAAGCTCTCTCCAAAACGCAGGCACCAAGGTCCCTTGTAGAAAAGGTGCTAAATGTAGATTCTGGGTGCCAGGTAAAGGACAGCTGGAGGATTTCCTCCACAACAGAAACAAAAGAGATAAAGAATTCAGCACATAAACAAACATAGAAAGCATAAAGCATCTCGAATCTTACTCCCCTCCCTTCAGAAAGTAAAGAAAAATTGGGGGACGGCTAAACAAACATTTCCCATTCACCTCAGATCTGCTCTGTCTGAAGTCCTCTCCTGACAAGCCACAACCTACTTTCTCTAGTCATTCAGCTATGAGATGATCCTGGCAGTGGTGATCTCCTCTGATGAACTTGCTACAAAAATCTCCCCTCTCTGGTCTACTAATGTCTGTATCATGAACTTAGGAGCTTTCGACACCAAATGGTACTGCCAAAACTGGACATATCCATTTCTTCAGCTAGGTGGTACAGCGGCCCTAGAGTGTCAGGTCTGCAGGTAGGAAGACCTGAGTTCAAATTCAGCCTCAGATACTTACTAGCTGTGTGACTGGACAACTTAATCTCTGTTGGCCTCAGTTTCCTCAACTGTAAAAACATGGGGAGATAATAATAGCACCTATCTTCCAGGGTTGTTGTGGAGATAAAATGAGATAATATTTGGAAAGCACTTAGCACAGTGCCTGGCACAAAGTAGGAGTTTAATACATGCTTGTTTCTTTCCATCTTTCTCAGAATTTCTACCTGCTGATATGTGGTCAGAGAAAGAATAGAAAAAAGTGGACATATTCTTAGGTTCTATCTCTTAGACAAGCATATCTCCCATAGAAATGTATTTGTTCTCCAAGGCACAATTGCTGCTGGGGAGGAGGAGCAGGAGTGTTGCTGGGAGGTGTTAGAAAAGGAAAAAAATTCCTGTCCTTATCCTGGGAGAAAATGCATGTGAAGAGGGGACAGTGTCCACAAGAGAAAGGGTGGCACTGGTTCCACAGCTCTTGTATCCCAACAGGAGTCTATTCTCCTGACTCTCATTGACCAATAATCTTTGGCACAGACCTAGTCATGGGGGACCAATCAGGAGTTCCCTTTGTCATCCCAGCAAGACTCATGCCCCTCAGGAAGGGGACAAAGTTGATGTCCCAATCCATGGAATTTCTCCTAGTCTAACAAGGCAGGGATTCCCCTGATCATTTCTGCATCCTGAATAATGAATGAATGAAAGAACAAATCAGAGAAATGATTAATAGCTATGTAAAAGAGGATGATAACAAGGAGACAACATCCCAACATTTTTGAGGTGAAACTAAAGCAGTTCTCAGTAGGAAAAGTTGATTTCTGAAAAAAAAAATACATTAACAAAATGGAAAAGGAAGAGATGAGTGAATTTGAATTTGTTATTATGGCAAATTTTTAAATCTAGTTATTAATTAATTTAATTAACAAAAGATGGTTATGATGATAAAATTAAATATTTCTAACATATTTTGCAATCCTTACATCACGATACAAATGCAGGCTATTACTGTTATTACTAACACAAATAAATAAAATCAAAAGCCATTCACTCATCACTAGATAAGTGCTCAAAGGTATGAAGAAACAGATCCCTAAAGATCTGCAAACTATTAGCAATGGTACAGAAGACAGCTCCAAAATACTGGAGTGAGGATAAAATTTTACCTCACCCACAGAAAATTGGCAAATGATAAAAGACAGAAATATTTAATGTTGGAAGGGCTGTGGGAAGACAGGACCATTGATACATTCTTGGCGAAATTGGTCCAACCGTTTTGGAAAGCAATTTACAATTATGCTAGAAACAAAAAGTGATTAAATATCTATACCCCATGATTGCACTAATAACTGTATAAACCCAAGGAGTCCACAAACCAGAAATGAAAGCCTCATGTCCACCAGAATAGTACTAGTAGCATTTTTTTGTTATTGTAGCAAAGAACTGGAAACAAAGTAATTGCCCTTCTAATGGTGGACGGCCAAATGAATCCTGGAACATCTCCCTAGAACATCACAGAGCTTTCTAAATGAGACCCATAATTACTCTGAAGAGTTTATTCTACCATCCACATAGGAAAAACCAGTTGGATATAAGAATGCCTTTTGGCCAGGGTATGATCTCTGTAGTTTGTTATGCTCATAGAGATTGTCTATTAGTACACACAATGGAATACTTCACTTTAAGAAATAGTAAACATTAAAAATTCAAATAAACATGAGAAGATGTACATCTTCAGATGTACAAATAATCAGAACTAAGGGAGTGTAACAGTGGAAATGGAAATTAAAAAATGAACAAGCTTGGCTTCAGAGAAGAGATGAGAAAGCATGTCCCTTCCCTCCTCCTTCCTTGCTGTCGTGGGGGACTATGGGTGTGGAATATTCTATTTGCTGTCAGATGATGCCAAAGGGTTGGCTAGTTTTGCTGAACTGCTTCTGTCTTTTTCAATTTTTTTTTCTTTTCCTTTTTGTGAAGGGGAGGGGAAATGGATGGATATATTTGTAAATGAATGGCATGTAAAAATAAAAGACATCAGCAAAAGAAAAATAAATATATTTTTTAAAAAAATCTAATGTCATATGGTGAAAGATTATGAGAAGTATCATCTTATAAAATAGGAAAGATCAATGGAGGGGAAAAGAAGATTGTAGAAAGCTTTGTTGGGAACCCAACTAGGCTAGATCATCCCAAGGGCATTTCAAGTTGAACCTGGAAGGAGGACAATGAAGAGATGAAAAATGGAACAGATCTTTCAAGATTTCTATAATGAACTTTTTTCTCCAGCAACGACAGTGGGAATGTTTGGACATTTGGATGCCAACATCACAGTCCCTTATGTGCAGCCCGAGGAAATAGAAACAGCATTAAAGCAAACAAAGATTGGAAGAGCAGCTGAATGAAACCAAGAACACACAGTAAGTCCATGCTGGAGGCAACATGATGTGAAAGGCACTCAGGGATTGATTGTCAATATCTCTGAAAGAGGGGAGGAAACCGAATGCTTTGAAGAAACCAGGACTTTTATTACCAAATGGAGAAAAGAACAAAAATAATTCCTGACCCATACTTTCCCATCTGCACCAGAATTTTATGAGAATAATCTATGCAAGTGTGAAGGGCATCCTTGATGAAGGCATAAGAAGAGAGCAGAGAGGCTTTCACCCATGACTCTAACTGGGGCTTTCTGACTCCTGTACCAGTATACTGATGCTCTGATAGTCCTTAATTCTCTCCTCTAGCCTTCTAGGAAATAGAGTTTGGTACTGCTAGATATAGGACTGGCCATGGACATTTAAGGCCAAATAAAGTGCCTTAGAAAGACACAATGGTGCCTGGAGCCACGGCTATGAGCATTCCACTGAGGACCCATGGGGTAAGAAAATGCTCAGAGACATTTTCCAGGAGTCCTATTTCAATAGTAGGATGGTAAAGGCAGATCAAAGAATAGTAAAATACTAGACACTGAGGAAAATATCCTTAGAAACCTAGAGCCATAATCCCGTTCTGTTTCTGCAGGAAGCTATGCCAATGTCAATTACTAAAGGCCTCCATGTTGCTCTCTAAACTCAATGTAAATAACAGGTTATGGTTTGCCAACCCCGGTGAAGAAAACGCATTCATCAGTTAAGTGCATGTATCTCCTTTAGCGCCAACTGAGGCACAAAATAGTGAGAACCATGCCTACTGAAATAATTTGACTGGGCTTTTTCAATTGTTTGTCATGGATGATGTTCAATCTAGAGTTCAATTGAAGGAATTCCCCATAGATGGTGAGATCCTCCAGGTATTGCTATTTGCTCATGACATTGTGTAAATTGCCCTAGAGCAGAGGTGGCAAACTCTGAGCCAGGGACCCCTTGTGACTACAACATTCCAAAGTGAGCCCTAACCAGGTTCAAATGTCATTGGGAAGTATTTAAGAAAATAAAGAAAATTGGGGAATGACTTGTATTCCTACAAATTTGGCTCAGTTCCCTGTATATTTTAGAGATGAGGCCTTTATCAGAGACACTAGTTGTAAAGATGTTCTCTCAATTTTCTGCTTCCCTCCTAATCTTTGTTGCATTAGCTTTGTTTATAGAAAAATTTTTCAATTTAACATAATCAAAATTATCCATTTTGCATTTTGTAATGCTCTCTATCTCGTGTTGTGTCAGGAATTCTTCCTTTTCCCATAGATCTGATAGGTAAACTATTCCTTGTTCTCCTAAATTGCTTATAGTATCAGCCTTTATTCCTAAATCATGAACCCATTTGACTTTATTTTGGTATATGGTGTAAGATATTGGTCTATGCCCAGTTTCTGTCCTGCCATTTTCCAATTTTCTCAGCAGTTTTTGTGAAATAGTGAATTCTTAGCCCAGAAGCTGGATTCTTTGGGTTTAGCAAAGAGTACATTGCAATAGTTGTTAACTATTGTGTCTTGTGTACCTAACCTAT
This sequence comes from Trichosurus vulpecula, assembly GCF_011100635.1. Lineage (NCBI taxonomy): Eukaryota > Metazoa > Chordata > Mammalia > Diprotodontia > Phalangeridae > Trichosurus > Trichosurus vulpecula. Next base: position 5,429,588 of record NW_023494377.1, read on the forward strand.
TCCACTGATCCACAACTCTGTTTCTTAGGTAGTACCAAGTAGTTTTGATGACAGCTGCTTTGTAGTACAGTTTAATGTCTGGTATGGCTAGGCTACCTTCCCTAGCATTCTTTTTTATTAATTCCCTAGATATTCTAGACCTCTTGTTCTTCCAGATGAATTTTGTTATTATTTTATCCAGCTCTGTAAAATAATTTTTGGTAGTTTGTTTGGTATGGCACTGAATAAGTAAATTAATTTAGGTAAAATTCTGATTTTTATTATATTACCTCAGTCTAACCATGAGCAATTGATATTTTTCCATTTATTTAGATCTGATGTTATTTGTGTGAAAAGTGTTTTGTAATTATGTACGTATAGGCCCTGGGTTTGTCTTGGCAGATAGACTCCTAAATATTTTATAGTGTCTACAGTAACTTTAAATGGAATTTCTCTTTCTATCTCTTGCTGTTGGGCTTTGTTAGTAATGTATAGGAATGCTGAGGATTTATGTGGGTTTATTTTACATCCTGTAACTTTGCTGAAGTTGTTTATTATTTCAAGTAGTTTTTTACTTGATTTTCTACGATTCTCTAAGTAAATCATCATCTCATCTGCAAAAGTGATAATTTAGTTTCTTTTTTGACTATCCTAATTCCTTCAATTTCTTTTTCTTCTCTTATTGCCACAGCTAACATTTCTAGTACCAAATTGAATAATAGGGGTGACAAAACAGGAAAATGATAAATGCTAGAGAGGATGTGGGAACATTGGAACATTGTTACATTGCTGGTGGAGTTGTGAACTGATCTAACCATTCTGGAGAGCAATTTGGAACTATGCCCAAAGGGTTATAAAAATGTTCATACCCTTTGACCCAGCAATACCACTTCTAGGGCTGTATCCCAAAGAGATCATAGAAGTGGGAAAAGGAACCACATGTACAAAAATACTTATAGTGGTTCTTTTTGTAGTAGCAAAGAATTGGAAATCAAGGGGATGCCCATCAATTGGGGAATGACTGAACAAGTTGTGGTATATGAATGTAATGGAATACTATTGTGCTAAAGGAAATGGGGAAGATACAGATTTAATAATAACCTGGAAAAACCTACATGATATAATGCTGAGTGAGCGGAGCAGAACTAGGAGAACATTATACACAACCACAGATATATGGATTCTGTGATGACTAACCTTGACAGACTCTGCTCTTCTCAGCAATACAAGGCTCAAGGACAACTCCAAAGGACTCAATGATGGAGAGAGCTATCTACATCCAGAGAAAGAACTATGAAGTATGAATGCAGATTGAGGCACACTGTTTGCTCTCCTTTTTTTCTTTTTTTCTATTTCGTTTTTGTTTTTGGGGGGTTTTTTGTTTGTTTTTGTTTCTTCTTTCTCATGACTCATTCCTTTGGTCATAATTCTTTTTCACAACTTGACTATTGTGTAAATAAGTTCAATGTGAAGTTATATGTAGAAGATATATCAGATTCCTTGCCATCTTGAGGAAGGGGGGGAGGGGAGGGAAGAAAATGTGGAACTCAAAATCATGCAGAACTGAGCGTTATAAACTAAAAATAAAAAATCTTAATTTAAAAAGAAAGAAAATAAAGAAAAATATAATACAGAACGGATAATGATAATTTAGGGATTTCTAAATCAATGTGAAGCCAGGAATCTGTCTCTATTTGAGTTTGACCCCACTGGTCTAGAACTTCACCCAGCCTCCAAAATAGGAGTTATAATCATTTTAAAGAGTTTGGCTCAGTCAATCCTGAAGGAAAAACCAAGCAGGTGAAAAATGCCTGTCAACCAGATTATTATATACCATTAGATATATTCATAGAATTTGTCCATCAGTATACATATCTTGGACAGGAAGGAAGGGAGGGAGGAGAAATGGAAGGAAGGAAGGAAAGAAGGAAGGAAGGAAGGAAGGAAGGAAGGAAGGAAGGAAGGAAGGAAGGAAGGAAGGAAGGAAGGAAGAAAGGAAGGAAGGAAGAATACAAGCATTTGTTAAGCATCAATTGTGTGCCAGGTACTGGGCTAAGCACTTTCCAAATATTATCTCATTTTTTTCCTCACAACAAAGAGATGCTATTATTAGATGAAGAAACTGAGGCATACTGAGGTAAAATGACTTGCCCAGGCTCCCAAAGCCAGGAAGTGACTGGATGAGAATTCAGGTCACTCATGGAATAGAACAGATTCTGTAGAATTAAAGTTCAAGATAAACCCAGGATAATGGAGAAGCAGATAGCATGAGCTGCCTGTGACACATTATACAAAAAATGCTCAAGGATCTCCATCTCCTGACTCCAGGCATTTGCACTGGCTGCCCCCCATGACTGGAATGCTCTGCCTCCTCATCTCCGTCCTAGCTTCCTTCATGTCCCAGCTAAATCCCATCTTCCACAGGAAGCCTTTCCCCATTCATCCCCATTAATTCTAGTACCTTCTCTGTGGTGACTATCTACAGTTGAGCCAGTCTTGATACTGTTTGTACATGGTTACATATTTTCTCCTTCACTCGACTGGGAGCTCCTTCAGAGTAGGGGCTATCTTTTACCTTTCTTCATATACCCAGTGCTTAGCACAGTGCCTGGCACATAGCAGGGCAGTATTTGTTTGGTTTCTGTTGTTTTTTGTTCAGTCATTTCACTCATGTCCAACTCCTCATGATCCCATTTGGGATTTTCTTGACAAAGACACCAGCGTGGTTTGCCATTTCCTTATCCAGCTCATTTTACAGATAAAGAAACTGAGGCAAACAGGGTGAAGTGATTCACCCAGGGTCACACAGCTAGTGTCTGGGGCCAGATGTGAATTCAGGAAGATGAGTCTTCCTGACTCCAGGTGGGCCTGGTGCTCTATCCACTGCAGTGCTACCTAGCTGCCCTGTACAACCTAACTTCCTGCCTATTAAGTAGGCACTTCATAAATGATAGTTAAGTGCTAGTTGACTGACTAAAGAGAAGTGATGGAAAGGGTGTCATCATAGAAATGTACAGCCAGAAAAAAAAAGATTAATCATGTAGCACAAGCAAAGCAGCCAGCACTTTTACTCCATGCATATTCACACAATTTGAAGACATCTATAGGAAAGCCCTAGTGATGGGGCAGACCACTTGGCAATGCCTTAAAGGAAGAAAATGACAATCTCACAGGCTAGGCAAGAATGGATGAATTGCAATCATCATCATTGGAGGGAACATCATCATTTTTGAGATCAAAGCTCCATCAAGGTGCCAAAGCATTTGGTGCTTCAAATGCCCAATATTCCTCAACTTTCCTCTTGAAGAAAACATTCATTATAGACCAGTATGGGGCTTCTGTTTAGCATACATGCCTCTTTTCTTTCTTACTCCTCAACTGCCTTTTCTGAGATATTTTTTCACTCTCTTCCCTTGTGAATGAATGAATGAATTAAAAAATACATTTTTGTTGTATCAAGTGGTGTCTTAAGTACTGAGGATACAGATTAAAAAAAAAGAAAGCAGTCTCTACTCAAAGAGAAATCACACTCTAATTGAAGAAACAAACATATATAGGAGAGTTCAACTGCAAGGTAGTCCAGAGGTCATAAGGAAGCATGGTTGGCAAGACCCAGCAGTCCTGGTGCATTGAAATCTTACAGGTCAGTGATTGGGAAAAGATAGTTTGGGTTCCCTCTAGCAGGGATGGGGAGATGGGCATGTGATTGTTCAGCCAGAAGGAGGAAAAGAAGGGGAAATTGACAAGGAGGTTGGGGAAAAGGGAAAGGGAAATTGACAAGGAGGATGGGGAAAAGGGAAAGGGAAATTGACAAGGAGGTTGGGAGTGGGGTCTGGAAGGACTGGATAGGAGAGGGAAAAGGTCTCCCTGCTCTCTGACTGGGCCCTTCCAGTTACCCCCGGATGAGGAAGAACCATTTTTTCATTGAAGTCACAGAGAATTAAAGTATATATTGATTTAATTTGGAGGAGTTGGTCACGTTTGCCATAGAATTTCGCTACTTCTTATTCTCTGCAAAAGCTCCTAACATCTAGGCTGCAATTATCTTTCCAGTGATCTTTTTGAAAATGCTGATCATGAGCCCTGCCTGACAAGCTGGCCAAGTGTCTTGTGAAATCATATTTATCGACACCTTTTGACACACGATAAAACCAACTCCTCCTACTCATTTATTTGACTCTCCAAGGAGAGCTCTCAGCCATTCTACCTTTCAGCTGAAACTTCCGTCTGTCTCCTGGCTTCATTTATAGCAAGTATGTCAAGATTGATGAGATTCAGTTCTTCTAGTAGTGAGTCCATTTATTCGTCATTGGAGTGCTCATAGTTAAGTTAATGTTTGCAGACAGTCTGGAATTCAGCTCGCTCGCTCTCTCTCTTTGTCTGTCTGTCTCTCTCTTTGTCTCTCTCTTTGTCTCTCTCTCTCTCTCTCTCTCTCTCTCTCTCTCTCTCTCTCTCTCTCTCCACCTGCCTTCTGCTTCCCACCTTGACTTAATTCAATTTGACAAGTTATTAAACACCTGATGTGTGCAGAGCATTGTACTAAGCTCCAGGGTGTATGTGTGGATAAGTAAAAGTCAAATCCCACCCTCATGAAGCCAACAGTCTAGGGTAGTATTTTTCAAAAGACGTACTGTGCATTTGGCTAGATGGGCTGTGAAATGTTGGATGTTATGTTATTGCAAATAAAAGAAAATGCATAAATAATTTAAATAAACATTTGACTCACTCAGCATACATAGTGTGATAAGTATAGTATTCATAAAATATACAAAAATTCCCTATTTTATGTATTCCCTAACCTTGGGCCCATGTGGCTCCAAAGGGAAGAATGAGGCTGGTAGCCTTGCACAGCCCTTTCACTTAAATCCAATTCACTTGCAAGTCATGGCATCACCTTCCTGATGTCATGATCCTCTTTGAGAATGAAGGACCAACAACAACAAAACCTTAAAAAAATCAAACCTTAAACTCATAAAGAACACAACAACCAAAAAAAATCACCACTCTCATTGAGGGACAAGTGTGCATACACAAGTCTTCCAAATTGGCCCTACTGTTGCCAAATTAAACTTTCAGTGTGTCATTATTTCTTGGAAACATTGCTTGGGAGAAAACCATGGAGAACCACAGGATTATCTCCACAGTCCCTTACCCTTCAGGAGGAAGATAAGGTGATTTTATACTCAGGGCAACCCAAAGTCAAGAAGACATTGTCTGCCATATGTACCTAATAAAGACAGGATTAGAGGTACAGAGGATGAACTGCAAAGTAGTCCTACTTCAGTTAATTTGTTCTTGCTCTCTCCTACCCATTCATTTGCCTGGAAAACCCAGAGAGGCTTTGGGGGCCTGAGCAGAGAAATATAATGGCTCAGACTCACACAAATCTTGTGGGGTTTTGGCAGAGTTCTACCCTTGGAATTGGTTTTGAGGGCACAGGATACTCATAATAAGTTAAATTGGAGATAAAAAAGAATTCCCGGGGGGCGAAGCCAAGATGGCGCTGTGAAAGGAAGGAACTACTGGAGCTCTCTCACAAATTCTGTCAGATACATCTACAAAAGTGAATCTGAGCAGATTTGAGAGAGTTAGAAGCCACTAGTAGGCTGAGAGGGGTAGGACACGCAAGGACACCAAACCAAATCAACCAGGAACAGCAGAGGAATCGAGCCAGTGAGCCAGTCTGGGAGAGCTCTGGGTGAGCAAAAACGCTGGAGCAGGAAAAGGCCCAGGGCAAAAGTACTGGCTATAGCCGAGATCGAGCCCCAGGCCTCTCAGCCCAGGATGGGAGTCTGTCGGAGTATAGAGCCTGTGGCTGAAGGAGCAGGTAGCCCAGAGGCCTCGAACCCACAGTCTAAAAGTTTGAAACTCACCTTCTTGAACTTTGGGGAGCCATGATGTCCAGGTAAAAAGGGTCTTATCCCTCCCTTGAATAAACCCAGAGAATACTCCCATGAAAGAAACAGAGGAGCCAGAAGGGGGGCTTCAGTAGCAAGAGAAGGGGGGAGAGGGCCCTTCCTTTGGTGACAGAAGGAGACTAGTACAAGAAGAGAGGTGTCCCAGCAGCCCTCACCTCAGCAGAACAATGAGAGTAACTGAGCCCCAGGGGGTGGAGCTAACTGACATCAACACCAGGAACCCAGACTGGCTTTGCACAGCCAGGGGAAGTGGCAGACACCAACAGAGACAACAGCTGAGACCACCCCTGCTATAGAACAGCTCTGGGAAAGAGGAGACCCTACCCCCAGCAGCCAGACGACCCTTCTCCCACACCACACGAAGCCAGAGGCCGTATAACATAAGGTAGAGGAATCAAGAGGGAGGGTAAACTGAGGAAGGCGGCGGTCAAAAGTAAAACCCTGTTGAGGAGTGGAAGGGAAAAGGGAGAAATAAAAACATAAATGGGGGGAAATAGGATGGAGAAAAGGACACAGATAGTAATCATCACTGTGAATGTGAATGGGATGAACTCTCTCATAAAATGGAAGCAGATAGCAGAATGGATTAAAAACCATAATCCTATAATATGCTGTTTACAAGAAACACATTTGAAACAGGGGAATACACACAGGATAAAGGTAAAAGGCTGGAGTAGAATATACTGTGCTTCAGCTAAAGTAAAGAAAAAACAGGGGTAGCAATCCTAATCTCAGACAAAGCAAAAGCAAAGATAGATTTAATTAAAAGAGGTAAGGAAGGACACTAAATCCTGATAAAAGGCACCATAAACAATGAAGCAATATCACCATTTAACATATATACCCCAAGTGGTATAGCATGCAAATTCTTAGAGGAGAGGTTAAGGGAGTTACAGGAAGAAATAGACAGCAAAACTATAATAATGGGGGACCTCAACCTCCCCCTCTCTGAATTTGATAAATATAACCTCAAATAAAGAAGAAAGAAGTTAAGGAAGTGAATAGAATTTTAGAAAAAGCAGATATGATATACCTCTGAAGAAAACTGAATGGGCATAAAAAGGAATATATGGTTTTCTCAGTGGTACATGGCACATACTCAAAAATTGACCATATACTAGGGCATAAAGACCTCACAGTCCAGTGCAGAAAGGCAGAAGTAGTCAAAGTATCCTTTTCAGATCATGATGCAATAAAAATTCTTTGTAATAAAGAACCATAGAAAAATAAGTTAAAAATTAATTGGAAACTAAATAATCCAATTCTAAGAGTGAGTGGGCCAAAGAGCAAATCATAGAAACAATTAATAACTTCATTCAAGAGAATGAATTTGGGAGAGCAATTTGGGAGAGCAAGGAAGTTTACCTTTCAGATTTAGGGGAAAGCAAAGAATTCATGACACAACAAGAGCATTACAAAATGCAAAATGGATAAATTTGATTATGTTAAATTGAAAAGTTTTTGTATAAACAAAGCCAATGCAACAAATATTAGGAGGAAAGCATAAAAATGGGAGAAAATCTTTACAACTAGTGTCTCTGATAAAGGTATCACCTCCAAAATATACAGGGAACTGAGCCAAATTTATAGGAATACAAGTCATTCACCAATTGAGAAATGGTCAAAGGACATGAATAGGCAGTTTTCAGAGGAAGAAATTAAAGATATCTATAGGCATGTGAAAAAATGCTCTAAATCACTACTGATTAGAGAAATGCAAATCAAAACAACTGTTAGGTACCACATCTCTCCTGTCAGATTGGCTAAAATGACAAAACAGGAAAATGATAAATACTGGAGAGGATGTGGGGAAATTGGAACACTGTTACATTGCCGGTGGAGTTGTGAACTGATCCAGCCATTCTGGAGAGCAATTTGGAACTATGCCAAAAGGGCTATAAAAATGTATTGACCCAGCAATACCACTTCTAGGGCTGTATCCCAAAGAGATCATAGAAATTGGAATAGGAACCACATTTACAAAAATATTTATAGCGGCTCTTTTTGTAGTAACAAAGAATTGGAAATCAAGGGGATGCCCATCAATTGGGGAATGACTGAACAAGTTGTGGTATATGAATGTAATGGAATACTATTGTGCTAAAGGAAATGGGGAAGATATGGATTTAATAATAACCTGGAAAAACCTACATGATATAATGCTGAGTGAGTGGAGCAAAACTAGGAGAACATTATACACAACCACAGATATATGGATTCTGTGATGACTAACCCTGATGGACTTTGCTCTTCTCAGCAATACAAGGTACAAAGACAACTCTAAAGGATTCTTGATGGAGAGAGCTACCTACATTCAGAGAAAGAACTATGGGGTCTGAATGCAGATTGAGGCAAACTGTTTGCTCTCCTTTTTTTTCCTTTTGTTTTTTTTCTCTTTTGTTTTTGTTTTGGGGTTTTTTTTTTGGTTCTGTTTCTTCTTTCTCCTGATTCATTCCATTGGTCATAATTCCTCTTTACAACTTGACTATTGTGTAAATAAGTTCAATGAGAAGTTATAAGTAGAAGATATATTGGATTCCATGCTGTCTTGGGGAGGGTGGGGGGGAAGAAAATCTGGAACTCAAAATTATGTGGAACTGAGTGTTGTAAACTAAAAATAAAAAAATCTTAATTTAAAGTAAAATAAAATAAAATAAAAAATAAAAAAAAAGAATTCCCAGGGCTAGGTCAAAGAGTGGCCTGGAGTGATGGAAAGATTCAGCCCCAGATAGGGGAGCTCTTGTGTTTGACCTTTGTTTTCGAAGAGGACCATGACATCAGGGAAATGATGACATGACTTGCCGTTCACTTTGATTTGAGTGAGGGAGAGCTGCGCAAGGTCACCAGTCTCGCTTTCTCCTCCAGAGCCATCTGGATCCAGTGACCTGATATTCATCAGGATGACTGGAGATGACCCAGTATGCAATGGGAAACCCTGGCCCTTTTAGGCTATGGCCTTTTCATATACTCACTTAGAGTGAGGTAATGCCCATTTCTTGAATAGGCCTCTTTAAGAGGTGAATCAAAGGATGGCCCCTTTAATTAGAAAAAAAAAATCAAGCTGAGAGGGAAAGACCCTCAGGGTTGCTGTTCCAAACAGAAACAGTTACCATTGACATTTACTCTAAGCCAGGAGGGCACAAAATGCAGCCATTAAGTGGAGCTTGAGCAGGGACCTATTGTGGTCCAATCTCCTTAATACACAGGAGCTCTAAAGACAGACTAAATGACATCAAGTTCTAATGAACCTTTTGTCTATGTTTCAGAAGAGATCAGCACATAGAGGCTAAGACTCTGGGAATTGGCAGATTCCTTATCTTATGGAGAGAAAGCTGATTTGCTGTAGTCCAATGATTATATTAGAGAGGTTCTCCTTTCCTCCTAAAAGAACTGTACGTTAGGCTCTTGGTTCTAAGCAAAATGGGACACAGCAGAGCCTACTTTTCCTCTTATGAGGAAGAGACAGTATGACATCAGAGAACTCTAGCTGAAACCCAAAAAATAGCCGCAGTGAGAGCAGCCCAAGAAATAGAGATGTGACGTGGCACAACACCAAGGTACAGGCAAAGCTAAGAAGAATATTCAGTTGGTGAGTGGGACTAGGGAAAGGAGAATCAGAATATCCCCAGAAGACACTGGCAGCTTTGGAGCCTTGCCCCCCACCCCAGGCAAATGAATGGGTAGGAGAGAGCAAGAATGAATATACATATACCCTGGACACATTTATTCTATTCCCTAAACATGTGCCTTTCACACGTAATTTCCATGTTGTGTTCACTCTTCCCACCGATGGGATGTGAATTGACAAGCGAGTATACCATAAGTCTAGAGGAGAAATATACTCCAGCTGTTTCTCTTACTATGAGATTCCATTACTATGCTATTCTATTGCATACTTTGCCTTGAAATAATTATGTCTTCTGGCCAAATAGTAAGAGGAGGCATGTCAATGGGGGCTCCTGAGCCATAGTTTTGAGTGGTTGTGTATCCACTGAAACTGGAGCAGTTATTCTAGGAGATCTCTCTGTGGTACATGATAGATACATCAGAGGGATGAAATTCAGTTCAGATCACCTCCTAATGTAAGGGAAGGGACACTGACTTTGTAGTCAGCTGACTTTTGGGCAACTAGGTGGTAGAGTGGATAGAGCTCTGGCCCTGGAGTTAGAAGGACCCAAGTTCAAATCCAGCCTCAGACTGCTTGCTGTGTGACTCTGGGGAAGTCACTTAACTTTGTTTGCCTCAGTTCCTCATCTGTAAAAATGGGCTGGAGAAGGAAATGGCAAACCACTCCAGTATCTCTGCCAAGAAAACCTCTAATGGAGTCATGGAGAGTCAGACATGACTGAAATGAAACAACAACGACCCATATCTGAATCACCATACTGCTGCTTATCAATTTTGTCACAATGATCCCCTCACTTCCTCTCTCCAGCTTAGAGGCAGTTAGGTGTCTGAGTGGATAGAGCTGCAGACCTGTAGTCAGCGAGATCTGAATTCAAATCCAGCCTCAGACATTTACTAATTGTGTGACTGAGAGCAAGTTTCTTCAATCTGACTGCCTCAGTTTCCTCAACTGTCAAATGGAGATCCTAATAGCACCTACTTCCTACATTCATTATGAGTGGAAGTGCCAAATACAAATCAATAAGAAAGAAATGAGTGGAAAAAACATAAGCCTAATAATTATAACCTTTAAAATGAACGGATGGAACAAGTCAATAAAATGTGAGGGTGGCAAAGATACCAAATCAGAACCCAGTGATCTGCTATTTATAAGTGGCGTTTAAAACGAAGGACAAGGATTCTGTGGTGTTGCCTTGGAAGCTTGTGAGGCCACATTGGCTATGTCCCCTCCTCTCTTAAGAAGACTCTTGGCAAGCTCAGCTCAGCCAATGTGTGATCTTATGCAAGCCTCAGACTCAGTTTCCTTCTCTGTAAGATGACAGGGTTGGAAGATACAAGACTTTTTGTGGCTGAAAAAGCAATGAACTAGAGTCTGGAGAGGTAGGTTTCTGCTCACTGGCTGTGGGATGTGGGACAAGTCCCTTCCACCCCCACCCCCACCTCCCACCCCAGACTGAATGAGGTCATAGATAAAATAGAGGAGTTGGTATTTTCTTGGCATGATGCTTCTTGTATAAGGTCAAGGGCTTGTCCCTGTAGTGCATTCTAGGATCCTTGATCCAAAGCAGGGGTGGAGAACCCGTGGCCTTGAGGCTACATATGGCCTTTTAGGTCCTCAAGTGCAGCCTTTGGACTGAGTCCAAGTTTTACAGATCAAATCCTTTTCTTAAGGGGATTTGTTCTATGAAGTTTGGATTCAGTCAAAGGGCTGCCATTGAGGACCTAGAGGGGATTTGTTCTGTGAAGTTGGAATTCAGTAAAAGGGCCACACTTGAAGACCTAGAGGGAATTTGTTCTGTGAAGTTTGGATTCAGTCAAAGGTCAGCACTTGAGGACCTAGAGGGGATTTGTTCTGAGAAGTTTGGATTCAGTCAAAAGGGCCACACTTGAGGACTTAGAGGTCCACATGTGGCCTCAAGGCCACAGGTTCCCCACCCCTGGTCTAGAGTTAGAAGGGGCTTCAGTGACTTGTTAGTTCTACCCCCTCATTTTACAGAGGAGGAAACTGAGGCCAAGTGAGAGGAAGAGATTTGTCCTGGGTCACACAGAGACTCCTGGATTCTAGGCTGAAACGTCAGGTGCCATCTAGTACAAACCCAACCTCCATTCCACAGAGAAGGAAACTGAGGCCAAGACTTGCATAAGGTCTTAGCCTCAAAATTGTCCAAGGGCACATGGGTAACAAACAGCAGAGTAGGGCTTTGAACCCAGGTCCTGTAACTCTGGAGTCACTGCTCCTTTCCCTTGTACTATGTTGCCCTACTAAGTGGAACAGTGACATTCCCTAAGCCATTTTCCTAGCTCAAAACAGAAATCTTAATAAGGTGGCACAGTGGATAGTGTTGAACTTGGAGTCAGGAGAACCTGAATTCAAATCCTACATCAGGCATTTACTAGCTGCATGACCTCAGGCAGATCAAACGAGCAATTGGTCAGCATTTATTAAGTGCCCACTGTGTGCCAGGCACCATGCTATGCACTGGGAATACAAAAAGAAGCAAAAGACACAAAACAGTCCCTGCCTTCAAAGAACTTACAGTTTACTCAGCTCAATTAACCTCTGTCTGCTTCAATTCCCTCATTGGTAAATGGGGATCACAAAGGTACCTCCCTCCCAGGCCTATTGTGAGAAGCAAACCTGGTAACACACATACCGTGCTTTGCAAACTTTCAGGTGTTATGGTTCTCATTCCACATGGCAACTCTCCTCATCATGGTTTTGATATATCAGGGGCCATAGCGAGAAATTCAATGGGAAATTTGAGGGAGTTTCGAGGAAGCCCCAGATAATACGTGAAGGCCAGCAGATGACACAGAAAAGGTTTAGAAACTCAGAAATGCATACAATATATATTATATAATATCAACATATTTTAGCTTTTAATACCATGATAATTCAGACTTTTTCTCTGGTACAGAGGGAAGGCCAAAACATTTAAGCAATATTTTCCAACTCCAGTGATGTGGAAAAGAGAATTGTAATGCTAAGTACTATTATTATAACCATTCTAATGAGTTCAACTCAACTACTCCAAAGACTTTGTGATCTCATTCATTTGGATATTCCCTTCACTGATGCAGATTGCGGCTCATCCCTGCTGTTCCATCCCCTTTCAGCTCTTGTCCATGTCCTCCCATGGGGTCACAACAATGGCTTCTGACGTTGGCTTGCTACCTACCAGTGGAGTCCTGGGGCCACTGTCCACCCATCACCCAGTCCTTAGCCTATGTAGCCCATCATTTTCAGTCCTGAAATTCACTGTTCTTTGAAGTCTTGATGACACTCATTTTCATTCCCCGAGGGTTGTAGTCCATTATCTTCTAGCTATAAGACAACAGAGTCTTAAAAGGATAGGCCCCATCAACTGGGGATATGGTTGAACATGCTGCCGTACACAAATGTAATGGAAAATTACTGTGCCATAAGAAATGATGAAGAGTGACATTAGCAGAAGCAGGATCATAGAATCCTAGATCTTAGGGTTGGAAAACTGGGTTGTGATCCCCTGTGCTCCATCCCTCTGCCGTTCTCACTGTAGAAGAAGGGGAGCGGGAGGCATTTGCATTTTGGTTTCATGGGTTGCCATAGCCAAGGAGCTTCTGACCCTAAGGTTAGCCTGGATGTGGTGGAATGGACCTCTGCTTCTTAGTTCGGGACTTGATGAACAGGAAACATGCCCTTTGAGCATGGCAAAACCTTCACGGGCTGCCATGCCACTGACTCCCTGGTATGACTTCTGAGAGGCCAGGCCTTTCCCGTGGAAGAGACTTTGTGAAAGGCGTCAGGGCACAATGAAGCCCTGATTAGTTTACTGAAATCTAATTAGCTTACTAAATAAAAAATGAAATTATCCAAGCTGCCCACTGACAGGCAAAAAATATGGAAATGCTAGGATTAGGAATGCTTTTCATAGACTTCGTGGAGAGAGGAATTTAAGTTTATTCAAAGCCTAGTTTCAGGCCTGCAATGGAATATTCATGGTCACTGAGGGATAGGAAGACATTGAAAATGCTCTGAGATCCTCTCACTTCAAATTCTGGTTCTCCTCCTCACTCACTACTTGTGTGACTTTGGGACAGGGCACTTACTCTGTCTTGCCCCTAAAATTCACCCCCTTCATTCTCTCTAACACACACACACACACACACACACACACACACACACACACACATACACACACACGAGATTCATTCATTCCAACTCCCTCATTTGACAAATGAAGAATTCAGGAACAGAGAGGGAAATGACTTAGCCAAGGTCAAAGCACTTATGAAGAGAACCATAGCAAAGCTCTGAATTTAGGTCACAGAATCATGGACTGTTAGCACTAGTTGAGATTTTTACAGGGGATGTATTCATTGGATCCCAGAGCTAGAGCTAGCAGGGCCCTTGGAAGCCAGCTAGTCCAACCCCCTCATTTTACTGAGGAGAAAACTGAGGAAGAGACTTGTTCAAAGATAATGGCCAAATACTAGCATGCAGGTCAAAGTCGGTTCTCTTTTTGCTTCTGCCACTCAATTGCTGTGTGACTTTGCGTAGGTGATTTCCTCTTTCTAGGCTATGATTTTCTCCTCTCTAAAGTAAAGGGGTGGAATTAGATGCTGACTAAGGTCCTTATGACCTTTGACATTCTAAGGTCTTTGTTTGAAAGTCTCTTCTGAGAAATGAAATGTCATCATATTGTGAAAAAAAAATGAAGAAAAGGACTTGAGAGGAGCATGGACAGACCTGTATGAACAGATTCACGCTGATATGCACAGAACAAGGAGGACAGCCTCCATGGGGCTCAAATACTCATCAGTCAAAAATACGTATTAAGTGCTCCTATAAATATACATACATATATATATATATATATATGCATTATCAACATATCCACATATGCGAACATGCTAAACATACATCTTGATCTGTATGCTGCCAATATGTACATGCATATATCTCTATCTCTATGTCTAGATATATAGAAACTCAAGTAGAAAGATAGTCCCTGACCTCACAGAGCCTCCATTTTAATGTAGGAAGAGAATATGTAAAAGGAAGTAGAAAATGGGTTGGGGTGGAAAAAGGTACCCAGCTGGGGCTGGGGGGGAGGGTGGTAGAAACAGGGTGCCTTCCTTAAATGGAGGTTGGGGAGGAGCCATCCAATCAGAAAGAGAGGCCAAAAGGATGGACTGGAGGGGGCCTTCGAGATGAAGAGCATGGTAGAGTACATCCTGGAGAGGAATGTGGGAATTTCCTTTAATAATTCCTAACCCTGTCAAGGGGCAGCTAGGTGGTACAGTGAGTAGGGAACCAGCTCTGGAGTCAGGAGGTCCTGAGTTCAAATCCGGCCTCAGACACTTGATATACCTACTAGCTATGTGACCTTGGGCCAGTCATTTAACCCCAATTACCCTGCCTTCCCCCTTCCAAAAAAAATAAAAAAAAATAATTCATAACTCCCAAATCAACTTCATAAGTACAGGACTGGAGGGTGGAGGGGGTGGCATGATTAAACAACAGTTTGTCTAAAAAAGGCCTGGGAGGAGAGAAGAAAAACATTTATTAAGAGCCTGGGTGGTGCAGTGAGTAGAGCCCTGGCCCTGGAGTCAGGAGTTCAAATCTGGCCTCCAACACAACACACTTACTAGCTGTGTGACCTTGAACAAGTCACTTAGTTCCAATTGCCCTGCCTTCCCCACTCCAAAAACAAGAGCCTATGCTATATAAATGTTAATTCCTTCCCTCCCTTCCCAGCAAAGTGCTAAGCACTTAACAAATATTATCTCATTTGGTTCTCAGAACAACATTGGGAGGTTGTGCTATTGTCACCACCATTTTAGAGATGAGGAAACAAAGGCAAACAGAGGTAAAGTGACTTGTCCAGAGTCACACAGTTAGGAAACATCTGAGGCTGGATTTCAACTCAGGTCTTCCTGGCTCAAGGGCCAGTGCCCTTGACAAAAATAAGGTAGTTAGGAAGAGTGGTGTGTTTAGGGTGATGAAAAGGGTAAGAAGTTCAGTTTCAAATGTGTTGAGCTTGAGATGTCTATGGGATATCCAGTTGGAGCTGTCCAACAGGCACTGGTGATACAGGATTGGGGAGGAAGACAGAGGTTAAGGCTGGATACATGGATCTGCGCATCATCTGCATAGAGATGATAACTTGGGAGCTAGTGATATTACCAAGAAAGAGGACAGAGAGAGAAAACAGGACCCAGAAGAAAACCTAACCATATTGGTTGTAGACAAGTTTTATACAAGATCTTACAAAGGAAACAGAGAGAGAGAGCGTTGTCATGAAAATCCACAGAGGAAGGAATGTCTAGGAGGATAGACAGTCAATAGTGTCGAATGCTGCAGAGAGGTCAAGAGGATGAAGATTCAGAAAAGACAGGTGAATTTGGAAATTGTCATTAACTCATTGTGTTGGTAACCAAAAATGGGCTCCTTAGCACTTAGTCAACAAGTGCCCTTGACTAGTTTGGCTTTTTCCCCTGAATTGAATGCTGTTTGTATGTTGGACTGGAGTAAGCTTGTCGGCCCCTTCACCTTGCTTCCCTTGCTTAAGCTGATTGAAAGAACCTGTGCTTTCCCGGTCAACCCCTTCACCTTGCTTAAGCAGATCGAAAGAACCTGTGCTTTCCCCGGCGTACCTTACACCCACAGAAGCTGGATGGTTAAAAACAGCTTCCATTGGAGCCAGAGGCTACTATAGCTACAGCCACAGCCGAAGCTGAAGGAGGAGCTGTTGGTAGCAGAGCTGAGCTACGGGAGGAAGCTGAGCAAGGACTTGAGGCCAGTGGGTAATCTTTTTACCATAGAGGGGAAGCATGTATATGATTTTGCTGTACACCATCATGCTTCTCTGTGGTCTCCTGGTTACTCTTGCGAGGCGTACTTATTGGGCCTGGAAGCTTTTGATCAATATATCAAAATGGGGATGCTGGTTCATGGGTTGGTTACCGTGGAGCCTAAATATATGCTTTGATTCTTCTGCCTCCTACTTTGAGAGTTTCTTATATCCAGTGGTTCTGAACCTTTCAGACATATATGATCCTCTTTGAAATTATAAACTCTGCCCTCCTAATACACTCATGAGAGAGAAATTTTAGTTGAGTGATGATTATGTTGGAAGCAAAGGGGTGAGAAGTGAGTAAGGTGAGAAAATGGAGGCAATGAGTATAGATGGATATTCCCCCTAGAAGTCTGGCTAGGAAAGGGAGGCTATATAAGATAGCACAGGCAGCTAGGGGGCACCACAGTGCACAGACTGTTGGCCTGGAGTCAGGAAGACCGGAGTTCAAATCCAGCCTCAGACATTTCCTAACTGTGGGACCCTGAGTAAGTCATGTCGCCTCTGTCTGCCTCAGCTGTAAAGTGGGAAACATAATAGCATCTCCCTCCCAGGATTGTTGTGAGGATCAGATGAAATAATATCTGTAAAGTATTTAGCACAGTGTCTGGCACATAGTAAATACCACATAAATGGCAGGTAGTAGTAAGTAGTAGCGGTGGTGGTGGTGGTAGTGGTGGTGGTGGTGGTGGTGGTGGTGGTGGTAGTGGTAGCAGCAGCAACTTGTAAGAATGGCTGAACCAAGTAAAAATTTTTTATGGATTGGTGAGACATTTGTAGGCAAGAAAGGAGACCAATAGTGAATGAGGAGAGATTGAAAATTAGACAAAGGGAGGGCAGAGCCAAGATGGTGCTGTGAAAGGAAAGAACTACCAGAACTCTCTCACAAATTCTATCAGATACGTCTAAGAAAGTGAATCTGAGCAGATTTGACAGAGTTAGAAGCCACTAGTAGACTGAGAGGGGTAGGAGCACCAGGAATGCACAAGGATACCAGACCAAACCAACCAGGAGCAACAGAGGAATCGAGCCAGCCCACGGGTCTGGGAGAGCACTGGGTGAGTGAAAGGCTGGAGCAGGAAAAGGCCCAGGATGGAAGTACCAGCTACTACCACGATTGAGCCCCAGGCCTCTCAGCCCAGGATGGGAGTCTGTCAGAGCACAGAGCCTATGGCCACGTGAGCAGTTAGTCTGGAGACCTCCAAACCACAGTGTAAAGGTTTGAAACTTGCCTTCTTGAACTTCTGGGAGCCATAATGTCCAGGTAAAAAGGGTCTTATCCCTTCCTTGCATAAGCACAGAGAATAATACTTCAGGAAAAACAGAGGAGCCAGAAGGGGCGCTTCAGTAGCAAGAGAAGTGGGGGAGGGGGACCTTCCTGTGGTGGTGGAAGGAGACTAGCGCAGGAAGATAGGTGTCCCAGCAGCCCAGAACAATGAGAGTAACTGAGCCCCAGGGGGTGGAGCTAACTAACATCAATTCCAGGACCCCAGACATAGCTGTGCACAGCCAAGGGAAGTGGCAGACACCAAGACAGACAACAGCTGAGACCACCCCTGCTGCTGAGCAGTCCTGGGGAAGAGGAGATTCCCAGCAGCCAGACCACCCTTCTCCCACACCTCATGATATCAGAGGCCAGTGAGCAGGCCCACAGATTCCAACACAAGAAACTTGGGACAGAGCCCCCTGAGCCTCAGAAACAGAGAGCCACTTCAGAAGCCAGGAGGAAAAAAAAAACAACATGAAAAAACACGCTAAAAAAACAGAGACGATTGATTCGTATTATGGAGACAGGGAAGATCAAAATACCAATTCAGAAGAGGACAGCATGGACACTACACCCACATCTGAAACCTCAAAAGGGAAAGAGAACTGGTTTCCAGACCAAAAACCATTCCTGGAAGAACTCAATGAGGACTTTAAAAACCTAATTAGGGGGATAAAAGAAAAATGGAAAAAATTCAATGAGGAAAACAAATCTTTAAAAGGTAAAATCAGTGAAATGGTTAAAGAATATCAGAATATATATGGAGAAAATGTCTCATTGAAAAGTAAAATCAACCAAATGGAAAAAGAGATAGAGAAGGTAAAGGAAGAAAACAAAACATTAAAATTAGAATTGGGCAAGTAGAAGCTAATGACTCTATGAGACATCAAGAATCAGTCAAACAAAATCTAAAAAATGAAAAAAAAATAGAAGAAAATGTGAAATATCTGATTGGAAAAACAACTGACCTGGAAAACAGATCCAGGAGAGACAATCTAAGAATTATTGGTCTACCTGAAAGCTATGATGAAAAAAAAGAGCCTGGACATTATCTTCCATGAAATCCTTAAAGAAAATTGCCCACAGGTCCTAGAAACAGAGGGTAAAATTGTCATCGAAAGAATCCACCAATCACCCCATGAAAAGATCCCAAATTGAAAACTCCAAGAAATATTATAGCCAAATTCCAGAACTACCAGGTCAAGGAGAAAATATTGCAAGCAGCTAGAAAGAAGCAATTCAAATATCATGTAACTACAGTCAGGATCACACAGGACCTTTTAGCTTCTACATTAAATGACAGGAGAAACTGCAATATGATATTCCAAAAGGCAAAGGAGTTTGGACTACAATCAAGGATCAACAACCCTTCAAAATTGAACATAATTTTCCAGGCAAGAAGATGGACATTCAATGAAATAAGGGAATTCTAGACCTTCATGATGAAAAGGAAATGGAAAATTTGATCTCCAAATACAAAACTCAAGAGAGACATAAAAAGGTAAAGGTGGTGGGGGGAAACCCTCGTTAATCAGTAAGGCTAATTAGTTACATCCTTATATAGGATTATTTTGTTTTATACATGCTTTATATGTGTGTATATATATATATATATATATATGTCATATATATATATGTATGACATATATATATGATATATATATATGTCAGTCTTGAGAACAGTATAGGTATTATGACAATTGAAAGGGATATTCATAGACAGTGGGTATCAGTACAAAATAACTGATATAATGATAAAAATTATAATTAAGAGATATAAAGGGATGGTTCTGGGATGGTTCTGGGAGAAGGGGTAAGGAGGTAGTTGAAAATGGTAAATTACATCACATGAAGAGGCATAAAAACATATTATAGTAGAGGGAAAGAAGGGAGGGAGAAGAGCAGTATTTGACCTTTACTCTCATCGGATTTGGTTCGAGAAGCAAATAACATACCCTGATAAGTATAGAAATCAACTTGTCCTACAGGCAGTAGGAGGGGGAAGGGGAAAAAAGGGAGGTGGGTGGTCAGAAGGGAGGGAAGAAGTAGTAAGGGGAAAATGGTAAGATAAGGGAGGGAAACCAAGAGGGAGGGTAAACTGAGGAAGGTGGCGGTCAAAAGTAAAACTTTGTTGGGGAGTGGAAGGGGAAAGGGAGAAAAAAAGCATAAACAGGGGAGAAAACAGAATGAAGAAAAATACAGGTAGTAATCATCACTGTGAATGTGAATGGGATGAACTCTCCCATAAAACGGAAGCAGATAGCAGAATGGATTAAAAACTATAATCCTACAATATGTTGTTTACAAGAAACACGTTTGAAACAGGAGAATATACACAGAGTAAAGGTAAAAGGCTGGAGTAGAATATACTGTGCTTCAGCTAAAGTAAAAAAAAGCAGGGGTAGCAATCCTAATGTCAGACAAAGCAAAAGCAAAGATAGATCTAATTAAAAGAGATAAGGAAGGACACTACATCCTGATAAAAGGCACCATAAACAATGAAGCAATATCTCTATTTAACATATATACCCCAAGTGTTATGGCAGGCAAATTCTTAGAGGAGAGGTTAAGAGAGTTACAGGAAGAAATAGACAGCAAAACTATAATAATAGGGGACCTCAACCTCGCCTTCTCTGAACCTGATAAAACTAACCTCAAAAGAAATAAGGAAGAAGTTAAGGAGGTGAATAGAATTTTAGAAAAGGCAGATATGATAGACCTCTGGAGAAAAACTGAAGGGGGATAAACAGGAATATATGTTTCTCTCAGTGGTACATGGCACGTACTCAAAAATTGACCATATACTAGGGCATAAAACCCTGACAATCCAGTGCAGAAAAGTAGAAGTAGTCAAAGCATCCTTTCCAGATCATGATGCAATAAAAATTATTTGTAATAAAGAACCAAGGAAAAATAAGCTAAAAAGTAATTGGAAACTAAATAATCTAATTCTAAAGAATGAGTGGGCCAAAGAACAAATTATAGAAACAATTAATAACTTCATTCAAGAGAATGACAAGAATGAGACAACATACCAAAACTTCTGGGATGCAGCAAAGGCAGTTTTTGGGGGAAGTACTATATCTCTAAATGCTTACATGAATAAAATAGAGAAAAAGGAGATCAATGAATTGGGCATACAACTGAAAAATCTAGAAAAAGAACAAATTGAAAATCCCCAATTAAATACCAAATTAGAAACACTGAAAAGCAAAGGAGAGATTAATAAAATTGAAATCAAGAAAACTATTAAATTAATAAATAAAACAAAGAAGAGGTTTTATGAAAAAGCCAATAAAATTGGTAAACCTTTGGTCAATTTGATTAAAAAATACAAAGGAGAAAATCAAATTACCAGTATCAAAAATGAAAAGGGTGAATTCACCTCCAATGAAGAGGAAATTAAAACAATAATTAGAAATTATTTTTGCTCAATTGTATGCCCATAAATTTGACAACCTTAGGGATATGGATGAATATCTACAAAAATAAAAATTGCTATGTTAACAAAAGAGGAAGTGAAATACCTAAAAAACCCTATCTCAGAAAAAGAAATTGAGCAAGCCATCAATGTACTCCCTAGGAAAAAATCTGCAGGGCCAGATGGTTTTACATGTGAATTTTATCAAACATTTGAAGAACAATTAATTCCTATATTTCATAGACCATTTGGGAAAATAGGGGAAGAAAGAGTCCTACAAAATTCTTTTAATGACGCAAATATGGTACTAATACCCAAACCAGGAAGAAACAAAGCAGGAAAGGAAAATTATAGACCAATTTCCCTAATGAATATTGATGCAAACATTTTAAATAAAATATTATCAAAAAGACTGCAGCAACTTATCATGAGAATAATACACTACGACCAGGTAGGATTTATTCCAGGAATGCAAGGCTGGTTCAATAATAGAAAAACTATCAGCATAATTGATCATATCATTAACAAAACTAGCAGAAACCATATGATCATCTCAATAGATTCAGAGAAAGACTTCGACAAAATGCAACACCCATTCCTATTAAAAACACTAGAAAGCATAGGAATAAATGGAGCCTTCCTTAAAATTATGAATAACATCTACCTAAAACCTTCAACAAGCATTATTTGTAATGGGGATAAGCTAGATGCATTCCCAATAAGATCAGGGGTGAAACAAGGATGTCCATTATCACTCCTATTATTCAATTTTGTGCTAGAAATGTTGGCTGTAGCAATAAGAGAAGAAAAAGAAATTGAAGTAATTGGAATAGGCAAAGAAGAAACTAAATTATCACTTTTTGCAGATGATATGATTATTTACTTAGAGAATCCTAGAGAATCAAGTAAAAAACTACTTGAAATAATAAACAACTTTAGCAAAGTTGCAGGATATAAAATAAACCCACATAAATCCTCAGCATTCCTACACATTACTAACAAAGCCCAACAGCAAGAGATAGAAAGAGAAATTCCATTTAAAGTTACTGTAGACACTACAAAATATTTGGAAGTCTATCTGCCAAGACAAACCACGAGCCTATATGAACATCATTATGAAACACTTTTCACACAAATAACATCAGATCTAAATAAATGGAAAAATATCAATTGCTCCTGGTTAGGCTGAACTAATATAATAAAAATGACAATTTTACCTAAATTAATTTATTTATTCAGCTTCATACCAATGGAAACTAACCAAAAAATTATTTTACAGAACTGGATAAAATAATAACAAAATTCATCTGGAAGAACAAGAAGTCTAGAATATCTAGGGAATTAATGAAAAGAAATGCTAGGGAAGGTGGCCTAGCCATACCAGATATTAAACTGTACTATAAAGCAGCAGTCATCAAAACTACTTGGTATTGGCTAAGAAACAGAGTCATGGATCAGTGGAATATGTTAGGTACACAAGACAAAGTAGTGAGCAACTATAGCAATCTACTCTTTGCTTAACCCAAAGAATCCAGCTTCTGGGCTAATAATTCACTATTTCACAAAAACTGCTGGGAAAATTGGAAAATGGTAGGGCAGAAACTGGTCATAGACCAATATCTTACTCTATATACCAAAATAAAGTCAAAATGGGCTCATGATTTAGGAATAAAGGCTGATGCTATAAGCAATTTGGGAGAGCAAGGAATAGCTTACCTATCAGATTTATGGGAAAGGAAAGAATTCATGACACAAGAGATAGAGAGCATTACAAAATGCAAAATCAATAATTTTGATTATTTTAAATTGAAAAGCTTTTGTATAAAAAAGCCAATGCATCAAAGATTAGGAGGGAAGCAGAAAACTAGGAGAAAATCTTTACAACTAGTGTCTCTGATAAAGGCCTCATCTCTAAAATACTCAGGGAACTGAGCCAAATTTATAGGACTACAAGTCATTCCCCAATGGCCAAAGGATACGAACAGGTAGTTTTCAGAGGAAGAAATTAAAGATATCTATAGGCATATGAAAAAATGCTCTAAATCACTATTGATTAGAGAAATGCAAATCAAAACAACTTTCTCCTGTCAGATTGGCTGAAATGACAAAACAGGAAAATGATAAATGCTGGAGAAATTTTGGGAAAATTGGAATGCTGTTACATTGCTGATGGAGTTGTGAACTGATCCAGTCATTCTGGAGAGCAATTTGGAACTATGTCCATAAGGCCATTGAAATGTTCATACCCTTTGACACAGCAATGCCACTTCTAGGGCTGTATCCCAAAGATATCACACAAGTGGGAAAAGGAACCACATGTACAAAAGTATTTATAGTGGCTCTTTTTTTTGTAGCAAAGAATTGGAAATCAAGGGGATGCCCATCAACTGGGGAATGGCTGAACAAGTTGTGGTATATGAAGGTAATGGAATGCTATTATGTCATAAGAAATGGGGATGATATGAACTTCATAATAACATGGAGAAACCTACACAATATAATGCTGAATGAGTGGAGAAGAACAAGAGAACATTATACCCAATCACAGATATATTGATTCTGTGATGACTAACCCTGATAGACTTTGCTCTTCTCAGCAATACAAGGTTCAAAGGCAACTCCAAATGACTCATTTTGGAGAATGCTATCTACATCCAGAGAAAGAACTATGGAGTCTGAATGCAGATTGAGGCGAACTGTTTGCTCTCATTTTTTTTCTTTTGTTTTTTTTTCTCTTTTTTTGCTTTTGATTTTTTTTTTCATTTTGTTTCCTCTTTCTCATGATTCATTCCATTGGTCATAATTCTTCTTTACAATTTGACTATTGTATAAATAAGTTCAATGTGAAGTTACATGTAGAAGATATATCGGATTCCATGCTGTCTCGGGGAGGGAGCGGAGAGAGGGTGAAGAAAATATGGAACTCAAAATAATGCAGAACTGAGTGTTGTAAACTAAAAATAAAAAATATTAATAAAAAAGAAAATTAGACAAAGACAATACAGAAAATCTTTTTGCTTGATTATAAGGGTTTTGACTTTTTTTCAACTGGGGGAGAAGTAATTAGACTTTATGCTCATTTAAAAATATAAAATTAAATTTCACAAAAAGGAAAATTTGGCAAAGAAAAGGGATGATCAAACAGGCATGATCACAGAGGATGCAGATGGGCATAGAGTCAAAGGCCTGAGTAAAGGAGTTAACCGTTTCAGGAGAAGTGCCACCTTTTTATCAGACTAGAGAAAAGGAGGAGAGAGTGGCGTTGGGAAGAAAGCAAGCCTAAATGCTCTCTAGAGCCTCCTTCCCAGAGGAGAAGGGGCAGGAAGAGTAGTGCCCAAATGGTCAGGCCTTTGGGAAGCCATGCTGGTGACCACTGGAGATTGAGAAGTGAATTAGGCAGCCTCTGACCATGTGTCCAGCATCTCTTAGACCACAAGATTGTCCTTACTGTGTAATTCTTGGAGGAGAGCTATTTCTAATCAAAGGTACTCTGGACCCACAAAGCAAGCACTTAAGGAGCCCAGATTATCCCAAAGATGTAGTGATGCTCCAGAATCTCCCAGTTTGGAGCAAGACCCATTAGAAAAACTTCCAGATGATGTCAATCCAGGAACAAATCAAAGTGGCCCCCAAAGCCATGAACCTACACCATATGGAGATGGACATTGTGCAGGTGTTTTGTGGATAGACCCTTTGACAAAATAAGCTCTTATTCTGAATACAGTATATTTCATTGATTTCAACATATTTCTTTTCCTTCAAGTTTTTTCTTTAAAAAGTCATGTTTTTTGGGTGAAGAAAAAAATCAAAGGCCCTCAGGTGGATTTTATTTCTGCCAATTCTCTGTCCAAGTACTTCTTTTTTGTAGACTGCTTTTCCTCTCCCTCTCTTGCTCCTCTCTGCTTTATCAGTTCATAATCTGTTCAGAATCTTCCACTCTCCTTCTCTATAATATCCTACAAATGAGTTTATATTCTTAACCGGTGCTGTCCTGGCTCTCTTCCTCTATTTGGTAAGTAAAAGTCTGCTGATCAAAATGGCTTTTAGACCTTTTTGGTTTCATTATGGCAATTAATTTACATCATTTAAGTTTCTACTTCAAATTACTGTAAGACAGGTCAGCGTCTTTTGATCTGTCTGGATCCCATTTTAGGGAAGCGTTGATAACTTGCTTAAATGGCTTAAGCCAGAGTTATTCTAATTGTTGACTCTATATGTCCTCATTTTTATTCTATTTTTCCAGCTCTGAATTAATTTTGATCTTTGCACTGGCAATTCCATGGTCTGATTCAACATGGGTGACTAACTCATGACTGATTCTGTTCCCTATCTATTAAAGTACAATCAATTTCATTGCTCACGCAATTTAGATAGTGCTCACCACATCCGGCGCCTACCTAAGTATTTGTGATTCTCCCCTAAGTAGCTATGATGTGTTTTGTGAGGCTTCCTTGCAATCTCGGGCTGATGGCTGCTCTCATCACTTGCTCCTCAGCTGGATCATCTAACACACTTTTTCACCATCCTGGCTATCAGGACCTGGCATTGAAGGCACCAAATGTCAAAATGTATGCTGATAATATTTGAAGGGTCTTATTGAACTTATCATCAAATTTCTCTGCTGACTTGAACCTCTGCACCAGATGCTGGGTCATTTGTTGTGATTATTTTCGTGGTTGTGTTTTGGCCAGTACTTATCCTGAATACTGCTGTACAAGGAGACCAAATGTTGTTCGGTCATTTTCCAGCCCCATCCGACTCTTTGTGACTCCATTTGGGGATTTCTTGGCAGAGATATTAGAGTGGTTTGCCATTTCCTTCTCCAGCTCATTTTACTGATGAGGAAACTGAGGCACACAGTGTGAAGTAACTTGTCCAGGGCCACACAACTAGTAAGTGTCTGGATTTGAACTCAGGTCTTCCTGATTCCAGGCCTGGTGATCTATCCACTGTACCACTGATCTGCCCAAGGAGACCAAATAGCCCATGAGAAAATGATGTTTCTAATTTCAATATCTGATAAATCCAACTCGAGCCACCTTATGCTTAGTTTTGGCTTCTTTTACTCCCCTGATCTTATTTATGGTGAAAATAATAGAACTGGAACAATTTGACTGTTTAGTCACTGAGCAAGAATTTCACATTTAATGTACCAACAATTATGTTAACTTTATCCATACACACACACACATATATATGTGTATATATATATATATACATATGTATGTATGTATGTATATATATACATATATGTACATACACGTTTGGTTGATTGGTTGGTCGTTGCCCTTCATGCTCAGAGAGGACCAAAATGACATCCCTATGTTGGGGTCAAGGTACAGTGTGTCTGACTGTGACTGATCAGGCCAATATGTGCTCAGAAGTCTCTACCACAAGTTGGGCACAAGTAGGCCAAATGAACATTTGGAGGGGAGATCGTCTCTAAATTTAGGCATCTCATGTTCCTTTGGAGCTACATATTTACACATATATAAACACACATGACTTTATACACATAATATTTAATTTGAGTGAGGAAGGAAGGAAGGATGGAGGGAAAGAAAGAAGAAAGGAGAAAAAGAAAGAAAGAAAGAAAGAAAGAAAGAGAGAGAGAGAGAGAAAGGGAGGGAGGGAGGAAGGAAGGAAAGAGAAAAAGAAAGAGAAAGAAAGAGAGAGAGAGAGAAAACAAAAGAGAGAAAGAATGAAAGGGAGGAAGGAAGGAAGGAAGGAAGGAAGGAAGGAAGGAAGGAAGGAAGGAAGGAAGGAAGGAAGGAAAAGAAAAATGGCATAGTGGATAGAGCACTGCACTTGATATCAGGAAGACCTGAATTCAAATCCCACTCAAACACTTACAAGTTGTGTGACCTTGGTCAAGTCATAGCACCTGTCTGCCTCATTTTCCTCATTCATAAAATGAGGAAAATAGAACCTACTTCACAAGGTTGTTTGGAAGATTAAATTATATAATATATGAAAAGTGTTCTGCAAACCTTGAAGCATTTTATGTGTTAATTAATGAATAGTAATGCTGACAGTGATAATGATGAAATCCGCTTCAGGTCTATGATTCTAAAGTCTTTCCTCCCCTCTCACCCCCACCGCCCAACATATTGAGGCAGCTTTCTTCTCATGTAGAGGGCCCTCTCAATGAGGTCTACAGGCCACACTCTGGTAGTGAAAGCTTTGGGCTCATTCTCCCAACTCCCCATGCAGGTGGGTCTCTAGAACGCTAGAGCTCCATTTAGAATGGGACAGGGCCTTAGCAGAGACCAGGCCACAGCTCTTCCTATGAGGTCTGACCCTAGGACAAAGCATCTGTGGCACAAACTCCTACTGTCCTCACAGCCTGAAAATCAGCCTGGGTAGTTAAGTGTATTTGAATGGCATGGAGCCAGTTTGCCCAATATCTCATGGACTGCCAAGCCAGATCACAGCGCATGGCAAGGGCAAATAAGATTCCCAGTAGGGCACTCCTCCAGCAAAGAGCTTGGCAGGGAGCTAAGAAGTCCATCACATGAACTCACATTGGTTCAACTGGTCCCATCGCGGAAGATTCTAGAAGCACTTCTTCCCCCTGGATCCTTAGGGGCCAAGCCAGTCACTGGGCATCTCACCGAGTGACATTCAGATTCCACAGGGACAGTGCCCAGCTGGAATGTCAGCTCCTTGGGGTGGGGTCATGCATTTGTCTTTTTGTTCCCAGTCACATGTAGCGTAGTATGCCAGGTTTGGCCAATCACCTTCAGGGTCAAAACCAAAATCTTTTATTTGGTATTCAAAGGCCTTCATAATCTGCCCCATACGACCACCTTTCCAATCTTCTTACACTTTATATCCCACCACATTCTCTTTGCCAAGAAAACCCCAAGTGAGGTCACGAAGAATTGGACATGACTGAAATGACTGAACAACTGAATACTTTCTTCAGTTCAGTAAGACTACACTGGCCTTTTTGGTGTTCCTAGAACAAGCCACTCCACTCCCACCTTGGGCATTTTCCTGGGCTTCCCTGATGCCTGGGATGCTCTCACTCCTCATTTCCACCTCTGGGCTTCCTTGGATTCCTTTGAGTCCAGTTAAATTCCACCTTCTACAGGAAGAACTTTTCCTAATGCCCCTTTAATCCTAGTGCCTTTCTCTTTTGCTTATTTCCAACCCTTCCTGTCTAGATGGTGTTTATACACAGGCGCTTGCATGTTGCCTCCCCCACTGGACTGGGAGCTCCTTGAGGACAGGGGCCATCCGTAACCTTTCCTTATACCCAAGTTTAGTACAATGCTTGGCATACTGTAGGCACTTAATAAACATTTCTTAGATTGAATTTAATTGAACTTATGGGAATTGGAAAAAGCACTGAACCTGAGCTCAAGAGACCTAGGTTTCAACTCTGACCTCAACCTAGTGGCTTAATCTCTTTGAGTCTGTTTCCTCATCTATAAAATAAGGGTGAGGATAATGGTCCTTGAATTACCTACCTCCTGAGAGTTTAGAAAGGAGGTGCTTTGTAAACCTTGACGCATTAGATAAATTATTAGAAGCCATCATTTTTAGTGGGCAAAAGACCAGGGAGAATAGGGGAAAACAGGCAAGACAATACGTTCTAGGGCAGGAGTGGGGAACCTGCGACCTCCAGGCCACATGTGGTCCTCTAGGTCCTCAAATGTGGCCCTTTGACTGGATCCAAACTTCACAGAACAGATCCCCTTAATAAAATGATTTGCTCTGTAAAACTTGGACTCAGTCAAAAGGCTGCACCCAAGGACCTAGAGGCCACATGGGGCCTCCAGGATGCAGGTTCCTCACCCCTGTTCCAGGAGAAATAGCTGGGGGGGAGGTTCTGTGGACCCATATTGACCACTCAAGGACATATAGTCAGTCAAACAAGGGATCATTTGGTCTCTTGAATCCCACCTGTGACAGAGAACTCACTACCTATCAAGACAACCTATTCTATTACTGGAATGCTAGGGAGCATTATTGAGAAATTCTTAAACTGGACAGACACAAAGCTGAATTTTTAGTGTTCAATGATAATGGAGCTAAGCTTATGAGCTACATCCCATGCCTGTTTTGCTCTGTGCCAAGGCCATAGATCAGTGCCCTCACTCATTAGCCATTTTGCAAAGGCAAACTATTGCTGACACGGGAGAAGAAATATAAGAACATGAATGGAACAGAGCAGCCCATCTCCCCTGCTGAAAAAGCACCTTTGTGTCCCATTATTACCTCTTTGCAGATG
Organism: Trichosurus vulpecula; assembly: GCF_011100635.1. NCBI lineage: Eukaryota > Metazoa > Chordata > Mammalia > Diprotodontia > Phalangeridae > Trichosurus > Trichosurus vulpecula. The sequence goes on from NW_023494377.1 coordinate 5,458,878, forward strand.
ACTCCTAATTTGATATCCCTAGACCAAAACTCCCAAGGTGCATCAGCAACCGCCCATTGGATAGCTCTAAGACCTGAGCTGTCCAGGACAGAACGTATTTTTCCTCATCCTCCCTCTTCCCCCAACTCCTCTATTTTTGACAGCCCCTATTTTTCCAGTCACCCAAGTTTGCAACCTCAAAGTCATCTACAACTGTATCTTTGGGTGTCTCCGGTGTTTTGCACATTGTAAGGTGTCAATCAAGGTTTACGTGGCCAACACATAGATTTTTTTCCGCCTTGACTGTAATTGTTTCAAGGAGGGCCTTCTATGGGTGGGAAGAGGGGGAGTGAGTGGGTGGTAATAGAGATGCATTGGTACGACACAGAAGAAATAAAAAAAGGTCAGAAGAGGCCTGCAGGGCAATTTTGCTACTACCATGTTAAATTTAATATATCCTTAAGAAATTCAACACTACAGAAGTTCATCATTTGATATATAATCCTCTTTTGGTTCTTTGTATACTGAAATGTTCATGTGTGTTGATGTTTTTGCTCATAATAAAAAAGAAAATTTCAAAAGATAAATATTTATTGAATTACATTGAGCTCAGAACACACGTCTTCCTAAAAGTTTGAAGCATCCCTTTTCCCATAGGAAGGCTATGTCAGACTCCCTTCCCCCCACCATGCTCATCTCCACCTGCCTATTCCAGCAGCACTTGAACTTAACCTGTCCCAATCAAGCCTATTCTCTTTCCTTTGAAACCTTCTGCTTCTGCTGTACTTGTTTCTGTCACTGGCCCTACTTTGTCTCCAATGTACAAAACCTTGGGTTCACCTTTGACTCTTCCCTCTTCCTTACTTCTCATATCCAATCAGATCCCTGTGCCCTCCTCATCCCCCTCCCAAACAACTCTCACATTCATCCCATCTCCATTGCTATTGTCACCAGCCTAATACTAGCCTTCGTTACTACTTGACTTATTGTCACCCCTAAAATATCTTATTTTTTCTCTTCTATGTTCCCCTCCTTAAATCTATCCTTCACAAGCTACCAGAATAATCATCCTTTTACATAGATGTGCTCGCATCACTCCTTTGCTCAAAAATCGGCAGTGGCTTGGGTATGTGGAAACATTGGGACACTAATACATTGTTGGTGGAACTGTGAACTGATCCAACCATTTTGGAGGGAAATTGGGAATTATGCCAAAAGAGTTATAAAATTGTGTATACCCCTGGACCCAGCAATGCTATAATTAGATCTGTTTCCCAAGGTGATCAGAGAAAAGGGAAAAGAACCTATATGTCCTAAAATATTTACAGCAGCTCTCTTTGAGGTGGCAAAGAATTGGAAATTGTGGGGATGCCCATCAAATTGGGGAATGGCTAAACAAGGTGTGGTTTGTGATTGTGCTGGAATATAGTAATAAGCACTATAAGAAACTACGAGGGGGGATGGTTTCAGAAAAACCTGGGAAGACTTGCATGAAATAATGAAGAATAAAACAAGCAGAACCAAGAGAATGTTATACACAGTAACGGTAATATTGTTCGAAGAGTAGCTATTCCAAGTAACAGAATCATTCAAATCAACTACAAAGCATTTAGGAAGGAAAATGCTCTCCACCTCCAGAGATATATGGAAGTATGCATAGTATGGTTCCACATATATATCCATATCAAATGTTGGCTTTCTCTAATGCAGATTTGGGAGAGAGGGAGGGAGATAACTCAGAATTCAAAATGTAACCAAAAAAAAGAAAATTAAAAAAGAAAAAGAATCAGCAGTGGTTCCTTGTTGCTCTCAGACGCAAGTATGAGCTCTTTTTGCATGGCATTCAAGGCCCTATCCAAATTGGTTCACCCTCCCTTTCCAGTCTTCATTCTGAAGCCTCCAATAGACATGCCCAGTACTCACCTGCCCAAGATAATACACTTCTTTTCATGTAATTCTGTCTTTTGTTGCTGTTCAGTCATTTCAGTCATGTCTGACTCTCTATGACTCCATTTGGGGATTTCTTAGTAAAGATACTGGACTGGTTTGCCATTTCCTTCTCCAGTTAATTTTATAGATGAGGAAACTGAGGCCAACAGGGTTAAGTGACTTGCCCAGGGTCACACAGCTAGGACGTGTCAGGGCCAGATTAGAACTCGGGTCTTCCTGACTTCAAGCCTTGTGCTCTATCCACTGCAGTGCCACCTAGCTGCCCCAAATCTCTCTAACGAATACATGGATAATAATAAATCGAATTCCCAGAGCACTTTAAGGTTTTCAAACACAACTACCCTAGGAGGCAGACAGTACAAGCAGTATCATCTCTGCTTTACAAATGAGGAAACAGAGGCTCACAGAGCAAATCTTTGCTATCTCAGTGATTGTCCAGGATGATTCAACTAATAAAAGCTGGAACCAAGATTTGAACCTCCTGCCTCTAGGTCCAGCACATGTTCCATTATTCCATTATCTATCTGCTTATTTTACCCCGCTGAGAGACCACAGGATCCATCGGAATAGACCTTGGGTCATCTCCAAACCGTGCTTCCCCACCAGGTGCCCAGCACTGGGCTCTTCACACAGTAAACTTTTAATAAATATGTGCTGAATTGAATTTTTGAAACAGGATGCAAGGTAGAATTGTATTCAGCCCTGTGACAGAGAGGGCCTAAGCGGACAAATACAAAATAATATTCTGTAAAAACCCCATTATAAAAGTGTCTGGCTGTGTTGCTGCCTGCGATTATGAGTCAAATCATGTCCCTTGTGTAGAGGGTGACCTGCAATACCTTTTTGTCACTATTTGTATGAGAGTTGTGAGACTCTCCCTCACTGCCTTCTCATCCAAAGAGCTGCCTGGCCCTGCGACCTCATCATAATAGCTCTATCCCCCCAAAACACAAAGGCTACAAGGCTGGCCATGGCCTTGTCTCCCCACCAGTCAGAGCCACCCCACCCCCTAGCAAGGTGCTTAGATAAGGAAGTCTCTCTATTCTTCCTAACCTCCTGGAGTTCCTGCCACACCACTTCACAGGAGCCTAGATTCCTGTAACAGCAGTATTGCTAGCAGCTCCTGTCAGGATGAAAGATCCAACAAGACCAGCAACAACCAGCATACAGAAAGGCTGCTAGCACAGGTTCTTTGATCTTCTTTTCTGAGGAAAGCATCTTCAAGGGGTTAACAACCTCACTTTAATCAAACATATATATATATATATAATTCACTTAGTTCAGGGGGAAAAGCCAGCACCCTGAACTTCAGAGTCAATATAAACAGAAATTACAAACAGAGACAATATAAACAGATTGACATTTCTGTCTAACCAAATCACAATACATATACTTAGCAGAGAAGCACCAACATCTGTTTTTTTTTTTTCAAAGCTGGAGGGCTCCTTAACAACTACTACCCAGAGTCTCATCTGGTTAAAACACACAACACTCTTCCAGTGAGTGAGAGCCCCAAACAAAATGCTTATCTCTGAGTTTATATACCCTTCTTAGGCTCCACACCTAATCAGCAAAAGGGTGTGGTCCTGGGGCTTTGCACCTAGCAAGACTTAATCAAAGGCACTTGATTACTTTAGCATTCTAAAACAGAAAGTAGCAAAAAATAAACCCACCTTAATTACTATTACAATTCCAAGCTGATTAGGACCTTGTAGACCATCTAGTCCAGCTCCCTTATTGTATAGGTGAGGAGCAGAGGCCCAGGTCACCTACCCAGAAAGTACCAAAGCTGGGGTTCAAGCTTAGGTCCTGTGACTCCAAATCCAGAATTTTGTCCACGAACCACACATTACCTTGGGCTGGCCCAACTGTACCTTCCCTGTCCCTCAAAAAATCCCTGAGAAGGCAATTGGGCCAGAATAGTTATAGCCATGTTACAGGTGAGGTTCAGAGAGGAGAATAGCTTTCATTCTTCAACTGTTACAGTGGAAACAATCACAGGATTTAGAACTTCAGGGAGGGAAACTGAGGATGAGAAAAGGGAAATGAATTTCCCAAGCTCACCCTTGGATTAAATGGTAGTGGCAGGATTTGAACCCAAGTCCTCTGCCTCCAATTCTCCCATTCTTTCCACCACATAGTGCTGCTATCATCTCCTTCTGCCATCCCCTGATTTTATAAAGAAGAAAACTGAATCCCAGAGAGACTTTGAAAAGTAATGCGAAGAGTCAAGAACTGGGTTCAAATCCTAGCTTTGCCACTAAATGGATGTGTTACCTTGGGCAAGTCACTACCCCCTCTAAATTTCACAAATGTTTCCTCTAAAGTGCTTTGCAAACTCCCCAAGTTGACTCCAAAAGTCAACACAGGTAGATAGTGGTCCTAGGGTAGCAGTGGACTGGGAAATGTTTAACAATTGGGTCTCCAGGGAAAAAATGTACCCCCTACACACTTCTAAGTTTGACCTGCATTATTAATATTTTCTCCATCACATTGCCAAGTCTAGACAACCAACAAAATAATAAGCTGTAATTTGTAGCATTTATCAACGTCTAAGGTATAAATGCACACACGGAAAATTTCACAATCAGCTTTACCTAGGCAGCACAAGTTGGCTCCAGCACACCCTTGGCCCTGGGCCTCTTTCTCCAAATCCAGTGTCCATGCTGATAACTCCCCTCTGTGATCTTACAGACCACTGAGTCCAGTCTCTACATGTAACAGAAAAGGGAAGTGAATCATTCATTCATTCATTCATTCCCCAAGCATTTATTAAGCACCTACTGTGTGCTGCGAGCTGGAGGAGTCAGCTCGAGTCAGCTAAGTCCCAGTTCTTACCTTCAGGTAGTTTCCACCTAGAGAGATGTAAGAGAGATTTGCCATGGCTAAACAAGTTGTGGTCGGGTGAATGTGAGGGGGTGTTACTATACTGCCAAAAATGACTCATGAAAAATTCAAAGTGCAGAAAGACATATATGAACTGATAGAGAGAAAAGTCAGCAGAACCAGGAGCCTGATATACACAATGACAACGAATCAACAGAATAACAAAAACCCCATCACTGTGTAATTCTAAGGACCAATGGCAACCCTAAGAAGAGAAGAGTAATGGATCTGGGCTACCGCCTCCCTCCTTGGCAAAGGACTATGGGTATGGCACCTTGACCATATTGCCAGACCCAACCAATGGATGATTAAGTAATAATTTTGTTGAACTGCTTTTGTGTCCTTTGCTATAAGGGATGGCTGGGCTGGGTAAGAGGAAGGAGAAAGCAAATATATTCAGAAATGAAGGTGATGATGGCCAGACAATAGATAACAGTAAAAACAAAAAAGACAAAACAAAGAAAGAGATCATTCTGTGGGTGGGGAAAAAACATTAAAGCATTATTTTCAGAGACCCAAGGTGATTGATTATAAGCCACAAATTAAATATGGGAGATACTTGCTACTTCTTAATTAAAAGGGGAAGGATGAAAGAGATACAGAGCCCATTCCACAGGCAATATTACAGCAGGTCACAGAGTTCCTAAATGGCAGAGCTAGAGGTAGCTTGGCACCCTGGAACGAAGATGGAATTTGGAGTCCCAGAACCTGAGTTCAAACCCTCACTTTCTTATTTACCCACCTGTGGAAACTTGGACAAGGCCCTTTCCTCCTTGGTAAAAGTTGGATCAGCTGGCCCCTGAGGTCCCTTCCTGCTCTGGATCTAGGAGCTATGTGTGACCTTGGATAAGTCCCTTCCCTGGGCCTCAGTTTACATTTCTGTAAAATGAAAGGGTTGGGCCCTTCCAGCTCTGATCTAGGAAGCTGTGCATTAAACCTAGTCCTTCTCAGGTTTCCAGCTGGGTTTGATGTGACACAGCAGCCTAGGGGGCAGGCTGGCCCTCCGTGACCTTCCCCTCTCTCCCAAGGTGTCACTCTCCTGAGTGCCCCCTGTTATCTCCTTCTTTCCCCCTCTTATCCCAGTATGCTCTGGGGGAAGGCTCTGCTTGGCCTGGCTGTTCCACAGGGCCCTGAATGACAATCACAGCAAAAGCCAGGATTTCTGGAGTGAGCTAAGGGTCACCCAAGGCTCAGATTCATGCAATAGTCTTGGGGATGGGGGTGGGGTGCAGGAGCTCCTGGGCTCATGGCACCTTCAAGCTGGAAGAAGCCCCCAAAGCCACTTAGCTCAATTCTCATATTTTACAGAGGAGAAAACTCAAGCCCAGGGAAGGGAAGGGACCTGTCCAGGGTCATTAAGCCAGGACCAAGAAGACAAGGGCAAACAGGAAAATGCCTAGTGTTCTAAATCTTGCCTCTAACATTTACTACCTGTATGACCTTGAGCAAGTCCCTTTCCTTTCCCTGTGCCTCAGTTTCCCCCTATATAAAATGAAGGATTTGGAAGAGGCAGATTGAGGTCTTTGAGAAAGTCAAGAAGATCAGGGTCTGAGTCCTGTCTCTGAAACACATTATCTGTGTGACCTTGCACAACTTACTCCACCTCTCAGGGCCCCAGATAACTCTGGAAGATGATCAAGCAGTTGCAGAACAGGTGCCAACCTGCATTGGAAGAGAGAGTTTCCTATACCAGCGAAACCTCAAGTCCAGACTCGCAAAATCTCCCTCCACCAAGTGAAGGGGTTGGATTAGATCACTTCTCAGAATGTGGAGTCTTTGGACTCCAAATCCATTGGTCTTTCCATTACCCCACACTGCCCATTATTACTCTCCTTTTCCAGATAAGAATACTGAGGCTCAGAGTTGTTTTAATGATTCAGAGGCTACTTGAAAAGTAAGCGGCATCTCCTGGCTCCCAATGAAATGCCTCTTCCATCACTAGTTAGGGCCCTGTGTACCCATTCACCGGTGGCAGCCAAAGGTAACTGTCCACTCCTGCTACCTTCAGTTACAGACTGGGTACCTTAGGAGATCCTGGGATCCCATCACACCTCAGGACTCACTAAGAAAAGGACCTCCTCCCCCTGCCAAGACACCTAATCTGTGAGTCTCAGTTTCTCCATCTGTAAATTCTAACTACTGTAGTGCCTATGTCCTCAGGGTTGCTGTGCGGTCTAAATGAGATGATGCTTATTATAACAGCTCAATAAGTCTGTGCTGTTAGATTGAAAGGTGGTCCTGGCTGCGATCATCATATCTTAGGGAGAGAGTGAGCTGACATCAGCTTTGTGGGTGGGCTTGATTTCAGTGCCTCTGGATCCCCTGGCACATAAAGATTAAGAGCCTGGCCCCTAACTCCTCCTGTGGGCGAGTATCTGGGGGCTAGGAGCCCTGAGGGCTTCCTCTTGACTCGGCCATTCCTGCTTCCAGTCTGGCTGGCTGGTGCACACACTCGTTCCAAGCCCTGGTTCTCTCATTAGGCAGCCCCTGGGGTCCTGCTCACCTCCATTCCCAAGGCCTCTACTTCCGCCACCCGGAAGCTCCCCTCTGGGCTCATCTACCTGCAAATCGTCTCCTCTAGGGCCTAGGGTGGGGAGGGGGCACCAGAGCTGCAAAGAAGGTGCCTCCCATACCAAGTAAAGGCTGGAAAGGCCCCAGTGAAAATTGGGGAGTATGCAGTAGTGATGACTTAAGAAATCAAGTTGACTTATTATAATATAATAATGAGATAATCTGATAATAATATATTCATATTATTTATGAAGAGCCTTCTATGTGCCATGCACTGTGCTAAGGTCTGGAAAAGAAGCGTGCCACCCCACCCTTTGCAGAGGTGGAACACAATGGTCATGGAATGTACATGATACATGTAATACATGGCCAGACTCAGTGGAAGGACTGGGTGCCTTCACTGAACTTCTGTTCATTTTTTTTTTGCTTCTTTATCCTTTGTTATCAGGGAAGACTGGCTGGGTGGGAGAGGGGGGAGGACAAACATAGGAAATGAAGGTGTTGGGAAAACAAAAGATAGCAACTCGACTTCTAAAATGTAATAAAGTAATGGGAGGACGTCGTGCAAGGATTATTTTTATGAGCAAACAAGAAGACGAGACAGAGGAGTGACGTGATTTGCCCAGAAATACCCAGCGTTGCATCCCCAGAGCCTGGTACAGTTTCTGGCACATAGTTCAGTGCTTTGTAAATGTCTTTCCTCAACACAGCTAGTAAGTGTCAGGGCTAAGATTGAAACACAAGGTCTCTAAGCTCATGCTCACTCCACAGGCACCATACTGTGTGTGGCTCATAACCTAGGATCAGAGACCTGGAGGTTAGCTGGTCTGACCCTCTCATTTCACAGAGGGGGAAACTGAGACCTAGGGAGGGGAAAGGCTTTGCCCAAGGTTGCAGATAGGATCCTGGAGCAATAGCCAAAAGGGAGCTCAGAGGCTATCCAATCCAACCCTTTCATTGGACTGAGGCCCAGGGAGGGGAAGGGACTTGCTCAAGGTCACACATAGGATCCTGGATCAAGAGTTGGAAGGGACCTCAGAGCGCATCTTATTCAGCCCCCTCATTTTACAGATGAGGAAACCGAGACTCAGTGAGGTTAAGGAATTTGTTCATGGTCACACAGTTAGCATGTACAGTCCAGTCTATGTGTTTGCTGGTTTGGCTGAGGTGCTTATTTCCTTGATGAGTGGGGGAATGGGGGAATTGGGGAATGAAGATGACATTAAAACAGAAGATAATAATAAAAGTTACAAAAATAAAAATGTTATGGTGGGAGAAATGTCACCTTTGGGGCAGGAATGAGTATAGGGAGGGCAGGGTGCAACAAAATCCCCTGGCCTGGGGACCAAGAGATCTGGGCCAGTCACCTGCTCTCAGCATGGGCAATTCACAACTTCTTTAGGTCACCGTTTCCTCATCTGAAAAATGACTGGGTTGAATTTGAATCTCAGTCTGTTCTATCTGTGAGCCGGCCTTTTCACCTAGGAAAGAAGGATGTTTGCTTAGTGGCCTATCCAAGGTTGCCCAAGGAGTGACAGAGCTAGGCTTTGAGCCCTGTGTTCTTGCCACTTGGCAACACTGCCTCACAGTTTGTGGACTGAGATGATTTCAAAAGTCCCTCCTAGGGCTGCCATTCGAAGTCCCTTCCTCTACCTGGATCTCAATTTGGTAACATGAGGGCTTTGGAGTCGATGCCCTCCCCAAAGCATCTGTCTGCCTCTGACATTTTTGGAGCCCATGATTCATTGTCCTCTCCTACCGGTTGTCTTGTAAAAGGTTCATCTACCTTTGTTTGAATTTGTTTATCAGGACTTTTTTTCCCTACTCAGACTGCTGGGCCCCTTGGGGAGGAGTAGCATGTGGGGGAAGGGAGACAGACTTCATCACTTTCCAATTTTTCTTCCTCCTGACCCAGCTCTTTGAGGACTAATCAGCACTCTGTGGCATAAGCCCTTGCTCTGGTCTCTAGGGCCACCAGCAAGACTCTTTTCTCCATTCCTGTCTAATATGAGGGGGTGAAGGATGGAAAAGAGGAAAAAGAAAAGCAGAGGTCTGAGGGGCCAAGGAGGGACATATAGGGTGGGGGTGAAAGAGATATTCTGTGACTAATATCAGAGTATTGAGCTGCTCAGAGAGATTCCTGGGAAGACCCTTGGAGAACAGAATGTCAAAGCTGGGAAGGACTCTTAGAACAGAGAATGCCAA